>NC_030679.2:92440186-92747686 GCF_000004195.4 Xenopus tropicalis | reverse complement strand
TCTAAGCTGTCAAGAAATTAAAATCTGGTTACAGAATCAATTATTTATATCAGTTCCTAGAAGGAATGATGAATAATGTGAGGAGGGAGGGGTGAAAGTAACCCCTGCCATGCCAGCACACTCTAGCCCTGTCTCAGAGAGCCCGGCACACCCAGAATGCTCTTGATGCTGCTTTAGGGCTATTTGCATTCAGTTAGCAAGTAGTGTGTGTAGGAGAGGAGCTGGGTGGGGAGGGTGCAGGGAAGGGCTGCAGACACATGGTTATAGGGAGGTATACAGACCATAGAGCCACTGATGTGTCATTAATATTTCATCCATTTTACTGGGTGGGGGTGTCCCCTACAGCTGGAACCCACCCAGAATCCGCTTGGGTGGGGTGTAGGAGAGCACTGCTATCGCGAAAATCCTGCAACGCTTTGCTGATTGGGTTCCTGTTAAAGCTGGCATAATTGTTGGTATCTTTCCAGAAACAAATGATAGGGGATGTCAAGCTCACGACCCATCACCCCAAGGGGCTTTGGCCCTAACTAGGGACCCCCTGTCCGTATCTTCTCATTTGCCAATACTTCAACTTCAGGAAACCTGTCTGGCTGAGACTTCTCCCCGGGCACTGGCATTGTGAGGTAAGGCAGTGAGTGTGAGTGTGAGTGCAACGGGCAAGGCAGTGAGTGTGAGTGCAACGGGCAAAGCAGTGAGTGTGAGTGCAACGGGCAAAGCAGTGAGTGTGAGTGCAACGGGCAAGGCAGTGAGTGTGAGTGCAACGGGCAAGGCAGTGAGTGTGAGTGCAACGGGCAAGGCAGTGAGTGTGAGCGGACTGTTATATTATTTCCTATAACAGAAGCGATCAATAGGAAAGCATTTTGCTGATAAGGATAAAAACAGCCATGTAAGCAGGTAAAGCTAAGCAGGTGACAAATAGTATTTAGGCACACAGGGCTTTGTGCATAGACCTATTCCACCTGTTAGCCCCACCCTCACCTGTTGTGCCCATAGAAGGTGCGAGTTGTTGCTGCCAACCTGCCTATAATAATAAGAATAATTGCTGCAGGTGCCTGGGGCAGAGATTACATTGGTGCCGTGGGGCGGCAGCTGCAGGGGGCGATTTTATCAGCGGAATGGCCTCAGAGGGGCTTTCTAACAAAAGCAACATGTTGGCTTGGGACAATGCGCTCCTTCAAGTGGCCGGGAATTAATCAGGGGGAATTTATTGCAGCACTGCGGACAGCTCCTGATGGATTCAATGAGCCTCTACCAGTTTATTCCTCCCATAGGAGCCAGCGCTGCTGGTGCTGTATAGCTGCTCCATTTACTTACACATATAGCGCTGCACAGCGATCCCTCTTAATCATGCTCATACGGGGATAAACCATTCACTTACCTTTACTACAAAGATCTAAGTGGCATTCTGAATACATCGCCTATAATGATTGTCTGTATATAATGTCAAACATACATTCGTCTCAAGCCAACTTGGCTGGTGTTCTATAATAGATGTTTTCCCTTTCATCTGTGTTTTTATATTTGTATCTTAAAAATGTGCATATGCGCACTGTTTTATATATCTAAATATGTTTACGGTATCTTTCTATATCTATCATCTATCTATCTATCTATCTATCTATCTATCTATCTATCTATCTATCATCTATCTATAATCTATCCATCTACCTACCTATGTCTTTATATATCTATGTATCTATCTCTCCAGCCATCTATCTATCTATCATCTATCTATCTATCATCTATCTACCTATGTCTTTATATATCTATGTATCTATGTATCTATCTATCTATCTATCTATCTAATCTATCTATCTATCTATCTATCTATCTATCTATCTATCTATCTATCATCTATCTATCTATCTATCTATCTATCTATCTATCTATTTATCTATCTATCTATCATCTATCTACCTATGTCTTTATATATCTATGTATCTATGTATCTATGTATCTATCTATCTATCTATCTATCTATCTATCATCTATCTATCTATCTATCTATCATCTATCTATCATCTATCTATCTATCTATCTATCATAAATCTATCATCTACCTATCTGTCTGTCTATCTATTCCTCTCTCTTTCTCTCTCTCTCTATATATATATACATATGATCTATCAATCTATCTATCGCTATTTATTTATCTATTTAGCTCTGTATCCTCTATTCATTACTGTATTTTCATCTCTCTAGCATCTATCTATATTTCTATAATCTGTCGTCTATATCTACATAATGTAGCTACCTAGCATCTGTATATCAATATATCCTTCTATATTCTTCTATCTATGTATCTATCTATCAATCTATCTATCTATCTATCTATCTGTCTGTCTATCTATCTATCTATCTATCTATCTATCTATCTATCTATCTATCTATCTATCTATCTATCTATCATCTTTCTATCTATTATCTCCTTCTATCCCTCTATCTGTCTATCATCTATCTATTAATCCGTCCATTTATCTAACAATCTATTATCTATCTATAAGCGTTTTCCTCTGCATTACTCACTCTCTGTTCTTTTGTGAACTATTTCCCAGTATATGGTTATTGAAACATTGAGGTTTTCATATTTTATTGTACACCATTTCAAGCATTGCAGTTTATTTCCCTTTATCGTGTATCTATATCTATCATGTACAAATCTGCCTCTTTATACAAATATGTACAGAGCGCTCCCCCCCCCCCCCCCCCCCCCAGTGCCTGCGCTCTCCCTGTGTATGTTTAATGCATGTATAATTCCTTGCAAGGCTGCATTAGTGTCTCTCTCTGCCCTCTCAGCATGGGCCCCGCTGGGCTATTGATAGCAGGACAGGCTGTGTGTATCCCCAACCTGCTGCCTTTGTCACTGGCCCATTTAAGGTTAATGCAGCAAATGACTGAGACAGGGAACATAGGACATTAATAATGGCAGATCTAGGGAAAGAAAAACATGGATTAAGAAAAGCAGCACATTTTCTTGCAAGCCTCAGGCAGTCTGTCAAGTTTGAAAGGGTTTTTACAATGGAAACGTGGGTGCCCGTGTGATCTCCCTGGGGATGCACAGAAAAGCATTACTGGAGTGACATTTAGTGGAGCAGAAAAGTGCCTGCATGTTACAGGGAAGAAAGAATGTGAAAATTATATCAACAGGAGGGAAATGGGGGTGGGGGAAGCAGGGAAAATATGTTCACTTCAGTGGAAAGGCTGAGGAAAATGATGGTGGAACAGAGGATTGGGTGTGAAAAAGCTACAGTAGGTACCTGCAGTGTTGTATGCGAGTGTGGGGGCTACATAATACAGAAATATGCTGGAAGAGAGAAAAAATAATGAGCAACAGAAGTAGGAAAAAAGAAGTCAGTGCTAGGGTGAATATGGCAGAATTGTACTGGGTAGTAGGCACACAGGTTAAATAAGAATAGCAATGGCAAAACAAAAGTAGCAGTGAGAACAGTGCATTTAAAATAGTAGGGGGAACACAGGAGTAAAGGCGTAAAATGAAAATTGCAGTGGTTAGTGGGCACACTGGAGATAAATTAGAATTGTAGAGAGTAGTGGGCACACAGGAGTTGAAAGGAACTGCAGGAGGTTATGCAGTGGGCACAAAGGAGTTAAATCAGAATAGTAGAGGTAAGTAGGCACACAGGAGTTAAATAAGAATAGTAGAGGTAAGTAGGCACACAGGAGTTAAATGAGAGGCTCAAGAATGGGAAGGAAGCATGGGGGAATGAATAACAGGAGCGGTAGGGAACAGGTGGGGCAAGAGAGCTGCCTCTACTCTCAAGGTTACACAGGACAAAGCACATTCAGCTCCAACCGAACAGCTCGGCCTCCCTGCTATGGCACCGTCCAACCTTTGCTTTATATGTGTGTGTGTTTATTCTTATGTACGTGTTTGTGTATATATATATATTATACATGTATATACACACACACACACATCTATTTAAGCAATTTATTTAATCAGTCATTGGGATATTATGTGTATCTATGCATATATATAATCGAAAAGATTTGAAAAATATATAGATAATATAGATATCAAATATGTTGCCTTTCTCTCTCTATTTCTTTTTGTTTGTGTGTGTACGTGTAAATGCATTAAAAAAAAAAAATATATATATATATATCCATACACACGCGGTTTAATTAACGCAAATCTAGTACAAACAGTGATATAAAATATTGAATTATATCAAAACACGGTTCCTGACATTTTTCTGTTCAAACACATATACATATAAATGTAATTACATGCATTTGATGATAGCACATACATACTTTGCGCACTCACATCTTATGTTTAAACACACATATGTATACATAAAACACGCACAGGATATATAATTAGCTTTAGGTATTAATTAGACAATTAGGTACAAATACAATTAGACATATATAAATATACATAAAATATGAATAGGAAGAAATAGCAATGATCCGTTTAATTTGCGCTTAAGCATCCGCAGACTTTATCTTTTACTGATGGAGGCGACTCTTTGGGAACCTAAAAACGACGGGACTCTGTATTGGGGCAAGGCTGGTTGTTTTACTGAAGCAGGAGAACAAAAACAAAACAATTACAAGAACCTTATACGGGCAAAATAACATTCAAACACATTGCTGTTCTTTTTTGCAAATATGCGCTATGTATAAATGTTAAGAGCAACAAGGGATGGGTTTTATTCATCTTTTGTTAAAGTGACTTCGCAGACGTTAAAGATTACTGTAAGCAGGAGAACAACAATTCGTTTGACAAACCCCTGATATTTAACAAAATCTTTTAAAACAGGTAAAAATATACTCAGACCGAAGAATTGCGCCCTTGCGCACATGGGAGATTTTTTTTAGCGCCGACAAATTCCATTTTTAGCTGTAGAACTGAAACAAAAATCTCCTTACAAACAAACATGACGCGAAAAACTGTGCGACGAGTTATAGAACTGATATTCTGAAATGTAATTTGTAAATGAATACATTATGTATTACAGCGCGCAGTCACAAACCCGAATAACTTTATAGTCTTTTGCTGCAAAAATAATAATGACATGGGTGCAGTATTTACAGACTCTCGCTAATGCTATTGCGTTTAGCCCCTTTAATACTGAGACAAATAGTCACAGAAGACGTGATAATAGAGAATCTGCGCCGGGACAGCGCCGGGAGGCGGGGCTATAACTCACACACCTATATTTGGGAGTGCTGCGGTAGCGTCCTAGGTTAAGAAATGTACTAATGGCAACGAAGGGAGAGTCACCAAGAGATAGTTTGGTATCAATGAGAATATCTACAGCCATGATTTCATTGATTTTGTCATACACAGTAGTATACTGCATATGCAAAATGAATGTGTTTGCTTGATGTATCAACAGGAGTAATCTGTTATTTTTTTTAATGTGGGTGGGGTACTTCTTTGAGCAAATTAATGGCTTTGAATAACCATCTGTTTGTATTTTCAAAATGTTTTATTGGGAAAACTTAAAATTACACACAATTGTTGCACCCTGTAGACATTTATTTCTTACATCTCATTACGCATCATAGCCTTTGGTAAGTAGGTATTATTTGATCAGTTTGACCATGATTAATGGGTATTTCTGTGTATATGTTTTGCAGGTGAAACAATGGTGGGCTCTTTACATCTTTGTATAGTTGCGGCTCTTCTGGGGTTAACCCTTGGCTGCCCTGAACCCTGCAGCTGTGTTGACAAGTATAACCAGCAGTTTGCTGACTGTACGTACAAAAAGCTTCAGAAGATCCCAAGTGGGTTTCCTTCTAATGTTACAACTCTCAGCCTGTCTGCCAACAAGATTACATCTCTTAAGAAGTCAGACTTTATAGGAGTGCCCCAAGTAACATCCCTGTGGCTGGCTCACAATGAGATAAGTGAAATAGAGGAAGGAGCCCTGGCAACAATGGTGAATCTGAAAAACTTAGATGTCAGTCATAACCTGCTGGTGGAGTTCCCTTGGAGAGATTTGGCTAGTCTTTCAGCCCTGCAACTTATTAAAATGAACAATAATCGCATGGTTAACCTGCCACGTGATGCTTTTCAAAACCTTAATGAGCTAAAGTCTCTCAGGATCAACAATAACCAATTCTCTGTCATCCAAGAGGGAACATTTAAGCCCCTCATTTCTCTTTCACACATCCAAATTTACAACAACCCTTTCCACTGCTCTTGTTCGCTCATGTGGCTTAAGAAATGGGCAGAAGAGGCTCAGTTTTCAGTACCCGAGAAGGACAACATTGCATGTTCCTCTCCAGAGGAGCTCAAGGGCACTCCAATTTCAAAGATACCAGATTTGCCATGCGAAGCTCCTACTGTGCAGTTGAGCTATTACCCAAACCTTGACAGCACAGAGCTTTATGATGGCTTCACCCTTACTTTGCAGTGTTTGGCCAGTGGAATTCCTCAGCCAACCATTAAATGGAAAGTCCGTAATGCCACTCAAGAGACAGAAATAAAGCAACCAGTGGATGGACAGGTCAAAGGTTCAGCCAAATCTCAGAAGTCAAGTTCTTTTCTTGTATATCAGAATGGGACTCTGGTTATTCCTCACCTTAGCAAAAAAATGGAAGGTACATACATTTGTGAAGGCAACAATGAAATGGGAAGTAGTCAAGCTTCAGTCAATGTGTCTGTAGCTGGGAGCCAGAAATATCCCACCAAAGTTATCGAGGAACCAACAAAGAGCAAGTCCCTACCAGAGAACAAGAAACCTGGGGTAAAGACATCTGATACTGGTAACAGTGTCATAAAACCAGACAAGTCAGAGGAGAAAGGCAAGCCTCTGATTCCTACAGAGCAACCCTTTATGACTGGTGGTAATAAACTGGGTGTTCCGGAACACACTGACCACCCTTCTGCTTCTGACAAGAAATGTGGTCCAAGTACTGGTGGACAGCATATATCCAACCATGCATTCAATGAAAGTACCAACCTGAAGCCTCACACATTTGAGCTTGGCGTTATTGCTTTGGATGTATCAGAGAAGGATGCAAAGGTTCAGATCACTCCATATCATAATCGGCAAGGAAATGACCACCTTAGGATGCTATACCTATGCCAGGAAGGTGCCAATGGCCTTTCCTTGGTACAATGGTCGGAGATTGAGGACAGGGTGAACTCTTACTGGTTCCAAGGGTTAATTCCTGGTACTAATTACTCTGTTTGTTTGACCTACAAGGGAGAGGACTGCCAGGTGCAAGTGGTTTTTACTACCAAAAAGGAAGTGCCTTCTTTGATTATCATTATTGTGGTGAGCATTTTCCTTCTGGGTTTGGCCACCATTCCTCTAATGGGTGCCACTTGTTGTCACCTTCTTTCCAAATACCATGGTAAGAATTATAAGCTAATTATGAAGGCTCAGAAATCAGATCCTATGGAAAAACAAATGGCTGCTGATTTTGACCCAAGAGCATCCTTTGTAGAATCAGAAAAGAATTTTAACCCTAGTGAGATGGGTGATGTTGAGGCTGAAGGGGATTCAGTGCCCATAGGGGGAGAGGGAGAAGGAGAGGGAGAAGCAGAAGTTGAAGAAGGTGTTTTGGATGAGACTATTCCAATTTCGCAGTCAAAAACCAACCAGGATGAGTTTGAGGTGGGATCAGAGTATAGCGACAGGCTTCCTCTGGGTGCTGAAGCTGTGACCATTTCTGAGGAGATCAATGGTAACTATAAAGAGCCTGCATGCTGATCTGTGTGTGTTAGAGATTCTCATACATCTTTCCCAAAACTGCCATATGTTCAGTAGTCTATGGGAAATAAAAAGGGGTGAGTAGATGCCAACAAGCGTTTATTGAGGTTACAGTCAGAAACATTCCTTAATTTATATGACTTTTATGGTGCTGAAAATCCATGTACATTTTCATAAATATCCACATAATTTTTATTTATTTGCCTGTACAAAACCAGTGGCAGAGTATTTACACCATAATGTGGATTTAAGGATCTGACTTATTAAGAGACAACAAATAGCTGTACACATATACTATACAATGTGTTGTGACCTAAAACCTCTACTATTTCAAACACAAGAATCAACATAAGAACCAAATTTAAGGGATTCCAAAACTGATTCAAAATTCAGATATATTTAGGCTAAACCTCACAAGGTCATTGGCTTAAATTCACATATACAGAAATAAGTGTGTGTTTCTGATCAGGAATATTTGCTTAAAACAGCAACTTTTCAACCTAAAGCTGGCTGAAACTGATATTTATTTATTTTACTAACCTATAAACTTGCCCACCTGCATCCTACCATCTCACCTACACACATATAAACAGGTTGGAGTGCAATCGTGACTCACTGCCTTCCAAGCTGTCCAGCTTATTGCCTCCCCTCTCTAGTGTTTGACAGATTTCCTGAGTATATATGGACAAGGCATCTCATATCAAAGGCAAGATCAACCTAATGAGGCCAGGCATTACCTGTGTCAATCAGTTTTACACATCATACATGTTATAAAGAGATTTAAGAGCCTATAGACAATTTTGTTCATTATTATTACATAGGCAGCAGTAGCTTCTACCCTTCACAAGTATTGTTTAGAGAATAACCTTCCTGGTAACCCCAACCTGGAACCATAATCCTATTTTTTTTCCAATTTAAGCTCCATAAATTTTTAAAAATGCTTTCCGCATCTCATGGATGCTAAATGTCAGGTAGCATGAATGGGCCCTTGGCCTAGAATGTTACTGCTTCCTTTACAATAAGTAAAACATGGCAAAAATAGGTCAGCTCAGTGGCAAATATGCCATACAGTTCTGTCAGGAATTCAGACTAGCTCCAATGCACATCACAGATGCCAAATATGACCACAAAGCCAGAGAAAGCACCCAAGAGATCTTTGTATAACAGACACTCAGATATAAAGCATGTGGCCAGTGGCAATAAAGTTTAACAGCATTTTGCAGCTGGTAATTAACTGTACTTGTTTTCTTAATGGGATTTTAAAAAGTATTAGTGTTACTATAATATACTTTGAAAATGTGAAATCATAAGTGGGTGCACCTCAATGAATTAAATGTACTTAATGAGCTCTGGTTGATCCTTTTGTTGCATGGCAAATGTTTTCTTAATTATTTCTGGCAAGTTATTTCCATGCATGTGTTAGGCCTCATCCCCACTGCTGTTTTCTCTAGTGTTTAGAGCGCAGCCTGCGTCTATATATGACCTCCCCCCATCAAAACATAATTTTATCATGTAGAAAATGAAGGCTGACCAAATGGGAGTTTAAGGGGCACCTTTACAAAAGCACGAACGCTCCGAGCGTATTTTTGCCGATTTTTTCGGGCGTCCGCACAATTTTTTCGTACAGCGCACAACTTTTTCGTACAGCGCACGACTTTTTCAGATGTTTGCACGAAAAAATCGGAAAGGTTTTACCGTTGTTTACAATTGTTCGGTACGAAAATTTCGTGATTTTCGGATCGCCAATACGATATTATCGTGACTAATACGATTTTTTCGTTAAGCATTTTCGTGATATTTGCGATCTTCCGAAATTTTCGTTTCCAATACGATTTATTCCCATTCGTGATTCGGATTCGTGGATTAGTAAATATGCCCCTAAGAGTCAAGCGACATCTGAGTGTTTCGGGCACAACTTCTGCTGTTCATTTACTGATTTAAGAGTATCGATGGTAAATTGCACAGGGGCAGTTGCCAGTAGCAACCTATTAGCAATTCATTTTAAATAGTCTTCTACAAGCTGCAAAATGAAAGCAAAAATGTGGCAGTGGCTCATTAACTCATTAAAAATGTGGATAGTTATTGGGCCACTGCCACATACAGAAACACCCTGGTGCGTTGAGTACATAGCCTTACAGAACTATTTCATAGGTGTTCTTGTTGCCCATAGCAGCCAGTCAGCAATTACCATTTACTGGCCTCCTGTTTCAAAGCAAACATCTGCTTGGTTACTGCAGGTTACAAGTCATGGTGCAAATCTTGTTTGTTATATTTACATCCCCCTTTTAGAGTGCTGTAAATAATGCTGCAAATAATGCCTATATGAACAAGAGCAAAGTGGTCTGTATAGTACATCAAAGGGCAAAGCTACACTAAGTGCAGACATTCTCAGCACACACAAGTTACATGTATTAATTTGTTAAAAATACATTCAGAATAAATATTCATATTAAATGTTAAGAACTTGCAGATGAGAGATAGCATCCTGTCTACAATTGTTAAGGTTTATATAGATAAATGCAATTTAGAGAATATGATAACTGAAGCACAAATAAAATCTGTTTATTTCTCTTTGTGTAGAATCTAATACTAGCGTGGTTCTATCTCCTCTTTCTTATCAGGGCTGATGTCAGGAAAGCAAGTGGTCCTGAAAGGGGAAATAAATGATATGAAAACCTAAAACTCTCCAGCTATTACACCACACCTTTTAGCAGCCAAGCAGTTCTTACACAGTATTGTTCATGTAGGATTTACCATATAAGACATAAAATATCTAATAAAGTGTATATAAAAACAGGGCTGTCATCCCCACACGTCCTAATGTAAAAGAATGACCGTTTAGATCAAGAAATGAGCCCATTTCATCCATTAATATTTGTGATTGAAACCAGGAGGCAGACCCTATAATCTATTTATGTGGGTACTACCCAGGATCAGGAGTTAATCCTCTTTCAGAGGGAGAGAGTGTACTGCTATTGCTGACAATTAGAAAATATGTAATGATCTAAATCCCATGGGTGTGGTTCTCTTATTGCATTAAAACAAGAGAATTATGGGAAAATCCTGTGGTACTGCTTTCTGCCTGCTTCTAGAGAAGCCCTCTACACTAGCTCTGGGGAATACAAAGTGTCTTAACCCCCTACCACCTTTACTAATAAACTCTCAGACATTAGTCATAGGGTGCCTTTTAATATTTTGAAGGGCCAAAGGAGTTGAAAGCTGGATTCAGAGTAACCTTAAAAGCTGATGGTTGTATCCCAGAGCAGGTACACAAGCCTCCTAGTGCTGCTCAAGTACAATCAGTAATAACAATAATAACAGTTTAAAACTCAGTACAGAATATTGTAGAACTTGTTTTGAGTGAGGTCAGCCTGTTACTACTAAATAGCCTGTTGCCTTAGGTCAGGGCCTGTGTTGCCTGCTTTTATTGCAGCATTGAAAATAACATCTGGAAATAACATCTGAGAAACTGCTAGGCTAACTTGAGGATTTGAGCTAGAATTCCCCAGAACTGAAGGCAGTTAAATGTTGGAAGCTTCATTTTAACAAAACTGGAGGGCCTTAGTTTGGACACCTATACTTGATATACATCATTGGCCCTACAAAGCCTATTTTAGCCCCGCCATGCCAACTACTACATATAGCTCT
Organism: Xenopus tropicalis; assembly: GCF_000004195.4. NCBI lineage: Eukaryota > Metazoa > Chordata > Amphibia > Anura > Pipidae > Xenopus > Xenopus tropicalis. The sequence goes on along the minus strand of NC_030679.2, from coordinate 92,736,344 downwards.
ACTGGCTTAACAAGTTGTAGTTTGATAACTGGCACAATTGCTAAATAGATATCCATGTGTTAATGGGAAATAACTGCTTTGGGAATGAAATGCATTGTGTACCTAAGTGGAAGCCACACTAACATAATCCCTGGTTTGTAGCATTGGCCATTTCCTGCTCAGTAACAGTTTAAAGGGATCCATGTGGTGTTAAACAGAGAGTGTACCTCACAGTGCAGTGTCCTGACAGTCTGTGATGCTTAAATAAAGGCCCACTCCAGCACACTATGGACCCCAGAGAGTATTTGCTCCTGTTACACCAATGATAGCTACACCGCAGATTATGAGAATAAACATAAATATCTTTCCCCCCTTATATATATAGGTACGAGCATACAAAATGCACAAATAAATACACCCATAGACACATCAACTAACCTATTGCTGATTAAATGATGTAAATAAAGAAACATTTGCAGCACCCACATTTAAATATTGTAAATATAAACAATGCACTTATTTCTTTATGCCTGTAGTTTGTGTCATTTTCCTTCTCAAACAGGAAAGCATTTGATGTAAGTTTGTATCAGTTTTTATCTTTGTATAGATAAACTTGGTGTTTTTGTGGGTTTGTTTGTAGGGTGTTTTCAGGACATTTTCTAGTGATGTTTATAATAAATACATGTCTTATAAAGAAAAGGATATGTATGTTGAGTTTAACTAAGCTTTGACACCAAAAATCTGCAGAATCCTTTACTTTGTTGCCACAAATCCCAATTTTCTTAACCTGTGTGTTATTTGCTAATAAGATAGCTTCACTCAGGGGGAAACATTGTTGGAATGTGAAGTTCATCCACTAAACCTATTTTGCTGTATAGCCCCACCACTTCATTCATTCTTTAACTGCATACGTAGATCTAAATAATCTAAGGGTTACAGTTTAGGCTACAGGCTTCACCAACCCTTGGGCACTGAAACACAATAGCCATGCTCATAAGGGCTAATTTACAAAGGGAACAAGGCGAAAAGTGAAAAACACTGGTGCAAAGCACAATTTTCTTATGCCAACAATTCACCTTGTTTCCACGCAGGTGGCAGTGGTGCCCACCAGTAACTGTGGTGTTTTTCAGATGGTCTAGTAATTTTGGTCTATAAAAGCACCATACTGGGGCTCTTAGGTGTCTCCCATATAAGTGAACGAAAGGCATCAAGGGGCATTTTGAGCACTTTTCCAATGGGCATCCTATGCGTCACCTACTATAACTACCAACACCAGCCAACATGCGGGGGACGTGGTGCCTAAATCTAGACTAGATTTTACTGAAGGGCAAAAGATATTTTATTATTTATCTCAAAAAGATCCATTAAGTCCATTAAAGACCCAGACCCAGGAAATGAGTGAAGAAGGGATTGGAGGATGATGGGCAGGCATACAAATATGCATTTCCCGCTCCTCTGACCTGATTGGCTTAGACTTATATATAAACTATATATTGTCCATAGCTGTAACACTGCCCATAACTGTTACCTAGGTGCTTAGTTAACTGCCAACATACAATATTTCCCTATTAAAAGTGTTGCCAATCAAACGTTTGTTTCTGTGAAATGTTTGTTAAGAAAATGGAGATTCTTGGAGATCATGTATTGCTAAAATTTAATAAAAGTGAAGCAAAACAATAGCCGTGCGGTAATTTCTTTCCATTCAAATCTCCTGGTATTTCCCCACATTGTCTCCTTGTGTCTGGGTTCGATCCTTGTACAGGTATAGGACCCATTATCCAGATTGCTCGGGACCAAGGGTATTCCGGATAAGGGGTAATTTCCGTAATTTGCATCTTCATACCTTAAGCTTACTAAAAAATCAATAAAACATTAATTAAACCCAATAGGATTGTTTTGCATCCAATAAAGATTATTTACATCTTAGTTGAAATCAATTACAAGGTTCTGTTTTATTATTACAAAGAAAAAGGAAATTAGTTTTACAATTCTGAATTATTTGATTAAAATGGAGTCTATGGGAGACAGGCTTTCCGTAATTTGGAGCTTTCTGGATAACGGGTTTCCAGATAAGGGATCCCATCCCTGTAGAATGAGTGAGTTGCATGCCATGGCCTACTGCTTCACTTTCATCTGATTGGCTTCTGCCACTGAACTGTCCATACAGACTTCTCAGTTACACTCTTTCCTGTGATCATCATTCCATCATATTCTTGCAAAGGCGAAAAGTTTGCTACAGGTTTGGTCATCCGCAGCAACGAATCAGGAGGTAGTATTTACTGGTCACAAGCATCTTATTGGTTGCTATGGGTTACTGCACCTTGGCAAACGTTACTTTTTATTACATAACCATCTTATTGGTTTACAACCTGAGGGACATAAGTTTGCAGGTTCTGCCCTGTACCCTGTACCTGTTTAGCATCCATTATGGGCAGTTATTTGCCTTCTACCTCTCCCTATGACTCCATTGTGTGTATTCTTTGTTTTTCACTCTATCACTCTCTCTTTACTTTCTCCTTCTGTTCTCTGTCTCCCTCCCTCCTACTCCTCCTCCTGCTCCTGTCTCTGATGGATGCTGAGAATGTGACATGAATTGGTGCAGACTTATTGTTTTCTGTTGCAGCTGCCAGTTCCCAATCTCGGCAGTAGGAATATTGCTCTCACACGCACACAGGCAATTGCATGTCAGTATACCCTGACAACCCTCACCTTTCTGGTTCTTATAAACACTTGTGCTGAGATGTCCACCCCCTGCACAGACATTGTATGGATACTTTTATGGTGGCCTTCGCCTCCTTTCTAGCAGGGCCACATCTAGGCACCTGGTCCTGTCACATAATGAGGCAGACCCAATGCCACCAGACTCTCTTGTGCTCAGACTGGACAAGCAGTTTGTTAGATAAGACAATTAAGTTCACTACATTAAAAAAGCCAAATCTCCAGTTATAACTCCCACAGAACTTTGGCTATTAAAGTAACCATGGGTGGCTATTTACTGCCCCTGGTAAAGTGCTGCCCAAGGCAAGCTTCTCACATTGCCTAATGGCTGAAACACCCCGGCTTTCCACTTTCCTCTCTCTCTGTGTAGCTCTCAAAGAGAATAACTAGCATAGATTAAGTCCCTGCGCCACTAGAAAAAATATTGCTGCTGGCAAGGTAAAATTATAACAGACTGCCTATCTGACATGAAAGTAAATCGCTGATGTGCATGTATTAATTATTTGGAACAACAATCTTTTACAGGCGTTTGAAAACAAAAGAAGAATACATTGGACCTAATTAATCGAGGGGCAAAGCCACGCATCCTGGAACGCTGCTGCTCTCTCTGCCCATCTAGTTTTGTAAATAACACACTAGCCACTGTGGTTTGCGTACAATTACAGGGTTCTGTGTGAAGAGATCTACTGTTTGGACTCTGCTCTTTATAAATAATCTTCAGGAAAGATGGTGATAAACTGAGGGGTGTGGGATAAACTAGACAAGTTTAGGCAACAGTGTGGCATATAGAGAGAGCATATAACCGTATAAATGATCCCCAAAGTATTCATGCCTCATATGTTTGGCCATTGGCCATTGTGCCTTCACCTGGGGTAGAAATAATTTGACTGATACCTTGATTCAGGAACACACAACTCCCCAGTACATTTACACTGTAGATTTTGCATTGAATGGCTGACTTTCCCTCCCTTTGAGTGTTCCAGTCCTTGTGATGTGTAACCATGTTCTGGCTCCATGTCACTGCACACATCTCACTTTCTCCCTCCCAGCGCCACCAACTCTCTGGCAGATCCCCCAGGCTGTGGTACTAGAAAAAGCTTTTATCAGAGGTGTGATTACTATCTGACCTCATTCTGACAGCTGGGGAAGGGGAGGTGCAGGGGGATTTGGAATGAGGAGGCAGGGAGTCAAACCAGCTCTAATAAAGACATCTCTTGGATGGCAATGTTGTCAATACTGCTTATTTGCACCTTTAAATTAGATTATTGGGCTATCTGAATTAGATACTTCCTTTTTAAAATGTTTAATCCACTGCAATTATGTGAATTCTTTCCAACCCTGAAACATATAAGTGATGCCCAAGGCAGATGTTCTAAGGCTAATGTCACACAAGGAAAGCTTGAAACTGTCCATGCATCCTTGCCTGGGGCATGCAAAAATGAAAACTCTTATTCTAGTATAGAATCTAAAGTCAAGCAAAGCTCTGACCTCCAAAGTATCTGAAACCATTCTTCCAAGTGATGCTAGCCCCACAATTTGAGAAACACTGCCTAATGGGATAAAATAGAAGGGATAAGTGTTTGCTTTTGTGTGTTCAATCTTTCAGAAAAAAACAGAGCATTTTGGCAGCCAGTTTAATCTAGCAAAACATCAATGGCCAAATTCTTCTACCTCATAGTGATATATACGGAACTGTCTGGCTAAAGAACACATGGCAATGACAGGTTGACCTCTGTTCTGAGAATGTATTGTAAGGCAGCACATTTCCCACATATCATTATTGCAAGCAGATAGGAGCATTTTGAGCTCTGCTTCTTCCACCCAATTGTACCAGCAGTCAAAACATTTGTGTCCCAAAAGGGAAACTGAATTTAAAATTCATCTTTAGTATGTTTTTGCTCTTCTTTAGACTTTGGGCTCACCTGCTTGGTCCTACTGACCATGACACCGACTGGTATTTCATCAGCCTAGCCAGTAAAACAAAATCTAAAAAGTAAAAAAAAAAATAGAAGAGCCCCTCACATCATCAATCCATCCCCTGCACATGCTACCTGGTAAGTTTTTTTGTAAAAAATGGCAACCCTACTTCCATCCCCTGCACATTCTACCTGGTAAGCTTCTTTGAAAAATGTGGCAACCCTATTTCCATCCCCATTCAAAACAAAAAGTAGAATGCAGTACAGACATTGCTAGAAGGTAACGCCCATAGGTGCATAGTACCTGTTCCCAAATAGAATGCTGAGAGCATTCCTAAAATATCCATCCACACAGCTGCAGGGAGCTCTGTCCCTGTAATTACAGGGCACCGTGTGCAATGTGGCAGAGGCCCCTTAGATCTGCACCATGGGAGGTACAGAGGATCTTGCAGTCATTGGATCTGTGGCATAAGGGAAGGGATGGCTTAAGATGAAAAGGTGTGATTTGAAAAAAAGGACAGTGCTTAAGGGGGGTTTTGGGTGAATTATAGCCAGGTGTCATCATTAGGAGTGGCCAGGTGCACTAGGGGTGCGTCCAAGTGTGGGTCCGTGGGAGGAGTAGTCCTTTTCATTGGGGTTCTATTTTAATTGTTTTGCAGGGCTTACCACCCAGGGTACTCAGGAGAAGATTTGGCTTATACTTTGGGCTGTTTGGGGGGAGGACCCTGTTAACATAATAGTATGGGGCCTCACGATTATTTATAGAGGCCTTGGGTATGGCTGGTATGCCCAGTGCAATGCTAGGGACATAGAAGAAGTGGTGGGCTTTCCTATTTATTCTTACTTATTTATTCTGGAATAATTATTAGGGGTGCACAGGGTGGAACTGCACCTGGTCACACTCCCATGGGGCCTTGTGGTGGTAGCAGGGGTGTGGCAATTGGTAACAATAACAAATGGCAGCTTTCACCTGGCAGCCATTTTTCCTCTGACACATCACCAGTGACGATAACATCTGAAAACAGCAGATGTGCGCTGTTAAGTTCCTGCAATCAAGAATGCAGGCTTACACAGGTAAAACTTACTTTGATAAAAAGTTCTGCTTTGATTGAGCACTGAAGTAGTTAAGCTGAGCTCAGGAGAGGAGCAGACAGCTAAAGCAGAGTTTCTATGGTAACCAGCAATGCCATTCGTCATTGGGTACTAGACTGGAGGGAGTGATTAGTAATCGGAGCTGAGAAGAACTGAGCATGCCCAGGAGCCAATAGCCAAATTCAGTTCCTAAGAGAGGGCGCTGAGCGGGTTAGGGCTCTGGCACACAGGGTGATTAGTTGCCCGAGACAAATCTCTGTTGTCGCGGGCGACTAATCTCCCCAAAATGCCATCCCACCGTCGAAAATGTAAATCACCGGTGGGATGGCATACGCGGCGCCGTGATTTCCCCAAAGTCCCAGAAGTTTCCTCTCAAGGCAACTTTCGCGATTTCAGGGAAATCGTGGCTCCGCGTATGCCATCCCACCGGCGATTTACATTTTCGCAAAACACTGCCTCCAGTTACTTTAACAGATAATATCTGCTTTTTAAAACAGAATTTTCTGCATGAGCACAAGTGATCCTGCACCAACATCCAACGGTAAAAGTAGGAGACAAGGGTAAGGGATGGAGGCGTCAGGGAGGGCCCCTGCACCCATTCACTGCACCCCCTGCCCTTTATGGCCTGCAAAATGGACCTTCCTTTCTGCCCCATTATGGGAAAACCCTGCCCATATTTGGCCCACATTCTGCCCTCTCCCCAAATGCTTCACTCACGTTGTGGCTCATGAACCACAGCTTTAGATCTCTTGGGTACCCCCCTGATGGTGCCTCTTCTAATGGAACCTATTTTTATATATGGAAATGTAAGAAACATAGCTATCAGGATAAAAAATATGACAGAAAAAAACAGATGGACACACGTTTAAACATGTTTTATTATATTATGCTATATTATTACTATACTGGCAATACCCATGTGTAACAATATTCACAAACTTGTGCTCCACATTAGTTTGTGTTGCTGTATTTTTTCCTGAAATTGCAGTTTCGCCTAAAGCACTAAGCACTTTGTCCTATTTTCTCTGCTAAAATCCATGTTATTGATTAGTCTACTGGGTGTTTCCTGCATTGTGCCACTGAAATAAGTGTGTGAGTGCCACTACTTGATCAGGAACCGTTTTGACCACCACCGTTTTATACCTCATGGCCGCGGTGGGCAGAATGTTGTGTAGGCATGACGATATACAATCGGAGACACTCTTTGGCTGATTTGGGACCAAATCAAGCTGATTAATGGACTAAATATTGAATCACACAGGGGCCTTGTGTAGACCCAGCAAGAGAAAACTACTCTTATGCTTAATGTGGTCCCTGAAAACAGAGGTTTTCCAGTAGCTCAATGACCCGTAGTGAAACATAGGGAAGCAGGGGCATGACAGATACGTTGGACAGATTTAGCCACTCCCAGTTGCAGGTGATTCGTTGATTCATAAAGGGTATAAATGCTGGTAAACCGTTCCCGCTTCTCAATCCATTTTAGTCAGCAGAGTAAAACGCCCACCCTCCCTCCCTATAGAGGATGAGATAGCGGAGTGTTGTGGGCGGGGTGATTGAGTTGGGGTAAAACAAGGGTTGGGTTAGGAGGGGAGTTTTATAGTTAAGTGGGGCTGGCATGCTTGGAACCTCAGGGGTAAGAAAGCGGATTAGGAGGTGAGTTTTGTTGGGTAGTTGGTTCCGGGCTAGAAGGGCAGCTGGCAGCGCCAGTTGCGCTGCGCAGTTATTGGATTGTTACAGTGTTTGGTTATTTAGAAGTTGATTTGTTTGTTATACAAACATTTGTGTTATGTTTGAGATGTTTTGTTTCACATTTGTTATTTATGTTATGTTTTAAATTAAAACTTTGATTGTGGTTAATAAATTTTCTGCGGCCATTTTATCCCAAGAATTGGTGTTCGTGTTTATTGGGGATGGTAAGTAAAGAGGTAAAAAAGGGGGGTGTTGGTTGGGAGAAGGGCAGGTCAGGATCCGACGTTACTCATGCCAAGTCTTCTCAACAGAGATCTGACCAAACCCCAATCAGATACAGAGATTTGTCAGGGGGCCTATTATTACAGGGGTTCATAAGCTGCTGAGACAATGCCATTGCAATACTGAACCCATGAAAACTAGAGTAAGCACTGAGGGGGTGAAGAATAAGAGAAATACACCCAGTTTTATTTCATGTCGATATCCCTTTAATAGAATAAACTTGGGCCTACATTCTGTACAGTTCTGGAGATTATTTTAATTAATTTTTCATTTTCTCCATTTACCTATTGGGTTAACTGGTGAAATCAGTACTAAAAATAAATGAGGAAACGATGATAAAAGGCAGAGAAGGATTCCAGATGAGAGATTAGAACTTGGCTTGTTATGATGTTATTTTTTGGGTTCTTCCCAGCCAGTGAGGAGGAAGGGGAGGAGCAGGAGCTTGTTTGCGTTTTCTATTCTCGTGCTGGAGACGAGAGACTATTAAGGTAAGAGAATTAGGGTGGGAGGCAAAACTGAATAATAATGGGAGCTAGAAATGCCAGGTTAATCAAAAGAAGAAAGGAGAAAAGGGAAAGAAAAGGGTGGTGTGGAAAGAGTTACAGAAGGATAGGGGTAGAGGAGCAGGAATGCAGGGAAAGGAAATATTATGCAGAGAGACGGATGGGAAGAGCAGGTCAGAGAAAAGTCCTGCACTGGTCGAAGGGAGTTTTCATTTCTCTTTCCAAACACAGAGGATTTGGCTGTCTCATATAAGTAAAGTGCGTGAGAACAGGGCTTGCACAAACCCTAATATGCACAGGCAAACAGCTGAGAAAGGGAAAGGGGCTTCTTGCCATGTGCAACAGAAAGAAAAACCAATAGGATTAAGTTAAACACTTAAATGGTGAAATAAGGGGACACTTGTTGTCTGGAGGAGCTCAATAACACTTTCCTTAGAAGATAAACACAACACTGTAACTTATTGGAAGCCAAATGCTGTATTAAAACCCCGCACACAGAGTTCAAATCCTTGTGGGTTCCTACAGTGAAAATGACAGGAGCATCTCTGCCTGGGGGACCAAGGAATAACAACACGTCACATGCTCAGCTGTTAAGGTTTTAGTTAAGATATGAAAAGTTTAATACTAGACTGCACATATTTAACACTGCATGTAAGTATGACCCTCTGCATCTCTTGCAAATCTGTAATTGATTTGAGCCAAACAATGTGGGTTATGGCTTAATTTCCTGTTATAGATAAGAGAGCAACACTGGATTCAGAAGTGACCCCTCCCCATACACAAACACAAAATGAATCAATATCAGTCAATTCTGTGCTGTTTGGCTAAAATTGAATTCTAGCATGACTGGAGTAAATTGAAGTGTTTGGGGCCCATGAGATTGGTCCCTTACTTTAATCTGTATTATTTATGCAGGATTTGAAGCTGCGTAACTCATGCATAAAATAACAACTTATGTCAGGGGAACACAAATAATCAGTTTAAACAGCCAGCAATTAACCACAGTCTGTGTTAGGGGGACAAATATTTTCCATGTGATGCCGACAGACTGTTTACTCACAGACATTTTACACATTTTGTACTTTAGTTTAGGCCATGTTCAGTTTGGTGCATTGCCACTATTCATTGCACCGTTCCTAGGTGTGGCTCTGCTATGGTAAGCTTTGTCATTAAAACTTAAACATTCCCCAGTGACTGGGGTGTAAAATAGGGAGAAATGACCATATAAGAAAGGAGCCCTATAAGATATACATTTCTCCATATGTTTGCAATAGTGTTCATCTTCCCAGGGCTAGGGAGTCTAAACGATTTAAACTTTTATTTATTCCACTATCCAATGAAACGGTGCATAGAAATAAAGGCTTTGTGGTTACTGGACTTTAAAAAATGTATATTTCTATGCTACTCTGTCAACTCTGTTGTACAACCATCTATTTCAGGTCCATCTAGAAAATGGGGCTCTCACGAGTGTTTTTGGTCATAGTGTGGTGCGTCTGTCATGCACCAACAAGTTCTTGCCCTGCAAGGTGCCGGTGTGTGTCAACTACTTCACGTCCTTCTGCAGATTGCTCTTACCAGGAGCTGAAGTTTGTACCAACAGACCTGCCTTCCAACCTTACACAGCTCAGCTTATCTGTCAACCACATCTCAGCTCTTAACACTACTTCCTTTGCCAAAACCTTGGGCATCACCTCTCTTTGGCTGGCCAATAACCAAATAGTCACAATAGCCCTTGGCACATTTTGGAATCTGACGCAACTGATGAATCTGGACATCAGCCATAACCATCTCCTGGACTTTCCCTGGAGTGACCTCTCCACCCTCCATAAGCTTCAGATCCTTATTCTCAATAATAATCAATTGGTAAACCTTCCATTAAGCACTTTCAGCAACACTAAAGAGCTGAGGTCTCTCCAGCTTAGCAACAACCATTTTTCAACAATAGCAGAGGGTACTTTACAACCTTTATCTGCTCTGTCTCATATTCAGCTTCACAGCAACCCATTCAACTGCTCATGTCAACTAATGTGGCTGAAAGACTGGCTGGAAAAAAACAAACTTACCATTGATAGAAGAAAAGAGATTGCTTGTTCTGCTCCTAAAGAGTTTAGGGGTGTCTCTTTAGACCATGTGCCTGGTGCTCATTGTAAAATACCATCAGCAATTCAAGGTGATGAACCCTTTATGGGCAAGATCAACTTGCTTTGCAAGGAGGCTGGAATTTCTAAATTGATAGTAAACACAAATTTCCAAAGGTTAAATGACTATAAGAAGGCTGAGACTGCTAATAACTTATTTGCAAATGGGACCATTTCAATCCATTATAATAAACAGGACATGATCTACCTATGCCGTGTATCCAACCACACATCAGGGGCACCAAAGGAAATCTCAATATCTTTTACCCATGCAGAGGTGTTGGGGTGGTTACAGGAGGAAGGGCAGAAGTTTCTACTAGTGCTAGTGGCCAATAATGAAAACTCAGGGGTAAAACAAATGTATTGTTCATCAGGTACACTCTTGTATTGTTGGATAACAGTATTAATGGTGCACTTGTTGGCACATATTTGGCACTAAAAATAAGATAACAAGGTACTCAGTGATTACCATTGATTAATGGTAATCAGTGATGTAATGTCATGCTACATGCTATACTTTGTAACCTGAAAGCTTCACATGAAAAAATTCACAATGATTTGAAATTTAAAAGAGGCTTAAGAAAAGTAAGGAATTGTAGTGCCCTAACAAGGCTGAAGGAGCATGGAGAATCTTGGAGAAACAGTGCACAGTGATGTGGTCATAATGGACAGCAGATAGAAACACCCAGGAAGGTATACACAGATGGGAGAAACATTAGAAAACAACACAGATATTTTGTAAGAGGAAGGAGAAGTTATGAGAGAGGGGAAGAAAAGCAATAACTAGAAGCATCGGGAGCATATCATGACAGTAAAGCCAGGTATGATTTTTTTTTTTATGAGAAAATTAGTTTTCTATAATGCAAAAAAAAATAAAAGGGCCCACCCTTCACAGCACAATGGTTTTCCACACTGTGTATCTGGGGTGTTTATGGGAAGGGGACAGAGGGAGAGGTAGTCTATGTTACTGGGCAGTGCCTGGGCAAAGGCCTAGTGCTACGTGGGGCGCTTAGTGGCTGCTCCATTGGTACAGATGCTTGCTCGGTGGGATAGGAGAGATGGGTTGTGGATGAGGGTATATGCCAAACTCCATCGAATGCGGGCAAGGTGGGATCGCCCTCCCTTTTGAGGTTTTCCATCTGGTGGCATCAACTGAATTCCTAGGGGAAGAAAAAGTTACACATAAGTAATGTATCATTTTTAGTTCTTGGAAATACAAAATATAGTATCAGCAGGGTTTTGTTGAGCAAATTAGACCAAGTCTAATGAGACACTGATGTGTGTACTGATAGTAATGTTTCAGTGAAGGAATATCAAGCAGCAAAACCAGGTAAAAGAAGGTGAAATAAACCTTAAACAGCAACAGGAAGCTAAATGGAAAGGTAATGTATTGCAGAAGGACTTGGTAGAAAGGCATTACAAGAGCTATCACTTCTATAATATTGATGAATATATATACAGTTAATTCACTGAACACATTTGGATTCATCAAGGAAAATGTATGAAGCACTACAATAGTTCATTAAGTCCTTATGATTTCATATTTTACTAAATATTTTGATACGCTAAATAAATATGTTTTTGCACTTATTACCTACAAAAAAGAGAGGAAATTGTTTTTAATTATGTATTTAGTGTGACTTGGCCTACGATCACATATGAGTTCTTTTGAGATGCTTCAATACAGTGTATAAACATTTGGTAGTTAGACTTTTATTATAAAATCTGTGACTATCCCGTTCATGAAAAGCTTCAGCTTCTAGCGCAGGTTTCCCTTTGTGATTGTGATACAGGATATTCTTCAGTACAGCACCTGACAAACCATTGAGGGACATTTTTCTTGCAGTCGAGTGGATTCAATTATTGTTTCTTTTGTAGCAATAGGTTTCCTTTTAAAGCTTCTCCACATTTTGTTTTGTAGGTTCAATGCCAGTGCTCCAAAGAGCAGTCAATGATTCCCCTAATACCAGCATTGGGCTGGGGTGTGTGGGGCCCACCGGTACTGCCACTCCAGGGGCCCTGCCAACTCACTGCCCAACATCCCAATCGTGCATACCTTAACTTCGCCGCAATTGGAGGAGGGAGATCAGCTGGGTAGTGGCAATGCTTTGGATCGGGTCTGGGTTGGCCGGGCCCACCGGATATTATTATTATAAAATGTATGAAGTGCACCTTGGGCTCCCATCACTAAGATCATGTGTGCAATAATAAAAAGGACCAGTACAGTTTTACAACGTCTCTTAAGCCACCAACGGCAGCTGCCCTTTCATAGTCATTCTACAGCACCAGTATTCCAGCTTGCCTACCAAGCTTAAAAAAAAATATGCATGTATGGCAAAATACTGGAAATCGCATTGTGTGCCATTGTCCGTAGATAAAATATGGCAACTCCATTGAGCAGATAGCAAACACACTACAGTAAAAACAACAAAGAAAATATGTATAGGACAGAGATAAGAAATTCAATTTTTAAATTAAAAAATTGAGACAGAGAAAATATCCACACTTCAGACGAATGACCCTCAAGGGCATTTACAGATTTCTACCCAAAAAATGAATTATTTCGCATTTGTGGGCTGAAACTTACCCTGTGTGCACAGAAATCGGTGGATGCCATTGAAATAAATAGCATAATGCACAGACACTATCTGGCAGGATTGGTATTTCCTCTACCAGACTGGAGAAAGCTCCATACCTGACATTGGCCCTTAGCTTTGCATAGTATTTGCCAATAATAAATAAGCAGGGGATCACAGTCATGAATCCTAAATCATTCTAGAGTCTCTGTCACACATTTAAATAACCTGGGAATTTTAGAAGCCAGACTTATATATTATAAATAAATATCCAGCAGTATTGGGCCCTTGTTTTTATTTGTTCTTGAGGTAACGGGAGAGATAAGGGCAGGAGAACACATGTGCCAACTCTTGACTTACCCTCCTCCAAGTCTGCTTGTTTTTCCTTTGAGGGTCCTAGCAGCAGGCAAAATGCTCTCACCAGTGGGTGACACTCATTGACTTCCAGCATCAGAAAGTGGCAATAATTCCGGTATGCTAAAACAGATTTACATAAGTGCAAAACATACTAATATCCTGGCTAGTTTCTTTTGATATTTATGTATTTCCCTTAATATGGAAATATTATGTGCACTACAGTACCCATAAAGGTAAGTTATGCCCAAGAAAAACAAATTGCTGGTAAATAAGATAATTAGAATACATACATGATAGCACCACAATGTGTCTAATAAAGAAAAGAATAGTGAAGCAATAAACACTTATCTATAGTAATACTGTATGTGTAATGGTAATGTACCACTTTCATAGAAAAGCTTTGGTCATGCAATTGGGTAATACTGTAATACATGTAATACTGTAACAGTACAGGCAGAAGAGAGTTATACCGCTGATCATTTTTTAATATATATGTTGCTGAAGATTTTCAGCAGAGAACAAAGGAATTAAGTGTTTGGGGTTCTACACATACCGGGGTCCCAGCCCTGCACACTGTGCTGTAGGAGACTCACATCCAGGCGACAGAAGTGGGTGACATTAAATATTGTAGAGACCAGGAGACGCAAAAGGGATAACAGCAATCCCCTCAGGGCATTTACAGGCAACAGGAGGAAAGTAAGCAGGAAGAGGCTTCTCCTGGGACCAACCAGAGAAAGAAAGGGATCAGTGCTTGTTTGTGTAATTATGTACATTATTATCTGCCAATTTATATGTTTCCTAGCAAGACCTGGTGCCCAGTGTGAAAGTGAAATCACGTTGAATGGGCATTATATAGTATTTGCAACAGAGTTTCAGAGGAATCCATTATTCAGATGGCCTGCATGTAAACTTTATAAACAGTGCAAAATAATGTAATATTTAATACTTTTAAATGGGCTCAAAGGAATGGTTAACTTTTAGTATGTTGTAGAATGAACTTTTCAACTGGTCTTCATTTTTAATTTATCGTTTTTGACTCATTTACTTTCCTTCTCTGATGCTTTCCAACCTTTAAGAGCAGCAATCAAAAACAATGGCTCTTTGCGGCTACAATGTTATTGTTACTTTTTATTACTTATCTTTCTATACAGACCCACTCCTATTCATATTGCAGTTTCTCAGTCAAACCACTGCAAGGTTGCTAGGGTAATTTGGTTCTTAACAACACTGCAGCTGCTACAGTTCCATACTGGAGAGTTACTGCATAAAAAGCAAAATGATAAAAAAAGACCAATTGCAAATTGTTTCAGAATAGCACTCTCTACTGTATAACATACTAAAAGTTAATGTAGGTTAAATGAAGGGTCCACTTTAGCTTTACCAAATGTGTAAATGGGCCTCACAAGCTTGCCTGGCTTTACATTTTCAGAAACTGGTACCTCCATTTTCCTCTATACAGTGAGAGAAACTAAAATGCCTCTGTTTGGGTAATCCCTTATATGTGCCATATTTGTGCTTCATTCACATGCTGGAGGACTTGGCAATGTAAGGAAAAACTGGAGTTCTGTATTAATTGCTGCTTATTGCTTGTGTCCCAGCGAGCCTTGGGTTAACCGTACTAGCAGAGGTACAATATAGGTCAATAGAAATCCCAGTGATTTTCACACAAGCATCGGTACCTGTTATCGATTTGTGCCAGGCTTCTCTCCAGGAATAAGAAATGAGTGCAGAGATGCTGCAGTAATGCCGCCAAGACTAAAAGCAGCCAAATTGGCCTAAGGAACAAAGAAGAATAAGGGCATGATATATGTAAAAAGCACTTGACTTTTGCAGTGTTAACGGTCAGGATCCCCATGCAAAACAGAGTCAGTGAAAGACAGAGGCAGTGTCCTGAAGCAAGTTCTGTCTGTGTCACTAAGTCCTAGTCTGTCACCCTACTGAGAATAAAATGTCACAACTTGAAGCTGATTTCTACCTTCCCCAGTGCATCTGAGGCATGACTGCTATAGGGCGAATAGCTCTTTTTCTATTAACCCTCACTGACAAATCTGTGGGACTGACACATAACAATATTGTGCATACACCACCCGGGTAACTCACCATGTGTTCTCTAGAATGTGAAGAATGATCTGGAACTTTCCATAGATGATGGGAATAATTATAAGGAAGGCAACAACCAAATTGCAAAGGAAAAGAAGAACATGCTGGATAATCAGGCCTGTGAATAATAAACAAAATGAAATGGAAAGAGGGTCCCTCCTTTACCCTCCTGCTTGATGCTCCAGATTAGGTGGCAAAGGGACTGCCCAAAACTCTGCCACCAAAGATAAAATAATGCAGTAGGGGAGAAGTTCTGGATGAAACATATAATTCCATAGAGTTACATATGTGTTAGAATGTGCATGATAATATTTTATTTTTACACACTGATCTATGTGTGCTGTGTTGAACTGGAACACTGCCTTTTTGTTTCATAGCACTGGGACAGTGACAATATAAAGTACTGAGCAGCAATCTCTCATTATACAGCACTAGGCAGATTACTATCTCTCTGTGGCTCTTTTATGGTAGTTATACAGCACTGAGCAGCACAGGTTTCTTTAATAAACAGCATTGGGCACATGGCTCTCTCTCTCTCTCTCTGTACACAGCACTGGCCAGCATTTGTGTCTTTCAGTATAAAGCACTGGGCAATCGGACTACCTCTCGGTTGCGCTGTGCACTATGGCCACACTCATAGTTCAATGTAATGGCTATCATTCAGTAAGATTACCAAAACAGGTCACTGCCACCTGGTAGCTGATGTGGCTCATCCAGCTGGAGAGTGCCATGGGTGTGGGTCTGATACTGCACGACTGCAGGAACACAAGGGAAGCTTGTCCAGAACACAGTGACTGAAGAGCCCACCTACAGAAAGAGCCAAGGCAGAGATTCGGCATAGGAGACAAAATGAGACAATACAAATAGAAGAAGATGACAGAAATAAGAATATGCTGTGTGAGTCAATATAGTACCGCCCCTCTATCCTCCTTTCACTTCTAGCTGCCAGCTATTCCATCTTCTCCATCCAGTCACGGACAGTATCACCCACCCCTCATGAGCAGCAGCAATGTTAATGAAAGACCACACTGTACATAATATAACTGTTTCCAATAATAAAAATAATAAATTATTTAACACCATTAGGTGAATGAATTCAGAAAACATCTGTAGTAATATATTCCTAATCCACTTTACCTGTGCTTAACAAGGGATCTCAGGAGCATTGTCACAGTAAGAGCGCAAGCCAGCACCAGTGCAGCAGTGTAACATACTGTGGGAGAGAAAGGGGACATATACTCTGTCTTGGATAGGCTTCTCAATGGAGTATCCCAAGGACCCAAGGTACTCAGTTCCCAGTCTCACCTTCTACTGCCCAGATATAATATGCAATATATGCCACTGCTCTGGACTTATCTTCATCAACTGTCACACCAAAGCCAGCCAACATGAGGAGAAAATCTGCGTCAACGGCCTGCCGCATTTTCATCACAGTTGGAAGAAACACAACAAGCAGCACAAGAGCCACCTACCACAAAGGAAAAATGCTGGTTATAACATTATTCTTAAAAGAAAACAACTTTCAAAATGCACTGGAGGTTAAATAAAACAGGTTTTCAGCTTTTTAGTGCTTGTCTTCCACCCATCCTTGTCACTGACCATGGCAACCAATAAACAGAGACTTTGTGTATTCCCTTTTATTGTTATTTTTATTTTCTTATTGCTTACCATTCTATTCAGGCCCTAATGTCTGGTTGCTAGAGTAATTAAGTGGTTTAAGTCCCAAGTCTGACATGTAGAATAAAAAGTAAATAATACGTAACAAATAAAAAGGACAACTAATTGCAATTTGTATTAGAATACTACTGTCTATACAATGCTACAATGTCAACCACCGCTTTAACTTATTACTCCTTTAACTTATTTTCTCCTCATTCTTCCTTGGTTTGTTCCCGGATTTTATTAATATTTGCACCACTGATTAAATTCTTGACAGTTATCTTATGGACCAAAAACTACTGACAGGAAATATTGTGATGGGCAATTCTATTAATTAATCTGAAAGCCTATATATTTAAATGTATTGACCTCTTCTCAACCTCTTCTGAACATGTTGCCCCCCAACCCCTTGGATGTTGCTCTCAGTGCCCCCAAACCAGGTAGTTATTTTTGCATTCCTGACTTGGAGGCAAGTTTTGGTTGAATAAAACAAGATTAACTACCAAATAAAGCCTCCTGTAAGCCGATAGTGTGCATAGAGGTTACCCACAGCGTGAAAATTCACTGCATAAAAATTAATCACCAGTCAAAAAAAGTCGAGGTCACGTCAAATTGGGTGCAGTCACGTAAAAAAAAAAAAAAGTGCGTGACAAATGCGTTTCACAGATTATTCGCAATTTTGCAAATTTTCCTGTCGTTTTGCTACTTTTCCCACAAAATGAAATGGGACAGATTCACTCATCACTACTGGTAGCAGTTACATTCTTAAAGCTCTTTTATCATACA
Organism: Xenopus tropicalis; assembly: GCF_000004195.4. Lineage (NCBI taxonomy): Eukaryota > Metazoa > Chordata > Amphibia > Anura > Pipidae > Xenopus > Xenopus tropicalis. The sequence continues at coordinate 92,718,549 of NC_030679.2, read as the reverse complement.
CTGAGAAACATATATCCACATGATCTAGAGCTATACAAAAATTCTGGTTTTCTGTAAAGTAATAACCATCTTCATGGGAGTGAGCATCTTGGCACCCAGTTGGGCTCAGAGAAGATGCTTCCTACAGGTGTAATTTTGTTCAGAAAAGTTGCTGCATGGAGCTATACACATCTGTTGTTATTATTGTCCTGCATATTTAGCTACAATGTATATACACTGTGACAATATTTCATTTATACAAAAGGACTGGATAGATCTGTGAGTAAGATACGTACCATAAGTTCTGCCTATGCAGTGCTGTGGGACTAAGCCCACAAATCAAAGGGCAATAGTCATGGAGTTATTGGGTGGGGACACGGTGTGGATTTGACCATAGAAGTTGAGCAAACCCTTGTGTTTCAGACTCTATATAGTGTGTCTGACACAAAGACTATGCTACTACTACCAAAGACCCACCTTCAGTTTCACCTACAATGGGAAATTAATCAATTACACTTTTTACTTGCAAACACTGGGCTGCATGGCAAGAGGCTAAGTTAAAAAAATCCATAAATGACTGAAAATATGTTGGCCTCATTGGGTGCAGCACAGATGGGATATACATTTGCACATTTCTATAAAAACAATAAATAATAAACTTTTAAGGAAAATTAGATTAGATTTTTTTTTCTTTTTAAAAGGAATTTAAATGGTCTCGGAAAAATCTAGAGGGGAAGTTATGAAAACATAGCTCCCTGGAAACCTCTTCAGGTACTTTTCTCTGGTTATTTCACAAATGACAGCAAGACTCATTTACTAACTAGCACCGATTCATGTCATTAGCTTTGTTCAGGAAACTGTAGGAAGTATACTGAAAGGAAAATTTTGGTTGCCGTGGGAAACTACAGTAGTTAAAATTAGCCCATTGCTAGTAAATAGGCTTCATCATTTTTGGTATTGTTAAAGAGGTGAGAAAAAGAAAGGCATTAACTATAGGCGACAAAACTGCCTGTTAAAGGAGGGTTTCATTATTGCTTAAACTAATCTCCAACACATACTGGACTCGGTACTATTACCTGGTATCCAGACACTATCGATGCCGTTACTGCAAGGATGGATCTTAGTGACAAGTGGAAGCCTGAAAATACAGAATACAATAAAAAATCAAGGGGGAATTTATAGAGGAGAGATAGCAAAGTTATAATTTCTCTTTTACTGTCTTTTGTTTTGGTCATGTCATATGTATATCTACAGTAGTTTTGTTTTTATTCCAGTGGCAGACAAGTTTCCTTGGATAAATCACTAAGCTGCTATTACTACACATCGGTGATAAAGAAATACAGTTTATATTTCATATATAATTTTTGTTTCAAATGTTCCCTAACCCTTAAGACTGCACCAGGTCAGGACTGGGATAGAAAATAGGCCCTGGCATTTAAAGTACACAGAGGCTAATCCAACCCCCCCACCACCAGCCCACTAAATAATGACTTTCTATGGCATCTTATAGCAGCCCCTCTGGCATTTGGAAAGATTACCAGTTTGGGGCTGGATTGCAAGCTCTCGTGAGCAGGGCCCTCTGAACCCATTATTATTCTGTTATTGTTTTGTCACCCTAAATGTTTTCTTGTACAAGATGCAAACCAAAGTGGTAATGAACCATACATTTACGTAAGGCAAAACAGTACAAGATGTACATGCTACATAGTCAAATTTTGGTGCACTGCTTATATGCAAGGCACAGAATGGTACCTGTATTTTGAGGGTAGATATAGGAGCAGATTATTTGTGACACTTGAGACCCAAAACCACCAGACTCTTTACTGTTAAAAACAAAAAAAAGACATATAATTAGGATGGTATATAAAGGTTTCATACAGGTAAACAACTGTTACAGATGCTGAAAGTGACACAATGTAACATTTGTTAGCACAGTACTCAGAAGTGTAGAGTTGTGGCTAAACTTTGGAAAATGTGTAAGGTGCTCTATGGAAATTGAAAATGTAGCCTAGCCTTAGGGTAGGGGTGCCCATACACGGGGCAGATAAGCTGCCAAATCGGACTGAAGGACCTTTATGATTTTGATCTCTCTAAGGATATTGCAAGTTACTAATAGTTATTAGGCACAACAGTATGAGAGTGCCAAAACAAAGCAGAAATACATGATTGGCAGTAGAGAGAGTAACGAACTGAGCAACAGATAAATCTTTGGAGAACAAACACACAAAGAAGAACATCATAAACCAACCTGCTATTGGAATTTTTCCGTCTTAAAACATTCTTGAGATATTGTAAGTAATTATTTTTATCCGACATCTAAAAAAAAGATCACAGATCACATTGTTACATGTGTAAGGCATACAGTATATATGTCTTAAAATGGACATTGCCATTCTGCTGTATTTCTTTGAATCTCCTGCATAGTAATGTTTTCTTGAATTTATTTTTATGTGCAACCCATTTTGTATCATAGGCAACCTGTGTGCCTCCTGGTGGGCCCGTCCATGCACAGAATGTTTTGGGAAAACTCACAGTAGATGTTATTAATCGTCGACCTAATGTCCTAATTATAATTGCTACTATAAAATATACAGAGAAGGACATTTGGAACATTTCCATTGAAAAAGCTGTACTAATACCGATATACACACCCTGGCTGAGCACAAACAATACACTGCCCAGCTGCATTCCACGTTGCGATGAGAAATGCTTGGTTACTAAAATCCTGTTTATGGCTCTATGTTGCTTGATTTTGCCTTACATGTAAATGACACTTTTCTTTGCCCTTGTTTGGACCAAGCTTGCCATGAGAATGCAGAACAGCACAGCTACAGGGATTGTGTAATAGACTTCTCACCGTTGCCTACGTTGCTTTACCGTTTGCCCCCTGCCATTGTGGTTTTCCTGGCACATTCCCATTTCCTCACACACATGAACTCCCCCAGCTGAGCAGTAACAGTGACAGAGAAACCAAGGAGCTTGACTCTAATGCCAGAGAACATGCAGAGGACAAGGCACTGACAAGAGCATTGTAATGGAACAAAAATTCTTATTATTGTCTCAATTAAACATTTACATGAACTAAACTGTAGTAAAGAAAATGATTAAGGAAACATTTACATATGTTACATACTGGAAAACGGTTTATCAACATAATTATAACTGAGAGTTCACTCAGGCCCCAAGAAAGGTCAATTTCTCAGTGCCAGCTGTCTCTTTCCCATACCATTTATGTGCCAAGTTGCTACTAACTTAAAGGGGTCGTCTACCTTTAAATTAACTTTTAGTATGGTCAGACCTATGCATCTTTTCAATTGGTCTTCATTATTTATTTTGTATAGTTCTCAAAGTATTTGCCTTCTTCTTCAGACTCTTTCTAGCTTTCAAATGGGGGGGGGGGGACCCCAGCAGCCAAACAACTATTACTCTGAAAGGCTACAATTTTATTGGAAGGGTCTCTTTTTATTACTTATACTTCTGTTCAGACCCACTCATATTCATATTTTAGTCTCTCACTGCAACTCTACCTTAGCAAGTCCCTGGTTTCTAAGGTAATTTTGACCCTAGCAACCAGCTGAAATAGTAAAATAATTAAAAACCACAAATACTAAAAAATGAATACCAATCACAAATTTTATCAGAATATCACTCTCTACATCATACTAAAAGTTAACTCAAAGGTGAACAACCCCTTTAATGAAACATACTGTCAGGATTCCTATACAGACTCCTCTTATTTACCTGAGAGGATGATGATTCCATTTTTGAAAGCAGAATCACTCCTTGGGGGGAGACCACTCAAAGCATCAGTCTCTCTGACCAATATCATGTGAGAGTACAAGAAAATTAGCAACACTAACAAATGAATCTCTACTGTACCTGTATATTCATGGAGTAAGATCCATATTATGTGTGCCTTATCTACAGGAGCAGTTCTGGCTATTGATGATGCCCCTCATTATTTTTGTGATCATTAAAATGGTCGAGTTGCAGAATCGTTCAAGCAGACAGTGCTTTTGTGCATCATGGCAAAAGCATCCCTGCTTATCTCAGATGTTATATTTATATTGCTAGTCACACCAAAGTGCACGCTCTATTCCTGCACATATACTGACTGCTCATACTGCAGAGGGTAGCAAATATGTGCTACACGGTACAGTGACTATTTTATGTTTGGATCCGATGTGAAATTGCAGGCATGCTTGTCCAGTGGTTTCCTGTTTCCATTTTATTGATATAAACACACAATTATAGGACTGTAATATGTGACAGGAGGGTAGATGCAGAACCTGTTTGCAGTCGGACACAACAAAGGTGCTATAGATCTAATAATGGGACAAGGTTCAGCCTTTAACACCATGTCACTGAACTGCTTGTCAGTTTGCTCATTATCTACTGTTATCTGGTGCTGTATCAGTCATCTCACTGAGGGCTGCCCACCCTGCTGCTCTCAACATGTAGAGAAGCAATAAGCCCTAGCCCACTGGGATGAAACTTTTCTTGGGGAAAGTTCAAATTACATACTATTTACATTCTGTCCTTTGACTGTAAAACTGCCAACCCACAATGTTGGGTTTTTTTTATGGCTGTCAGCTGAACACTGCTAATCTTACATCATTTCTGGATGTAGGATAACCTGCATATCTGGATTGCCTTTAAACTACAACTGCCTGCATCACCCTTGTTTGTTGGGGGTGACTGAATGCTGTCAGTACATTGAGACTTACTGCAGTTGACAAAGAGGGGCCCTGCCACTGAAATCTTGTGATTGAGAAATATATTAAGAGATAAGTTTAATGTCGTAGTGGGTACCTTTTAGCAAATGAGCCTGAAGAGCGACTGTGTTCGCTTGCTATAGCTCTCGCTTAGTTCTATTGGAAATGTGGAAAGCAAAACTCTGACCAAAATCTGATCAATATTTCCTGTGTAGTTTAGCTCTTACAGTCTTTCCATTGTGAACAGTAAAGGTGGCCATACACTGAAAGATCCACTCATTTGGCAACCGCTTTCCCTGATATGCTTGCCTTGAGGTGGGCGATATCGGATCATAATTGCCATCGTGCATTATGCATCAGTGTGCAGATCCAGTCCTTGATCCACCAGGAAAATCAAACCTGCTCAATCAACATCTTGCTGATCTGGCTGATGGGTAGGACCATTGGGGGGCCCTATACACGGACCAATAAGCTGCTGATTAATTGCAGGCTCATCAGTGGGTTTCACTAAAACTCTTGGTGAAAAATCAGCCTCATGTGCCATGAGCCTTATATACGGGGATATTAAAGGAACAGTAACACCAAAAAATGAAACTGTATAAAAGTAACTAAAATATAATGTGCTGCTGCCCTGCACTGGTAAAAGTTGTGTGTTTACTTCAGAAACCCTACTATAATTTATATAAATAAGCTGCTATGTAGCCATGGAGGCAGCCATTCAAAGGAGAAAAGGCACAGGCACATAGCAGATAACAGATAAAACACTATTGTATTCTACAGAACTTATCTGTTATCTGCTATGTAACCTGTGCCTTTTCTCCTTTTTTACAGCTTGAATGGCTGCCCCCGTGGCTACACAGCAGCTTATTATATAAATTATAGTAGTGTTACTGTAGCAAACACACCAGTTTTACCAGTGCAGGGCAACAGTGCATTATATTTTTATTACTTTAAAGCTCTTTCATTTTTTGGTGTTACTGTTCCTTTAAAGCAGGCCAGAGGGGTTTAAACCCAACTTCCTCACTTCCTGTTGCAATGTGTTTGTACTTTAGAGATCAGAAGAAGTTAAACACAATTTATTTGTAGTCAAAGAATTGAAGAAAAATGTAATAACTGATTTTTGGGATTCTAACCTCTATGTGCAGCCTGATTGGGGGTCCTTATTTAAAGGGGCTCTGTGATGTGCCGATTGGCTAAATTTTGGCAAATATTGTTATCACATCAAAAGGTTCTATATGATTAAATGCATTTTAAAAGGAAAAATAAATTCTAAACCCTTCATCTGCCAGTAAACTTGCAGATGAAAAAGACTATGTGATTAAGTATTTTTTCTGATTGAGGTAAGTAGGAATGGGTCTGAGCTAATGCATAAGGTGTGCCTGGCTTTCTTATGAGTAGGGCAATGGCACACTGAGCAATTCATAGCATTTTGTTGCATGATTGATTTTAAGCTTGTGTGGCAGGTAACAAAATGCTCTGTACAAAGATTTGCTCTCCAAAATGCCATCTGCCTCAGTTTGAAGCACTACTTGCCACATCAGGCGACTGCCATAGAAATTAACAGGGGGTGGAAATCGCTCAGGAGACAGAAAGGTCTGAAATGCCTCATGTGCAATTGCTCAAAACTTTGTCTCTCCGTGTTCTGCAGGCACCGATATGTAATTAACATGCATACATTAAATACATACACATGCTAAAATGTGCCTTATGGTACATATTTAATACTATGCATCGCTTTGAGGAAGCATGTCTGTACTGTAAAATACCATCATGTCATGGAGGTACCTACATGTATTAAACATGAAAAAATACAATAAACTGAGTTTTAAACTCATGTGGTAAAAACAAATATTTAAAGACAATTAAGTCATAAGATACCATAACCTTTAAGAGGGTGTTAATTCCACTTATATACTATATTGCAGTGATCCCCAGCCAGTGGCCAAGCTGCATAGGGGCTTATTTGGCACATTTCATTCTTGTGTTGCTCCCCAAATATTTACATTTGTATGTGGCTCACAGGTAAAAAAGGTTGGGGATTCCCGCTATATAGCATGGATTATGGCTAGCTAATGTAACATAAGGAAAAAATAGGTGCCACTTCAGAACATGTTCCTTCCTTTGCTCCCACTTCTTGGTTAATACCACTGGAGAAAAACAGAAAAGTTTTGGTTCATCTTATTTCTATACAGGTATGGGACCTGTTATCCAGAATGCTTGGGGCACGGGGTTTTCTGGATAAGGGATCTTTCCATAATTTGGATCTCCATAACTTAATTCTGCTATAAATCATTCAAACATTTAATAAACCCAATAGGCATGTTTCGCCTCCAGTAAGGATTAATTATATCTTGGATCAAGTACAAGGTACTGTTTTATAATTAGAGAGAAAAGGTGAATCATTTTTAAAAATTAGAATTATTTGCTTATAATGGAATCTATCGGAGATGGGCTTTCCGTAATTTGGAACTTTCTGGATAATGGGTTTCCGCATAAGGGATCCCATACCTGTACATGCTTAAAGACAAGGGAAATGCAATCATAATTTATATTTGAATTACTCTGACTGAGCTAGTGATTCAGATATCAGTTAACAGCTGAAGAACTGATTTGTATTTAAAAACTATTAGCGTTTTTTCAAAATAAACTAACAAGGCCACAGACTGAGAAGAACACGTACATAAAAAGTGCTTGAAATGCTGAAACGGACGAAAATCGACTGATTTTAATGAAGCGTTTTCATTGGCAGATGTGGTGTATATCTTTTTGCCCAAACATGTTTTGCTGGGAATGGCCTAGGCATGCATAAGATTAGCTACACAGACACAATCAGAGGGCTGGGCCTAGGAATGTCAGTATCCATTTCAGATTGCAGATACTTATTAAGTCAAGAAGATGTGCTGCTGTTGCACAAAGTGAGGGTTATGCCATGGCCACAAAACATATTATACTGATGCTTTGCTAACCCACGTTTAGTGGCATCCTGCTTCCCAAATACACGCCTGCAAAACCATAGTCAGCAAAACAATAGGTAGAGACTCTGCAGCTACCAGTATCTGTAGCCATGGGCCTAATCCATATTATCATCAGGAACTGGAAACAAGCGTGGCATTATGTGTTGAGAAACACTGTGCAATCAGTCCTTTTTTGTCTTGATGATTATGGTATGGTATGGTATTTTCATTAGCATAAAACATGTTACTGCACCACGCACTGATTTGTAGGCCGCCAGTGCAATGTGTTAATCACAAATTAACTCATAAACACATGTATATGTTGAATAACAAACAGCTCAAAATTGCATAGAGTGTATATACACACACTTCCATCACATGACTTGATAATTAATCAGATAAAGCTTGCGTTGGATAATAACAAGTTACCAAGGAAACCAGGCTGATTAATCACATGGAACAGATTTTGGGACAATGAGTCCATTCAGTAGGAAACAGCTGAAATCCCCTATACACGGACAGGGCTTAGGTAACATCTCAAGTGGGTAGCACAGTGCCAAGCTCCCCCCTGACCCTGCCAGCCAATATTTCTCTACAATAATTTCAGTCAACTTCACAAACCTTACAATTTAGGTGGCTTACGAGAAGAACAGTGGCCTTAGATATCCTTGTTAAACACACATACAATGTACTGTATATGCAATAAAGAGCAGAGCATATATTGGTTATTGCTTGTAACTCTAAAACACTCTGCCAGCCCTTTAAATTGTTACAAAACCCTTAATTACCTTAGAACTATGCGCAATGAGGGTATTGCTAACTAGCCAACTAATCCCTTCATTAATATCCAGCTCAGAGCAGGACATGGTCTGTGCCAGCCGTTCCTGCAAAAGCTGCTAATCCCAAGGTTGGGGAAACATGCCAGACATCTTAATTGCCTGCCACACTTTTCAAGCAGGACAGAGCACACTGTGGGCAAAGCTTGCCCTTTTTCAAACATTACCTGTTCAGTGTGGGAGCGTCGGCGCAGACTGTGCATCACCATGGCAGGGTAGGCAGCACTGAGCAGTATCAGGCAGAAGATTTGGGGCAGTGCTGACAGCAATGAGTAGTATCTGTAGAACTTGAGACACAAGGAACAAGTTAAATATCTACTATTATTTTAAACTAGACACACAAGTATCCCAGTTTCCTTCTATTCCATATGAATGTCTTTCCTTTTTCTTTTTCTGCCCTTTTTCATTTCTCTTTGTCCCATAAACCATCTTTTTTCCTTTGCCACTTTTTTATTTATAGTCTCTAAGGGGTATATTTATAATGCTGTGTTAAAAGTGGAGCGAAGCATTAACAGTGGTGTTGCCCAGGGCAACCAATCACCAATTAGATTTCAACAGTTAGAAAACCAAAGCAAAGAATCTGATTGGCTGCTATGAGCAACATCACCGGAAATGTTTTACTCCATATTACACAGCATGATAAATATACCCCTAGGTGAACTTTATCCTATGTGCACCCATCTCATTCTTACACATACTCCTCTTCCCCTTTACCCCTCTTCTACTGACCTGTGGTGTTTGTGGACACTCTGCAGTCTGCCAGATGAGGGCACCACAATGAAGCCAGGATAATAATGTGCCCAATAAATACCCAACTGTCCTCTGTACACTTTGGCATGCCAGCAGGGGATAACACAGAGCAGGGTAATAGAAGAGAGCCAAGATCTTCCATAAGTCTGTAGGACAGATACAGAGCAAAAGATGTAATAACTGACCGCAGCAGATTTTCTGTTCTTATGCTAAACTATAACAGTTCCATGCTCCACCATGCCCTACATCTGGTTTGGCCAGATGACAAACAGCACAAGAGTTAAGTGTCCATGTATCTGCAGGTAACCTTAAACTGCACCTTATTATCAAGCCACTGAGGTTACAATAATATTGTGATCTAAATATATATTCCTGCTCTGCAGCTATCAGTCTTTATAGATGTAGCATCACTTTTGCAATACTTGAAATCCACAATTACCTTGTCGTGGCCCCCCAAGCTCGGTGATGAAGTTAAGAGTAGTGGGGTCCAGAAGCAGTCGCCAAAGACAGGAAAAGAGAAAGCCAAACACAGCACATGGTATCCACCTGTTACCAGAATCCTCCAGGAGGTTCAGAGGACTGTGAAGGGGGATGAAGCGATTAGAAAGAGTTCAGGTAAATGAATGAGGAATGGACAATGAGTCAAGTTGAAGGGTGGTTGCAGTAGATGGGTGGGAAGGTTAAAGCTGCAGAAGCACAAAAGAAAACAGTTAACAGTGCAGGAAAAATGACAATAGGGTGAAGCTATATACCTGAGTAGGCCTGGGACACCCCAGCAGCAGGATTTGCAGAGTTTTCGACGCCGAATTAGGAAGGAGAGTAACAGCATAGTGAGAAGCTGCAGAGAATGGGCAGGAAAGCGGTATGTAAAGTTATACAGAACAATACCAAATAATTTAGAAAAAGCTCACAAGGCACAATTGATAAGGTGCTAGGAACGCATGCATATGGAACATATAGATGCTTTATTGAAAGTATGCTATAGGAACATACAAGAACATGCAATAAAGCATTATAGAGAAATGACATGACATGCTAGTAACATGACCTATTGAGAGCGGTTATCTGATACTATTTGGAGATAAGCATAGAAGGGCTTGATGGGAAAGATAAATAAAAACATATCAGTGACACCTGGTACCATGGGTAAAATCTTTGGGCAACACGGGTTGGGCATGTGTGTCCATAGGAAGTGTGTTCCGCAGCCTTGAGCTTTGTGCAGAAACACTAGAATGTAAAAGTACTCAGGCCCCCGCCAACCTGTGACTCGTTCTCTGGAACATTAACACATGGCTGGGCCCGACAGAACCGTACCAATGCAGTTAGAAGTTATGTAAAAAATGATAAGACTCGGTTTACTCTATTTCTGCCATATACTCACAGATAAGGGTGCTAGGATGAGGTGATACAGTCCATATGACAAAGTTGGCACACATTCTGGAATAATGCTGAAAAAATAAAACGCTGGTCATGCAACTGGTAGCATTAAAAAGAAAACTATCAATATGCACATTCTCAAATTGGAGGATGGGCTACTGTGAGTGAGTAAAAATGAGTGAATTTATCACGATTTAACTATACATATTTCCAATAGGATTTATTTAATAGATCATTAATTGATTCTTATTTATAAATGAGATCTGCTAAAACGGTATCTTGGAGCGGCTTGTTTCTTATGTTTTTTATTTATAAAGAGAGAGAGAAAAGAAAAGAGAAAAAAAAAAGGGGGTGTATCTCTTACACCTGTCCCTATTGTGTTTCCGCTATTTAAAGCCACTTGTATTAGTAACCTTTGCCTATGATTAAGTGCATGATCGCACGAAAAGCGTCAGGCATTTTTGTTCTTTTAAAATGAAGAAATAAAGTCCGTTTTATAGCAGATCTGCAGTCCGGAGTGCTTGATGTTCCTTTTTCAACACTACTGTGAGGCAACTCTAGACCAAGTGGTCCTCTACAATTATTTTTTTATGGTTTATTTCATAGGGTAGAGAACTGGCACAATTGATGGACATGCATATTCTAAAAATAAACCTTTAAAGGGGTAGTTCACCTTTAAGTTAACTTGTAATATGTTATAGAATGGCCAATTTTAAGCAACTTTTCAATTGGTCTTTATTTTTTACCTTTTATAGTTTTTGAATTATAGATCTTATCTCTTTCCCACTTTCAAATGGGGGTAACTGACTCCAGCAACCACAACTGTGATTCTACAAATTTGTTACTTTTTATTACTAATCTTTCTCTTCAACCCCTTTGCTATTCATATATCAATCACTGTCTCAAATCACTCCCTGGTTACTAAGGTAAAATGGACCCTAGCAACCAGATTACTGCTAAAATTCCAAACTCCAAATATCCCAAGACCAATTGCAAATTGTCTCGAAATAGCACTCTCTATATCACATTAAAAGTTAATTCAAAGGTGAACAATCAGTTTAAGCTTAATAATTTAACATAAGTTATTAACAGATGCTAATACAGTCAAGTCTATGTTTAGAAAATAAAAGCAGGCTGCGGTTTTCATTAGAGAGGGATAGTTCTCTCATAAAATACTCACTCATCAGGGTTCACAGTTGGTTCCTGGGGTTCATCTATGTACCAGTCATCATAGTCTGCTTGCTGAGGTTCCAAACTTCCCTGGAGTTGTTCTATGGACATGGTGCTGACCTCAGTTTAAAGATTCTGAATGGCAAATGAAAAACTCCCTGTTATATACTCAGGGTCACCTGACCAATTTGCACAACATCTTTTTAGTTAAGGGGATTATAGACATTCCCTTAGGGTCAGCAAGCGCCAATGGAAAGGAATCGTTGAGAAAAGAGGTGTCTGCAAGGTAATTATAACTGAAAAGAAAGTACCAGAGCAAGGGGGAAGGATGGACAAAGGGGAAGGATGGACGAAGGGGAAGGATGGACGAAGGGGAAGGATGGACGAAGGGGAAAATATGCTAGTATAGAGAAGCAATAAGAATCTGGTGTCAAATGTGCAGAAGCAGTAGCTATAAAACCGTACTATGTAGCTCACCTCCTTCAATTCTCTGTAAAGTTTCAGGTGTTGTAAACCCTGCTGCACTGCACATAATGCAATATATAATGAAGGTTGACACATTGGAGCTGTAGTTCAACAACATCAGGGTTGTATTTTTAAAGCAATATTGTATAATAAAACTTATCAAAAACTTTTCCCAGCTGACTTGTGTAAATCTGGCTCCATGTTTCTTGTTACTGCAACTGGAGTTGGATGCAATAAGCATAGTTTCCAAGCACTGAACATGCTTGTCCTTTATTCCCATGTTTGATTACAGTATAATATAATGTATTATAATGAAAAAATTACACAATTATCTCTGTATGTAAGAGAACAGCATACGGCTGACAAAGTGCTGAGAATTAGCATTCTCAATGGTAAATTCTCTTGCACTTTTAATGAAGTTTTTGGCCAGTTGAATTCTCATTGGTGAATTCTATTGCATTCATAATTACTTTTTTCAGCAACTTCTATAGATAACTAGGGAGTGCAGTGGGAAAGTGTTGTGGTCAGGTTTACAACCCCTTTAAACATTGTTAGGGTGAACACACTGAGCTACTAGTAGCAGCTACTTTTTCACAGCTACTAATCACCAGAAAATACCCTGCCATAGAAAATAATGAGAACTGCCACTGCTAAACACACGTAGAGACAATTATCAGTAAATGATCAGAATTGTCTATTTGAGTAGCCGTGACAAGTAGCTGCTACTAGTAGCTCTGTGTGTCTTCACCATTAATATAGAGTACTAATTTGTATGCCTCTTTTAGGGCTCTGGCACACGGGGAGATTAGTCGCCCGCAACAAATCTCCCTGTTCGCGGGCGACTAATCTCCCCGAGTTGCCATCACCTGCCATCCCACCGTGAAAGTGTAAGTCGTCGGTGGGATGGCACACGCGGCGGTGCGATTTCGTCAAATCGGCGAAAAAGCCTTGCGAGGCAACTTCGGCGATTTGCCGAAATCGCACCGCCGCGTGTGCCATCCCACCAGCGACTTACATTTTCGCCGGTGGGATGGCAGGTGATGGCAACTCGGGGAGATTAGTCGCCCGCGAACAGGAAGATTTGTTGCGGGCGACTAATCTCCCCGTGTGCCAGAGCCCTAAAAGAGGCATACAAATTAGTACTCTATATTAATGGTGAAGACACACAGAGCTACTAGTAGCAGCTACATACATAAACTATATATATACAACCAGTAATACTAACTGTAGATATTAGTATCACAATAGCCTTGGATATTCTGCTTGTTCAAAAACTCATCCAGGCCCCTCTTAAAGGCATTAACAGAGTCTGCCATTACCACATCACTAGGAAGGGCATTCCACAGCCTCACTGCCCTCACCGTGAAAAACCACCTACGCTGCTTCAAATGGAAGCTCTGTTCCTCTAATCTATAGGGGTGACCTCTGGTGCGCTGATTGTTTTTATGGGAAAAAAGAACATCCCCCAACTGCCTATAATCCCCTCTAATGTACTTGTACTGAGTAATCATGTCCCCTCGCAAGCGCCTCTTTTCCAGAGAAAACAACCCCAACCTCGACAGTCTAACCTCATAGCTTAAATCTTCCATCCCCTTTACCAGTTTAGTTGCACGTCTCTGCACTCTCTCCAGCTCATTAATATCCTTCTTAAGGACTGGAGCCCAAAACTGCACTGCATACTCAAGGTGAGGCCTTACCAGGGACCTATAAAGCGGCAAAAATATGTCCTCATCCCTTGAGTCAATGCCCTTTTTTATACAAGACAGCACTTTATTTGCTGTAGTAGCCACAGAATGACACTGCCTGGAATTAGACAACTTGTGATCTACAAAAACCCCTAGATCCTTCTCCATTAAGGATACCCCCAACACACTACCATTCAGTAGATAGTTTGCGTTTATATTATTCCTACCAAAGTGCATAACTTTGCACTTGTCAACATTGAACCTCATTTTCCAGTTTGCTGCCCAGTTTTCCAATTTTGTCAAATCGCTCTGCAAAGCGGCAGCATCCTGCATGGAACCTATAGTTTTGCACAATTTAGTGTCATCAGCAAAAATAGAAACAGTACTCTCTATGCCCACCTCCAGGTCATTAATAAACAAGTTAAAAAGCAAAGGCCCAAGGACTGACCCCTGCGGTACTCCACTAACCACACTGGCCCAATTAGAAAATGTTCCATTTACCACCACTCTTTGTACTCTATCCTTCAGCCAGTTTTCTATCCAATTACAAATATTATGTTCTAGGCCAATATTCCTCAATTTGATCATTAACCTTCTGTGAGGTACTGTATCAAACGCTTTAGCAAAATCTAAGTAGATGACATCAACTGCCATTCCAGCATCAAGGTTCCTGCTCACCTCCTCATAAAAGGCAACTAAATTAGTCTGGCAAGATCTGTTACGCATAAAACCATGCTGGCACAAACTAATAGTATTGTGAACTGCAATGTATTCAACTATCCTATCCCTTATTACCCCTTCCAGAAGCTTTCCTACTACTGATGTCAGACTAACAGGCCTATAGTTTTCAGGCTGAGAACGAGATCCCTTTTTAAATAACGGCACCACATTAGCAATCCGCCAGTCTCTCGGCACCATGCCAAACCTCAACGAATCCTGAAAAATTATGTGAAGAGGCTTGGCAATCACAGCGCTCAGCTCATTTAATACCCTGGGATGAATCCCATCCGGTCCTGGACCTTTGTTTACCTTTACATGTTCAAGTCTCTTTTGAATTTCCTCCTGAGTGACCCATGCGCCAGTAGCTAAATTACTAGCACTGGGTATATTAAAAGGGAAGCCTTCATTATCTGGCTCCTCAGATGTATAGACAGATGAAAAATAAGAGTTCAAAATTTCTGCTTTTTCCCCGTTCTCATCAACCAACGTACCTCCCCGTGATAATAAAGTTCCCACCCCTTCTTGCTTCATTTTTTTACTATTCACATAATTAAAAAATAATTTTGGATTCTTTTTACTCCTAGCTGCAATATCCCTTTCCATCTCTATTTTAGCTTGCCTGATAGCTTTTTTGCATGCTTTATTTGCTTCCTTGTACCTGATGAAAGTTTCCGCTGTCCCAGCTAACTTGAATGCTTTAAAAGCACGTTTTTTATTACCAACCTCGACCTTAACTCTCTTATTCAGCCATAAGGGTTTTGCTTTGCGATGCCTCTCCTTGCTTACAAGGGGAATATACTGTTGTGTATACCTGCAAAGCAATGTTTTAAAGATGTTCCATTTTCCTTCTGTGTCTAACCCCATGAAAAGCCTTTCCCAGTTGACACATTGCAGAGATGCCCTTAAACTGGCAAAGTCTGCACGTCTAAAATTGAGCGTTTTAGTTACTCCCTTATAGAGCTGTCTCTGTAGCATTATCTCAAAGGAGACCATGTTGTGATCACTGTTCCCCAAATGCTCACCCACACAAATGTTAGAGATAAGTTCAGTATTATTAGATATTACCAGGTCCAAAATAGACTCATTCCGAGTAGGTTCTTGAACCACCTGAAATAAAAAGTTGTCATTTAGCATATTTACAAACCTACTAGCTTTTTCTGACTTAGCCACCCCATTACTCCAGTCAATGTCCGGATAATTAAAGTCCCCCATAATAACAACTTGACCCAATTTTGAAGCCTCCTCCATTTGCAAAAGTAGCTGGGACTCATCCCCCTCGTCTATACAGGGTGGTTTATAGCATACACCAATGATCATTTTCTTTGTGACCTTCAGCCCTACTGAAATTTCTACCCAAAGAGATTCGACGTTTTCATTGGTAATGTCTGCATAAGGGTAATATCGATTGCATTATTGCTCAGCAGCAATGTTACCAACTAGAGTTAGGATAGGCGACCCTACACTAATACCCTTGTGGCGTTCCCATGGTTAAATAATGCTTCTGTATGAAAATAAAACATTTCATACTGTTAGAATACAGGTTAGTAGTTTCCTGTTGCTTTTTCCATACTGTGTATTTTTTCCCGAGTGGTTTATGTTGCCATGGTTCCTCACTGTCCAGCAAATATAAATTGCCTATATCTTAACATTAGCAAATGATTCCACATGGTATCAGTAAGGCTGATTTTTATAGGTGAAAATCAAAATTGCAATTCTCACTTGTGTGCCACTATGTCCCCACATGGGTCTTCATACAGATCATTAATGATTCCTAATGTGTGTAACAACAGGCATGCAGAGACAGCTCTGTGCACCAGTGGGTAAATGCTGAGCTATAAAATTCTGCCTAGTAAACATGAGTTCAATGTTTGTTCGAAGCTGCTCTGAGATGTTCAGGATAATTGCTAGTTCCCTGCACCCTTCTTTTACACCACTTTGCTTATTTCAGTGGATAAGTTACTGGGCCAGTGGCAAAGTTCCTTGTCACCTCCTTTTATCTCCCTCTGGCAAATTTAAATGACTCAGTACCCCTTCAGTGACACCCCATTGTATAATGGGTTTAATAACTTTGGTAATAATTCTTCAGGCACTGAAAGTAGGGAGTGAGGGGCCCTGGGAAAAGAGAGGGGTAGCAAGTTAGAAAGATAGGGGAAAACAAAAGACTCTATGTATAAAAGAAGAAGGATAAAGGCATTAGCAAATAGATTCAGATAGGTAGATGAGGGATGAAGCAAGCAAAGGAGTAAAATAGATAAAACAAGTAATCCCCATGCAGAATGGTTATGACTGTTCTATGTTCTTGCCTGCATCCCACTCAGGACAAACCAAATACACACATTTACAAATCTCAGCTTACTTTGCAAGTCCCATTGTTACTACAATACTGTTCCCATTTACAGAATGATCCGTATTTGGCCATCAGCCCTTTGCCCACTTATGATCTAGGAATACTGGCAAACAATAACCCTCTGCCACTAAACCTTTTGTCATTTCCCCTATTCTGCTATTTCTCTACTTCTACCTTGTGTGAATCAAGGACAAACCTTTTGTTTAGAGTCGGTGACTTCTGAAGCTCTGCAGGTGCAGAAATGGAACAGCAGAGACACCTGAGCACTGGCGCAGAGTGAAAATGAATGCACGCTACTCACTTCTCTTCTTCTCTGTGTGTGTGTGATTGGAAGGGGGGGTGAGGTCTGATTTATCTGAGCTGAGGAGGTAAGGGGGGGGATGCCCAGACAGAGCAGGCAAAGTTCAGTGGGAGGGGGAGAACTTTACTCCCCGCACAGCAAAAAAGGTAGTGGATGTTATCCAAGAAATAGGAGTGTGTAGTGGGAGGCTGTTATCTCTTCATCAGCAACATTTCTTACTTCCTGACAGATCTCACCTTCCTTTTCTTTATTGCACATACTATATATGTTTGTATCTTTACCCTTCCCTTCTCCCACCCCCTGGCATCATGGGGGCCAAAATCAGGAAAGGGCTTTTAGGAAGTTTCACCTCTGTACCAATCACATGAGCACTATCTTTAAATTTGGTTACTAAAGGTGTTTATCTACGCAGAGATGTTTTAATAAATGGGCAAAGGGACTTTTGCCCAGGGCCCACCAGGATGGGGGGGGGGGCACTTACACACCATTCATCTGGGATAACTTTTGGCAGAAGATCCTACAGAGATGGCAGACCCCGTATTTTAATCAACTGGAGAAACCAGTTTTCTTCACTGCCTGCCTTACTGTATTGAACTTCACATGCTTGAGGGTTATTCTGTCACACATTTGTTGGAGCAGTGGGGGCCCCACCAGTGAAATTTTGCCCAGGGCCCGCTGGTACCTTAAAGCGGCCCTGTATCTACTGCTGGACATTGATATAAGATATGTATCAAGGCATGTTTTTTATAGGATTTCATTTACACGTCTCATCTTTACCAGCTAAAGGTTAAATTTATTGCATAATGTAGGCAGGGAATTAATGAGATTTGGTGGGAGGTGGGGGACTCAAAGTGATTCTTTAAGACCCCCAAGAGTGTTTCAATTGGGCAGTGCTGAAGTGGCATCCTGATTGTTATTTTAGGCACAGCATGCTACATGCTTGATGGCAAAGCTTGCGAGTCACCTACCTGGGTGACCTTGGTATTTGATGACTGTGCTGTAACACATGAAAACAATGCATAAATATGCACTAAAGAAAAGCACCACATCACACTTGTCTGCCAAGATGCTGAATCCTTTGCCAGTGTGATCTCAGGGTGTCCTACTGAACTCAAATTCCCACAGATGGTGTATCCATGCTCTACCAACCTTTTCTACAAGTGTCAGCTTGGCTCATCCTAACCATACCCATGACTAAATGTTTTAACACGGTTATCCTAACTTAGCAGTAGCCAAGCCATCCTCCTCTAAATCTGGTTTAATTTGTTAAAGGCCATGTAAAAATCAACAAGTCAGCAGATGTCAGAGCCAAGTTTAATCATAGCACATTGCATTCAAGACATATGCCTAGTATGTTTCATGCCTATAGATGCAAAAAAATTATATTATGCCACAAATGTTGTAAATGTAGCATGTACAGGCCTGGAGCAATGTTCCCTAACCCATCAGCTTCACAGGGAAGAATGAGTTTTTCTCAAGTGCTATATAGCTAGTTACAGAAGAGAGATTCATTTTCCCTCAGTCTCTTCAAAAATAAACTCAAAGGCTACCTCTTAGGGGACACACATAACATCTAAGATGGTTATGGTACTTGCAGTAACAACCCCTGTAACCTGAAGCACTAAATACACTCCTATTAGTGTCTGTAAATTACCCTCCAACTTATATTGTAAGCACTACAGGGCAGGGACCTTCCTCCTTTTGCCTCTTTAACATTTACCTCCATAGTAATAAAAGACACTAAGTTTGCCCAGGAGCAGTAACCCATA
The DNA here is from genome assembly GCF_000004195.4 of Xenopus tropicalis. Taxonomy (NCBI): domain Eukaryota; kingdom Metazoa; phylum Chordata; class Amphibia; order Anura; family Pipidae; genus Xenopus; species Xenopus tropicalis. The sequence goes on along the minus strand of NC_030679.2, from coordinate 92,699,481 downwards.
GCAACCAATAAGATTTTTGCTTTTAAACAGGTGACCAGTAAATGCTATGTGCAGATTGGTTGCTATGGGTTACTGCTCCCAGGCAAACTTAGTGCCTTTATTAGGTATAGGGGTTTGGATTTTAATGTAACTGTACATTGTATTTAATATTGTTTATGATCTGTTGGTTCTATTAATTAGTTCTGCTATAGAGTGCAGCATACTTAAGTACAGCTATATAAATAATAATATACATAAACACAAAACTTACCCTTATGCATCCCAGTCTGTTCTTCATAACTGCTATCCCAACCTTCAATTAGTAATTCCAACTGTCTCATGGATCCGTATCTGGCTATTGAGAAACAAACCTCCCACCCTAATACTAGTCATTATCATCTTGCAGTTTTATATCCTCCCATTGCCTCAAGCTAGTATATGTAACATACATATACTAAACTATCTATTACCTAGCTACAGATTCATCCTAGGAAAGCACTCAGTTTGCCATGCTAATCAAAGGCCTGACTTACAGTTGCCATCCTATGCAGCTCCTAAACTAGAATTCTCTCAGAGATTTTATCTTCAACACAGGTATGGTTCTATTTTGCCCCTCCCACTATTTTCAGTAACTTCCCAACTGGGCATCCAACCAATTACTGTATCCTATTTGCTTTCACTCTTTTTTTATATCTTCATACCTACTCATTTCTTTCACCTACTTTTGCATCTTGAATGCACTGGCTTTGTCTCCATTTTACCTACTTTCCTTCCATATCAGCCTCCCTTATACATCCCCATATCCATCTACCTGTAAAAATTAGCTTTTTCAGGCATTTTAGCTCTCTGGCCTATTTACACACCATCACACATCTTGTAACATAGCTTGTGGTTTAAAGTGGTAGTTCACCTTAAGGTTAACCTCAAATATATTATAGAATGGCCATTTTTGGCGACTTTTTACTTCATTTTTTATTTTGTATAGTTTTTAAATTATTTACCTTCCTCTTCTGTGTCTTTCCAACTTTCAAATGGGGGTCACAGACCCCAACAGTCAAAAAACTATTGCTCTGTGAGGCTACAATTTTATTGTTATTGCTACTTTTACTTATCTTTCTATTTAGGCCTTTTTTTAATTGATATTCCTATTCTTGCAAACCACTGCCTGGTTGCTAGGTTAAATTGGACCCTAGCAAATAGATAGCCGCTGAAATTCCAGCCGGAAGATCTTCTTCACAAAAAGCAAAATAATTAAAAAAAAATAAAAAAATGAAAAACAATCGCAAATTCACTTAGAATAGGACTCTATCATACTAAAAGTTAATTTAAAGGTGAACAACCCCATTAATAGGGGATCATGGTTATTGCAATGTCCCAGTACACAACTCCATTTGTGACTAAGACTATAGGAGTTAACATTATTAACAAAGAATAATGTAACGACTATTCCTGTATAACAGAAATATACAAAAATGGTGTGACTAATGCTGTAATCTGCACAACAACAGATTGATTGGGTCAGAATTGCAAGGCTGCCAAGAAAATACACAATTTACAGTAATCTGAAGCGGATAGCAGCATTGCATTAAATGTTAGCCGTCATAGCAGTGAGGGGGAGAGAGAGAAACCACATTGGTGTTAATTACATGTTGGAAATCCGGCTGAAAATCAAAACCGAGCGTGTGAAACAGAGTGACTAGCAATCCCACTGTATTGACTGAAATAGGAAAGCATTCATCTGAAAAACATTCAGATGCAGTTATCAACTGTCCGGCTCAGTAAGACAGCTGATGCCTAGAAACACTGTGGCCATGTGTCATATCATACAGCTGGCACCCAAAATGTTTAATCTTTGGGTAATGCTTCCCTTGCTTGAGGTGATCATAAAAATTCTTTAGAAAGTACAACTGCTTGTGAAGCCAACCATACACATGAAGCTTGAAAAAAAAGCTTTCTGCTCTTTGAAAAAGGGAGTCTTTGCACATGATGCATTTTAAACACCATCATTGTATCCACATGTGTTTCTATTGAGGTCTATAGGAGGAGTTTGCTATTAGAATCACCACAGCAATTATGAGAACAAACATCAACCAAACTTCTAGAGTTATGACACAGGAGTATCTCCTCATGCGTTCCCCTGCGGTGGATTGTTTTTATGCAAGGGAATGCATGAGTTAATGAAGCCTATTCTTTCCAATTGTGGCCGCCCTCACTGCACTGCACAGAACTGCAAAAGGCAGGTGAAACGCAACTAGCTCTTCAAATTCATGCATGTGGTGCACAAAATAATAATATATTGCCAAAGAGTACAAAAACATCACTTTCTTGAAAGTGAAGTATTTTTTAAATATTCTTATTATCAAAACTTTAAATCACTTCTTTATTTTGATTTTACTTTAATCCACCTTATTAGATGAACCCCCATCCCTTGACTTGTAAAATGTAATTAAATCAGGATACATAGGTTTCAACAAAGCCCTATCCATGTTTTTTTTTCCTGTGTCAGTATTTAAAAAAAGACATTTGCATGTATTGCTTTTGATGTATTTGATTAATCAAAGCTAATTGCTTATTTATTGGCTATGGTTTGCTACACTTGAATTGTGAATTCCTCCTAAAGCAGTTTATCTGTCAAAAATAACAGCAGTTTCAAAGACCAAACATATGGCTACAAACATATCCCTGTAATAATAAACATTTACAAAACACAAAATGCTGCAGTGATAATTTGCAAATCACATACTTTAAATATAATTGAAATACATGCCACGTGGCTGCACAGACAGCAGTGCAGTCTACAGCATGCATTTGTAACATACCTGGCAAGATGTAATGTTTACTCAGAATAAGGGTTAGTAAGACAAATAAAAGGTTTCAGGTGACACAAGCAAGTTCTGCAGAGGTGGTGAATATATTCTGCCATTGCTTTCCTTTACCATTATCCTGACAGGGCATAACCCCAAAAATACTCTATTAGTGTAACTCCTCCTTCATCCATGACACTTTTTACATCACTGTTTCCAACAGTGTGGCCTTCATCCTGAGCACTGAACCACTAATATTCCCAGGTAGATGTGGATTTTATAGGTAGTTGTTTTACATGGATGAAAAGGCAAACCCTAACCTAGCGTGCTTTGGCTAACACTATGCAGCTGTGGGCACTGCAGGGAATAATGAAATCAAAAAAGATATAAGTATATAGGCTATTGAGCTCAACAGAACCTGGCTCTGCCCAGCCCTACTAGGATTGCAGTCACACACACACACAACAGCACAGATGTCAATATTTACTTTCCTATAGGGAAACTTATGAAATATACCTATTGCAACAAAGTGTTAGAGCTGAGACTGGCCATGTTGATCTCAGAAACAGGTCAAACAGTCATGGACATGTAACATTAAGTGCATTTATTGGAATAAGCAAAATAAATACAGTGAAACTTCAGTTTTACATACCCTGATTTAAGGTTATTCCTTATTTTTCCTTTTGTGGTTCCACCGATATATAATCAGAGCTGCCACCCAACCCCATGTCAGGAGGGAGATAATGGGGTTCTACTGTATGCCGATAGGGGATTATCACACGCTTCTCAAGAAAGTCCCAAAAAGTTCAATCAGCATTAAGCTATCAGAAAAAGTGGAGTTGGTGAAAAGGGCCCCTTGGAGTGTAATATTTCCTGCATGATAAGTTATATTACATGAATATTATCCAATCAATTAATAAATCTGCAGTCCAGTGTGATTAAAGCTGGCCATACACGTACTGATAAAATCTTAGGAAACCTAGTTTTGTACAATTTTCGTACCTTGTGTGGGCTCTGAATTATCGTTATTTGTCGTTTGCTCAATAGGCCAGGTTAGAATATTTTGGTCAGGTAACAAAAAATCTACCAATGTATTGTGTACAAAACATGCAGTTTTTTTTTAAAAAAACAATAGTCTAAAGTTATATAGCTTGCGTGTGTACACACTGTCCCTTGTCTGGCTATCTCTCATCAAGCCAGTATAATGTGTTAACAGCATTCAAATTCTCTTAAAGGGAAAGTTCAAGCTGCTTTTCTCACAGTAAGGGCTCATACTCACAAGCTTGATTTTATGCATTTGCAAATGCATGCGGAGTGAAAAAAATGCACATATTGCGTGTATATACATTTTTTTAAACGCACCTAAGTGCGTTTTTCAGTTCCAAACACAACCCTCAGTTCTACTGCATTATGAATATCTGTCACACACAAGAAAATGTAGCATGTTGTGCCTAAAAAAATGCAATGAAACATGAATGTAGTAAAACACATTTCTGAATACTTGTGAGTACAACCAGGCAGAATATCAGTTAGCAAATGCATTTCAAATGTGTATTAAACACATAAAATACACTCATTAGTATGAGCTGGTCGAAAAAGTACAGCCACAATTGTCTGCTGCTTACATCACATCTCATAATTTTATACCCCTACACAAACATGACTGGGGGACTCCTCAATTGACCATTAGCCCTGAGGCACCCCACTGAACCCCTTTGTTACATACCTTAATGAAACACCAGGAGACAGAGGTGGAGTAAATGGCCACAGCATTTCTTCACATTTTATCAAATAAATAGGACCCTGCCAGCCTAACCCAAGGCAATATTCTAAAGCCATAATTCCATAAGAGGTCACTACTATGCTCTGCCGTTCCTCGCTGAAGACTTGAATGAGTATTAGACTGCCTCTACCTACAGAGAGGATGGCCCCAAACTCTGCTACCAGCAGGAGCTGTATTACCAACCATGAGAGAAGTTCGGCAGCCCTGCTGCTGGTCCTGAATCCGCAGTGTCTTATTGATTGGAAATCCAAGCAGGCTGTCACCTATCACAAATTGTAGTGTCGAGAACCTCCTTTCTCCCTCTGCTAAAATTACCTGTGCAGTACTGTGGAAAGGTCCTACCGCTGCTGTGACAAATAAAACTTTAAATACATTATCATATATACACTGTTTTGATCCAGAGGAAGGCAAAATACCCAACCTGAAGCTAGTGCCAATTATGCTTCAAGAGGGAAAAAATTCCTTCCTTATCCCCTTGGCAATCGGAAACATTCCCTGGATCAAGCAATCGTAGTTAACATAAATTAAATACAATGCTGACTCTCAAGTTTATACCGTATAAAGATACAGAAACCACAATATAACAATGCATTCAGGAAAACATCCACATTCAGTTATTAATAGATAATATGAGAACATAAAGAAGAGAAACTCCTGACATTTTGCAAAATATGCAAAAGGGGGAGGGTGGGATGTTTCTACCTGTTTAGAAGATAAGGAAGTGAGTGCTTCTTTTCCTGACATCACATCCCTTTCTTTCAGTTTCAGTTACCTATACTTAAAGCATTTCATTGGTCTTTTAGGGCTTTTACACATGGGATTTCTCCTGCATTTGACAGGATAAACGCAGGCCGAGAATGGGCCCTTACTCTGGCATGAACCTTTCCTTGTGCCTGCAACCGAAACCAATTTGTTGACCGCCTGGGTGCCAGAATATGGAGCAGATTTTGGCACCGAAATGCATATCAGCGTGTGATGCCTGTGTGCCATTAAGTGAACAACTCTAAAATGAGGCTTCTTTAAGTTTGTTAAGTGTATCTTTCTTGTGTAATATTTTATACAGTATTACAATAGCAAAAAATGTAAAGTTGAGTTTGGAATAGAAATTTTCTAATTGTCACTTCAGGGAAAAAGTCTGGGGTGAATTAACTCAAATGTTGAAATGCTGAAATGCTACCCAATGTGTCACGTTTTTTAAAGTAATTATAATTTACTGTTGCCCTGCACTGGTAAACGTTGTGTGTTTGCTACAGTAACACTACTATAGTTTATATAAATAGGATGCTGTGTAGCCATGGGGGCAGCCATTCAAGCTGGTAAAAAGAGAAAAGGCACAGGTTACACAGCAGATAACAGATAAGTTCTGTAGAATACAATAGTGTTTTATCTGTTATCTGCTATGTGCCTGTGCCTTTTCTCCTTTGAATGGCTGCCTCCGGGGCTACACAGCGGGGTATTTATATAAACTATAGTAGGGTTTCTGTAGCAAACACCCCAGTTGTACCAGTGCAGGGCAGCAGTACATTATATTGGAATTACATCCTATATAGTATGTTATATAATGTCCTATTCCTAGAAACTTTGTTTCATTGTTTCATTTTTTTTTATAGTTTGTAAATTATTTATTTTTATTCACTGACCCCAGCAGCCAAAAAAAGTAATGCTCTGTGATCTTACTATTGTATTATTATGTGTTATTCCTAATCTTCCTATTTAGCACCTCTCCTATTAATATTCCACTCTCTCATTTAACCCACCGCTTGGTTGCTAAGACTCTAGCAACCAGAATAGCTGCTGACCAAAAAGCCAAATAACGGAAAAATCACAAAAAAATAAAAATGAGAACCAGTTGCAAATCATCTCAGTATATCAATGTCTATGTCATACTAAAAGTTCATTTAGAGGAAAACAATGTTTTTAAGAAATGATAGCACACTAATGATTGGTTGCTACAGATCACAACCACAAAAATGACATTGTGTATCTGAATTCCCTCAGTGCAAGTATATGCACATGACATGAGTAGGCTGGACTGAAGTCTGGGAATGCAGAACTGGAGCTGAAGCAATTTCTTTCCTAGAAAACACCCACAGCTTTGAGAACATTTAGTTAATAGTATTTCTGCTGTACAGATGTAAAATTCTCTATCCGTTGCACTGGTCAGATCAGATTTAATTAGCTAGACAAGGTTACCAGATCACTTGAAAAGGAAAGAGCATTTTTAATAAATGCTAGTTCCTGGGCTGCAATTTAATGAAATCAGGGAAGCCATTCTTTCTAAAAAACAAATTCTAGTTTTTTTTTTTTAAACATAATCTGGTAACCTTAATCTAAATAAAGCCAACAAGCTTTAGAGTTCAGCCTGCAAATACTACATAAGTTTTATATGCAATTTGCCAAATTAGCAATGCTTTGCCCTAAGCATCATGGGATATGTTGCTCCCAGAAATAGTTCCTAATGAGGCAGTAAATGCCTTGAGCAATACAAAGTGTATCTTGTTTCCAGAATTGAATGAGAATAAATTATATAATAATTCACAAAAAGATAATATTTTGCATTTGGTTGCAAGATTTCTATCACTAGTTACCATCAATAAGATTAGATAGAGCTTGTGTTAACAAGGCTTATGCTTATTCTTGTACAGCAATCAGATTAGCAGCATGCTGCAGACTGCACTGGTTTTATGTGGAGGGAATAAACTAAAGTAGAATTAGCTATACTGGAGATAAAGTGATGAGAAAACCAAAACAAATCACAAACTAAGATGGGGTTAGGTTTCTAACACCAGAAATATGAATAATATTAGTAATAAAACTCCTTTATTACTTAATTATACACACAATCCATACCATCAGTCGAGCTTTAGCATGTCCTTTCATTTTAGATGGGGATGATCTAACACTGGCTAAAGAAAACATATGTTGATGGAAAAGTTCAGTCCCAGATGCAATAAAACATAGTTACTATGATGGAGAATGAAGACAATTAAGCAGATGCAGTGATAAAGATAAATAATGTATGAGTATGGCTATATCAAAGTCAGATAGCAGCAGTTTTACTCCCCGTAGGTTACAATGGAAATTATGGCTGCTATAGAACTGAGCCAAGTGTGGTTCTTTTCCCTATAAATAAAGTGAAAGCTGAGACACAAGCGCATGCCAAAAGCGCACTACACTAATATAAATTAATTAAAACACCCAGATATTGCAGTTATTCCCTATTTGAATGCTACAATTAAACAAATACATTCCAGGACTGAGGGGACCCGGAAACCTGACAACCATCATTACAGTATCTGAAGTGTATTTGGGACATTGTTACATGCAAAACTGAGATGATTTATTGTTCAAAAAAACTTATGCCAGTAAACATGGTAATCCAAATCTGAATGGAAAACCAATGATAATTAGAAGCCTCAGAAACCATTAATAAAATATGCCCCATCATTACATTTACTATTACAGATAAAAAGAAAATTTGTCAGAAGTTAAGAATTGTTTAGTTAAATAGGGCACTATAGGAATTAGCATTTCTGTATTTCAGAGCATTTTTGGATAAAGTGTTTCCATATAACAAACAACAAACTGTATAATAAAGCCACCATTTGACATTATTTATGGTACTAGGAAAAAAAACAAAAAACAATGTTATCTGGAATCTTTGGGATCTGGACTTTGCTTGATATGGCATCTTTCTGTAAGCTAAAGTACCATGAACTATGGCTACTATAAAAACCCTTAGGATTATTTTGCCATCAATAAGGACTGAATTTTAGGTTTCCCCATAAGAAATCTTATACTCTAAGTGAATCTGCAATGGCATATTTTAAGAGGTTTCTGGATAATAGACTATATACCCATATATACCTATGCATAAACAGCATGTCCATTGTTGATTTGTCTCATACTAATGCCACAGTATACTGTGCTTGGACGCATCCCAGTGCTTCTCCTCTTTTACATTATGGCTAGTGATGGGCGAAATAATGGATACAAATTTCCGTGGATTTTTTCGCAAAACAGGCGACAAAATTCTCTGCAGAAAAACTCACTGCACGTCAAAAAAGTTGCGCCCATGTCAAAAAATTGTCGTCCGTGTAAAAATTGAGGTGTGCAAATCTTTTAAAATTTTTGCAACATTTTCAGCGAAGCAAGAGATTCGCTAATCACTAATGATGGGGCAAGTTCATAATATTGTTCATAGTATTGTATTAAAAAGTGTATTTTGTGGGGAAATGTAAAATATGTAGATTTGAGAATAGCCTGTGGGGCTGTGTTAGTCTGAATAAATGTACAAACTGCACAAGCTTTCAGGGGTGCACCTGAAGAAGGGGTCACCCCCGAAAGCTTGTGCTGTTTGTACATTTCTGCAAATAAATGATTTAAAGGCATTGCCGACACACTGGAGTGCTTCTTCCCCTTTGCAAAGATACATGGAAAAAAGGCTTGGGAGCGGCTGTGGAAGTTAAGCACCCTTTGAGAACATGTATGTAAGTGGTGTGCTGAAGATTTTTGTTTATGTTAGTCTGAATAAAGACATAAACCCATTAAGGACAGCCCTTTTAAAAACTTTAGTCCAAAAACTTTGGAAACAAAAGGGTTTTCTGCTGTAAGGCCTTATGGCAAAAAAAAAAAAATCACTGGATGCCTCACACAAGATTCTTTGTAATTCCTGGAGGTGCTGGCCATAATCCTGTATGGTACTTGTCATGCATTTCTAATAATTACTGAATCATTTGTAATTCATTCTTCCAATGTTCTGCAACCACACAAAGTTAAATTAATGATGGCAACTTAACCTCTGGAGATCTTCAAAGAAGTCTTATAATACTTTATAAAAAGATTCAATATCATTCTCCTAAGCCTTCAGTACACAATTATCAAGTTTTTCTTTTTATAAACCCCAGGGGATTAAACCCCCCCACTGACTAGGAGATGATATAATCACATGATTTGGTCTCCTGGAGGTTACTGGATATCCTCTGGGGTCTAAGTTGTTATGAGGTAGAACAGGGTTCCTAGGGAAAAAAAAGTTTCCTTAGCCCCATTGCTTATTGTTCTGCAGTACACAACCCTGCTGTGCTATATAATAGGATTTCTTGTCAAGCTATCAAAGGGGAACAGAACACATAACTTTTAGCCCTAAGTTAGCAAACCCTTGCCCTTCACTATGGATATATCTTTCTCTATAATACATCTTTAATGCAACTTTCCAATATACTGGGCCAGTAAATAGTCATACATTGTTCTCTCTGACTTATTCCCAAGGCGTGCCTTTATTGAAACCAGAAGTAATAAGACTTTTGCAGAAGTTACTGGGCAGTGACTTTTAAAACAGGAACTAGTCACCAAAGTAAACACAACACTAAGGGGCACATTTACTTATCCACAAACGCTCCGAGCATTCGTTCAATCTATCCAATCGACTTTTTCAACGCTTGCGCGACTTTTTCATATTCGGATCGGTTTTGCCGCTGTTTACTATCGTTCGGTATGAAAGTTTCATGACTTTCGGATCACCAATACAATATTATCGTGACTAATACGATTTTTTTCATAAGCATTTTTGTGATATTTGCGATCTTCAGAAATTTTCATTTCCAATCTGAATTTTTCCCATTCGGGATTCAAACTCGTGTTTTGATAAATCTGCCCCTTAGGATCAGATTTATCAAAATGCAAGTTTAAAAGCATATTTATTAATTGGTGAAAATCAGGTTTTACCAGATAATAAATGCGTTTGTTAAAATCCCATAGGAATGAATAGAATGTGGGTGAGTTTAAAGCTGTAAACTTACATTTTGATAAATCTGCCCCTATATGTGGGTAACATCAAAGTGTAGGGGAAGTCATAGGGGCCAATTCACTAAAGGTTGATAAAACGAGCGTTATTTTTAGCATGCATTAAAATTTGTATTGCTTTTTATTTTTTGCGACTAAATGCTCGATTCACTAAAATTACACACGTCATAATTAAGAAGCAATGTTGTTTGCGTTATTTAACTTGCGATCATCATTTTTCTTGTGTTATTTTCTGCCATCTGCTATATTAGCACACGATTTTACGCACATAACCATTACTTTCGGAAAACTACTGTTCTGAAAATTACCATTTCCCTGAAAACTGGAGGATGCATCACTCTAGGGCCAACACATACATGAAAAAATCTCACTGCAAAGTCCATGTTGTGTTGCCAAAAGCTTAGAACCACAATTTTCTTTAAGTACCGCCTGCCCCAAGTAGGTGTTAATCTTTGCACAGACTAATGCGATATTTATTGCGTTTAACGCTTCGTATGTGTTTGTGAATCATGTGTTAGTATTATTTCCATTCGATAATTAACGCAATGCATGAAAAATAATGCATTGCGGTAGCGCGCTATTTAACGCATGCAAAATGACTTTGATCAATCCGGACTTATTTATCACATGCTTTTTAACACAAAAAAAACATGAGATAAGCGTTATCGACCTTTAGTGAATCGGCCCCATAGTGTCATAGATCACCTGGAAGCTACAGTGATGGGTTAACATAAAAAACAAAAGGGTGAGGTCATTGCATCCAGTGTGACTTTTGAAAAGAGTAATCTGCTTGAGACAGATCAACATTTACTAGGGTTCACTCTGCTGCTCTTTAAACATATTAAATGTGTGCGGCTGCCAGTGGAAACAGGGGCTTGGCACTATGAGCACTGACTCATCTGTCTGTAGGGGAATGACAACATGGCAAATAAAACATGGAAAACAGTGTTATTTAACATGTATTACAACTTTCATTGGATTGAATTATGATCTACAGCACATGGCACATCCTTTTATGGGACATACAATTATGAATGTAATAAATTATATGTGGTTTGTATGGGAAAGATTTATGAGGAAAAGTACATATCAGACTTACTGTATGCTTCATTTAAAGGTTACCGGTCAAGCTAGCAAGTGCTTTGCAGCTTCAGGTTGGTACAAGTTTCTGCTGTGGCCGATCACTTTTGGTTGTTGAGCCAAATTGATTCTGATAGAAAGCAGCATCCAGACCCACATATTGTTGGAAACTTACAAAACTATGCAATTATGAGAGTGTTGCCCAACAGCATGGACGTAACATACATTGGGGCTCATTTACTAATAGCATAATTTGGAACAGTGTAGTAACCAACAGCAACCAATCGGCAATTAGCTTTAAATTGTCTACTAAAAGTAGAAACATGAATTTTCATCTCTGGTTGCTAGGAGTTACTCCGCTAGGGCAACACACTGTTTGTAATTGGGCCTCACTATCACAGAGATGCCCCCACCTGCTGGTTTCTATTTTGTTATGTTATAATGGACTAGAGACATGGTACCTATTAAGAGTCCCCCAAGGTTATATGCAGAAGGAAAAAGAGACAATCGCATACTTGCCTGGGTTAAATAGCCGCTGTCACATAAGCTCCATGCAAGCAAAGCTTATATTATTTTCCTTCCACCTTAAAGCTAAAGTTTTCAATCTTCCTGTAATTAATAGATCTCTTCCTATGTCTTTGTTATTTTGAATGCAGAATGCTATAAACAGTGCATAAAATAATAATACTAACGTTATTGTGTTCCACAGCACATTAACTGTTCAGCACAAAAGCAAAAAGCCACTACCAGGGAGACTTAAGCGCAGGAAAACAATATAGAATCATAGGATTGCTACCTGTCCGGTTTTGAACTGGAGAGTCCAGTTTTGAAAGGTACTGTCAAGTTCAAGAAATACTGTCCATGATTCAAAGGTCCTAAAACTGAAAAGAAAAAGAACCCAGCATATTTATGCTTCTCAGTACTGGGGCAATATCCACAACATATTTTGTTTAATACTGCTTTGTGAATTAAAACATTTTGGGACTTGACTTATAGTAAGGATTTTCCACTTTTGGCAACACAACAGACTTCCCTGATGAACGTGTTGGGTTCCAGAATCACCTAGATCTTTTGTTAGCAATATTTCTTAATGAATACAAAATAGATTAGATTCCTAATTCATTCTAGTCAGTTTATCTAATAACTTATTACTGCACAGGTTAATCAGAGAAAAACAGGTGCATAATTGCAGACTACAATACAGTAGACCCTGCAGTTCAGGGTACAATCAAACAGTACAATCAATATATTATAGTGGAGCCCTGATTTTCTGTTTTCAGTGGCCCATGTCAAAATAGTGTAAGTCCAAGAATACATAAAATACAGGGAGGAAAAAAATTCAGCTCAACTGGGACAGGAAAAAACATTTTCAATTCTAGGAAAAATATAACATTGGGGTTCTACTGCACACTAATATGTGATACTCACAAAATAGCAAAAACCTTTGGTGACCATTATTATATGGTATTACTATTATGTGTTCATAAATTTTCAAGGAAATTGGTAAATCTAAGGGGCACATTTACTAAGACACGAATTTCGAATCCGAATTAGAAAAATCCGATTGGAAAACGAACATTTTGCGACTTTTTCGTATTTTTTGCGATTTTTTCGGCGTCTTTACGATTTGCGCAAAAAAACGCGAGTTTTTCGTAGCCATTACGACTTGCGCAAAAAAACGCGAGTTTTTCGTAGCCCTTCCGAAAGTTGCGCAAAGTCGCGATTTTTTCATAGCGCTAAAACTTGCGCGAAAAGTCGCGCCTTTTTCGTAGCGTTAAAACTTAAAAGGTGCGACGTTTCGCACAAGTTTTAACGCTACGAAAAAATTGCGACTTTTCGCGCAAGTTTTAATGCTACGAAAAAATCGCGACTTTTCGCGCAAGTTTTAACGATAAGAAAAAATCGCGACTTTGCGCAACTTTCGGATGGGCTACGAAAAACTCGCGTTTTTTCGCAATAATCGTATTGATAACGAAAAAGTCGCGATAATTTCCGAAAAAATCGCAAAATACCGATCATTACGAAAAAAACGCAATCGGACGCATTCGGCCCGTTCGTGGGTTAGTAAATGTGCCCCTAAAGCTGGCCATACACGTGGCGATCTCACGATGTTTCGTACGACCGTCGGTCGCACGAAACATCGTCAGATCCGCCACACACCATTCAGGGCTGAATCGGCAGGTAAGGAGGTAGAAACAATAGGATTTCTACCTCCTTCTGCCGATTCAGCTCTGAAGGGAGAATTTTGGTCAGGCGCCTTCTATGGCGCCCGATCAAAATTTTCTAACCTGGCCGATCGGCGAGTCGACCGATATCAGCAGCTTCCTGCGAAGCTGACATGCCATACACGCACCGATTATCGTACGAAACGAGGTTTCGTACGATAATATCGGTGCGTGTATGGCCACCTTTAGTGTAACACAATTAAAGGAAAAGGAAAGGCATTGTGGCATTATATTTCCAATAGATTAGCAATAATAGTGCAAGCTAGAACGCTATATTTATTCATCAGAAAGCTTTACTATACCTAAACAGCCCTAGAAGCTCCCTCTGTTTGTTAACGATAGCAGCTACCATTTTAGCTTGGTCTCAGTAATGTCCATGCTGCAAATCTGGCCTCTGGTAGCTCAGATTATAGCAGAGAGGGGAGGTGGAGGACTCCCCATATTTCTTTAGGAGTAACTCGATTTTGGTGGCTCTTCCCCATTATCCCGTCCCCCAGCAGCATTCTCCCGATTTTTCATAAGTCTCACAAAGTCCTGCAGTAAATTTTGGGCGTGCATGCACAATAAGCATTTGGTGACATCATTTGATGCATTTGCGCATGTGCAGGTACAGTTTTTTGGCTTCAGCTGCAATTTTGCACATGTATGTGATGCGTTACATTACTTCCAGGTATCGGGGGGAAATGTTGGTAGTGCGCCGCATTTTTCCCGAGTACCATTGCTGTCAGGTTGACTCTGCTTTTGATAGAGGACTCAGTGCAGCGTTTCTGTGAGTGCTTATGGCTGTATTTACATAGACCTTTCTGATAAAGCTTACTTAGTTTTTCCCTTTCCTTCTCCTTTAAGTATAGAAACAGAACCAGACAAATGGTTACTCAAATAAACCATTAAAACGTACCTTGATAAAATGCCACTAGTAGGGTTGCCACCTGTCTGGTTTTGACCTGAACAGCCCAGTTTTAAAATAAATACTAGTTTCCTATATTCATTGTTTCTAAATAAATGTTATCACTGTTGGGAAAAAAACCTTTGTGCCAGAATCTGCTATCAAGGAACTCTGTAGGTAATCTCATCATTGAAACTTTAGCATTTCCTGGTCACCGGTTTAAACGGGTTGCTATAGGTTACTGCTAGTGACGAGGGAATCTGTCTCGTTTCGCTTTGCCCAAAAATTTGCAAACGACAGGAAAATTCGCCAAATGGGAAAAGCATTTGATGTTTTTGTCACCCACATCTTTTTTTGTCGCATGCATCTTTTTTTGGTGCGACTGCGCCCAATTAGACACAACTGCACCTATTTTGACGAGACTGCAACTTTTTTTGATGTGCAACAAATTTTTCTGCAGCAAATTTTCGCTGAAGTTTTGCAAAGCAATTCACCAATGCCGAAATGTGCAAATTCGCTGCGAATCCATGCCTGGTAAAAAAAAATCACTCATCACTAGTTACTGCACTTTGGAAAACTTTGTGCCTATATTACATATGGGGGTAACTCGCCATGTAAACATTTTGCCATTTTGTCAACTGTAAAATAGAAGTCAGTTACATGGTGTACATAGTGATAAAGCCTAACACTAGTAATCATTGTGCACTGGAAGAACTAAATATTACAAGTATTATTTAAAAGGATAATCAATTCTAAAATATAACTGGAAATTATGATAATGCCAGATCACAACCATCATCAGACCATGACTGTAAGAATCAATGTTTCTATCCAAAAAACACATAAAGAAGCTTCACCAAGATGAAGCCAATTATATGATCCCCTCCCACCAAATGTCATGGAAATGTACCAGACTGTATGGGAATGGGGGATGGGTTGAGTTTGATTACAGAGAAATAGTTTTGCTTCCCAGGTTCTAATCTGTGGGTCTAAATCTGGGGCTTTCAGCAAGTACCTAGCTACATATCCCTAATTGCCTCTTGGTTCCAAGGTAACCAAGTGAGGAAAAATTCTATTTATAATAATCTCTTCAGTTATTGTCTCTTTAAAAGTGTATTTGTTTAAAGCAATTTTGTTATTTCACAAGTCAGGTAAAGGGGCTTTTTTCAATGTCAGTAAATACATGTGTCCCCCAAATAATTTAGAGAATTTCCCCTTAAGATAATATGAAATTAAAGTGTATGCTATACACTTAAATATTTGAATTTCATTGCTGATCCTTTAAAGACAATGAGTGCCTACAGTTCCTTGACATAATAATGAGAGGAGTATTGATTTGAGACATTTCCTGATTGAGATTCAAGGCACAAGTCCCACGTGGCCCTCATACACCAGGCTGTTTGTAAACCTCACATAAGCATATTCCAGCTAAGCCAGTGAAGAATTTATAGATTTACCAGATAAGTAGACATTTATCTATATACATTCCAAGTGAGTGTTAGTAAATTACACACATACCTTCCCTTATTTTTATTTGTGTACTTGAAATATCAAGAGGGGAATATAATGATATTTTCCATTTGCTTTTTCCTACAACTTCTTTTAAATAGGTAGTGGAAATTCGCCTTCATATATTTTTTCTTTTTTAATTACATTTTTTTGTAATCCTAATAGTGGATTTTTTATTTGGCTCTTGATGCAGAGAGCAACATTCCCCTTGGCAAATGCTAGGTATGTGAGCACTAAGGGGAATGCTTTTTGCCACACCAGTAGCGGGTGGAATAATAAATTACCCCTGTAGTGTGGTTATATTGGGAGAATTGTCGTGCATATATACTGTTTATAGACATAGCTGCAAAAGAAATAGCACCGTAAAGCTAGTGGCTTTGGAGGGGGGGGGGGGTCATAGCTGGCATGACAGACTGGAGCAGAACAGACCTGCACCTTAGTCCTGGTACTGTTTCCAATATACTGCATTATCTGATGCTGTTTGACCAAAGCAAGAACATACGTGCTAGTTTCCAATTGTACACTGCTGCTCTCCATTATAAATTTCTTTAATGGCATAGGATAGGTCTGTTGGGTTTGTAAGCCAGTGCCATGCTGAGTGGTGCTAAGCTAAATGCTGTGACCATGGAAACATGTTGGCAGTGATTCCCTTCCATCTTATCCCTTCCACGTCACTACACATTTCTTCTCGCTACCATTTTACTCTTTACTCTTTCATCTCCAAGTAAAAAGCATTTAACCCATAGCTCCCAGTGTCACCAACTAAGCCAAAACCATAATTTACAATCCTCCTTCAGTTATTTTATTTCTTTCAATATGTCCCTTTGTAGTTCAGCCCCCCACCCCCTTGTTTCCCTTTACAACCAGTACCTACTTTGCACATTGTTCTGAAATAAATGATAATTTTAAGAAAATTCTGCTCTTTACAATTATATTTTACTTTTGTGCTTCTGCAGGATGATTTTTGAAGAAGGAGGGGGCATTGCATCTGGGACCCTGAGGGGGGAAGACTGGCACTTAGTGGCACTAGGTGCCCTTTTTAGAACTTGTTAGTGTAACACCACTTTATTACAGACTACCAGAGACAGGTTAAGTACTTTACAATAAGGGTGGTGGAATTAGTGGGTTAAACCTCTAAGTACATATAACGGGACAAAAGACTGCAACAAAAAAATGTACTCTGGTTGAGACTTCATATTACATGCTTCATACAGATGGCACAACCTCTATTCCATCCAGCCTCAAAAGTGTCTGAGAAGTCACTGTCCCTGCCACACGTGGCGTTTTTACACTGCGTATTTTCTCAGCCTAAAAAACGCCGCACAAGCCACACAGCCCCTGACTATGGTGTTTTTCAGCCTAGTACTGGTGACGTAGCAAATCCCATTTCCATGGTGCTAATAGTGCGAAATAGTAAAAAACGCTGCGTATTTCCGCTAGGTCTGGCAGCTGCCTTTGTGTATACATAGCAATAGCTTGCTGTGCAAATACTGGCGTATTTCGGCAAATGCTTGAAAAATCCGTGGTATGGCGTTTTCTGGCGTATTTACGCATTGTGTGGTTTGCTTCGAGTCTTTTCAAGTTATTTCTATGGATGGTGATATCATGCGTTTTTCAGCCGCCGAGAGAATTAGAAAATACGCAGCGTAAAAACGTCACGTGTGGCATCAGCCTTACATATATTATAGGAGAGTTATATCTCTTTGTAGATAGAAGGGAGCTGGAACAAGCAGTCAGGGCATTGCCTCTCTTCCTGTCACCTAGTTACTTGGGTTTGTCTCAAACAAACTGCAGCCAGGTGAATGTGACCCACCCCTCAATTACCACTCCCTCTCTCAGGTGTATAAGCTAAGAAATAAAAGCAAGAAGTTGTAACAAGGAGGAAGGGCAAAGGACACAGAGCCAGAGAGAGTGGGAAAGGGGTATGAAATATCTGATACTGTGACTACCTGACCACATATATGCCAGCCCCAGTGGCTCCCCCTGCAGCCCTACCTGGGCCCCCACGGTTGAGGTTGGATGACAAGGTGCTGGCTCTAGATTTCCTGCTTTTGGATGCCCAGTTTAATGAACAAGGGCAGTACCAATTGGCCCTTCGTGTAGAGAACCCACTGCTGGATGGATCAGTTGAGGGAGTCACAGTCAGTGTCAACCAGGGCGACATGGTTCAGAGTAACCAGGCTGTATCTGACATTGTAGAACAGGAGGACCTGACAGACACAATCTGCTTCCAGAACAACACCTACCTTTTCATTCTGCCTCAAGGTGACTGCCGAGAAGCTTACTTTCCCTTTTTTCTTTAGAGATGAGAATTGGAGGAGAGTCTGCATTTTCTTCATTCATTGTTCTGAGAGATGTAATGTGGGGTCTGCTTAAAAATACTTAATTTAAAAAGAGCTCAGACTGCAATGACAGGTCAGAGAAAGAAAGCATAATGATTCTTCTTCTTAATACCATGTTTTTTGTTGCCATAACTTTTCCATGAAAATATGCAGAGAAGAAATGCTCTGCACAAACCATACCTTACTAGTTAAAGAACAGTAAATTCAAGGAAAACTCTATTTGATACAAGTGTTGTCCCTTTAGCAATTTTGAACCATGGCTTGTCACTATGGCTTTCCAGATCACAGGTCACTTTCCAGTCTAGTTCTGTCAATGACACTAACTGCGGCAAAAGGGCACAGTCATAGCCTGAAAAACATACCCCATTATCTTTTATTTTCTAATATTCTTATAACAATATTGGGAAACAACTTGTATTTTAACTGCATATCTTCCCAGTAAAAGTCATGTCACCAAACTAACTAGAGTGCTATAAGTCTAAACAGAATGCCAAGTACAGGAATTGTCCTTTATTTTTCTGTAACTGGACAATTAAACATTGCTAACTGTATGCTCATTTTTTCTGCATTTTAGCATTTATAAATATTAGTGGGAGCTGCCATGCTGTCTTGCTTAGCTAGTAAAAAAGCTATTGTTTTTGACTTAGCTATTATGGTGTTTAAAGATATTTGTAGCAAACCCCTACTAATATATAGTCAGGGAACAACATGCAACATGGCAGCTTCTCATTATATAGTATTGATAATTTACTTTTATCATGCCAGCAACATATGCAGTGATTTACAATTAGGGGTTACAATAAATAATAAACAAGAGTTGAAGACGGGTTATGGTACAGTATGGTGACTTATTAGTTAGGGTAAGGGAGAGTCTGATCAGTTGTGATAGGGAATACCGGAAATATATTCTCTGTAAAATTATTGTAGACACTCATTGTGTATTCACAGACCATATATTCAATATGCACAACTTTTACAAATAGGGCTGGAAATATATATATATCTTTTTTTTAGCTTGGTGGCTGTAGGAGTAAAACATTTGTTTTCTTCTTATAGTTGTTATTTATTACTGTCTCCCTTTAGGCTTGTGTAAAAATGACAAACACCATGATGTCCGGCTCAGCATCGATGTCATGAAGTTTGGGAGTAATATCCAAAAGGTGGGCAAAAAAGTAGGACAAGCCATTTTTGCTATATATCCCCGCACTAACCAGCCTCGGATTAATCTGCGTGCTGCCCGCTTCCAACCACTCTACAATTACCAAGGAGTACTAGCACTACTTAGAGTAGGTGGTGACCACCTGTCCATGCACTGTGGACGACTAGCATATAAGGTCTGCTTCCGAGAATACCAGCCCCAGAAATCTGAAGACACTCATAAACAGCCCTCCCCTAGGCTGAACACCCTCAAAGTTGGAAACTCACAGCCTGGTACACCTAGATCTGTCTCTTTCTCAACTAATCCAGTTTCCCCAGCACCAACTACATCAAGAACAATCAAATCCCAGGCCGACACACCAAGAGTTGAAACTTACCAGGATAATGCCCCTAAATCAGACAGAAGATCCACCATACAGACTCCTAGGGCACATCAGGCTTTATCTGATCCTAAAGATCCCCCAACTCCAACATTGGATACATATGAGATGGACCCTCCTGAGACTGAATTGTTGCAAGACCAGGTAAGATTTAAAAGCACAGAGCAAGACTTATATTGTGGTTACTTTGGTGGTGTCTGGGCATACAATTTATTAACTTTTTAATTTGTAGTGGCTACAAAGATGCAGCAATTTGTTTGGAGGGGTTACATCTAGGAAACAGTGCTTGTGTAGTAATTTATTTTATGTAACACTATGATTCTTTAGTAACTGAGCTTTACAGTGTCTTTAACATCAAATCACTTTAGCATGGCCTGACTAGACAGTCTCTGTTAATTCCGGTAGGCTCTGTATACATGGAGTGGTGCACAGATTAGTGGGTGGTAACAATGTTGAAATATGGACATATACAGGTATGTGATCTATTATTTGGAATGTTTTCTGTGTGCTTCACAATTTCTTGCTAACACACATAATGAAATGGGGTCTCCAGCTCAGCTAAGTTTCCCTCCTCCCTTAGCATGTTTAACTAGAAGTTGTAGCCAATATGTGGACTGCAAGTTTTGCTAAGGAGCATAGAATAGCACGTTGTTCTTTATTTTTGTCTAAGCTTACTTCATTCACCTTTTTGTTGCTTGTCTTTATCTTTAACCAAATATAGGACTGTGTTTGGGATTTGGGAAATCCATCTTTCTTGCATGTGATCCAAATTCAGTTCTGTGTTCATCCAAGTCATTTATTTAGTATGGAGTATTAGGCTTAGACTAAAAATGATTGATTACATACCATACTATGGACTAGTGAGAAATACCTATCCCATAAGTTAATTATGACTTTTCCCTTCAATTATTTTCACTTGGTATGTTTTTCTCACTGAACTGAAGTTGCCTCTATATAAGGGGTTAAAATACTAGATGACATACTGAGTTCCAGTCATAAAGCACAAAATAGTTATGTAGATGGAGGGATGTCTAAGCAGTAATGGAAATGTTTGTGAAGTTGTAATATCTTCTACCAGATTATTAACAGGTATTAATATATTGAGGACATTTTACCAGACCATAAATCTGCATTCTTTCAATTGACTGAGGGGATTTAACAAGGTCTCTGCCAGTGAGCCATTATTTTGACAAAGATGGAAAAGGAAGTGTTTTTAATCATAAGAACTGAGAAAAACTGGTTGACCATTATATATTAGTTGTATTAGAGTTAAACATTTGCACTGAGGTATACTGGTGCAAATTGTGAAAACAATGTTTTCATAACCCCAAAAGTGTAATGGGTTCTGAGACAAGCCTAATTAAAACAGATGACCAGAGATGGAGTTACTGTTTATCATTGGGAGGAAAACTAGTGACTGTTGCAAGACTATAAATATAATGGTAAATATAATGGTGTTCTTTATGCGCAATGGCTACACAAAGGCATGTGATATGCAGATCTAAACCAAATCCAGCAGCCTTGCTTTGAGCAATGTCCCTGTGCTAGGATTAGCTATTGTGGTTGCATATAGGTGCTAAATTACGCCAGTGCAGTTACCCAATCAGATCCATGCTTTCATTTTCCAACTTGTAGTAATCTGCTTGAAACTAATTGCTTATTAGACATGATAGGATGAAACAAAAGATGCAAGCATAAACACAAAGAGCTACAAGGGACTCAAAACAAAGCAGTGCAATAAGGCACTTGTGTCCAGACACATATATACACAAACCACAAAGTAACCCACCTGAACGACAAAATACCCCCCATACCCCTTTTGATTTTAGATTGTACACTCTAACTAGCAGGATCCTCTTTTCCTCCTATACTACCTAAAATGCATCAGTAATTTAAATGTTTAAAGTACAGCTGTGGTGTATAAATACTGGTTATGTATACATTAATTGATTATTAGTTGTTATTATTATTTAACTTAATTATCTGGGTAGCTGATAAAGAGTCCCCTCTGTCTTAAAAAAAACATTCAATAAAATGCTAATAATGCATTTCAGTGTAACTTCATTGGAGACTCTACAAGCTCCACTCTTCCTGTCTAATTAGATAATCTCATAAATTGCCTGATTTATTACAAAACCTTCTAGTCAGGCCGATTCAGTTGTCTGTACTGCAAATGGTTAATATGTGCCATTAGATATCATTTAAATGCATATGATTTTGAATACTCCAGCAGACAGTACCCTCTTCCATGCCTGGCCTTTTGGGAAATAAGAAAGGAAATTACCAGCAAAGTCTAAAATGGTGTCAAATGATTTTATGCTTCAAGTGCACCATAGCCAACATGGCTGCCATACAGAGCTCTTGGCATTACTTCTTAAATGTCTCTATCCACTGTGTCCTTGCTCAGTTTGAGTTCCATGTAATATTTCTTCATTCAGACCATTGTTAGATATTTCAATAGGATGGCTTCTCTCTTCTGTTTATTCCCCTGCCTGCAATTTAATGCTATTTTCCATCTTTGACTGTTCACTACTCACTTTTACCCTTCTTTTGCACATCTTCCACAGGATGACCATGCTGATGATTCAGATGATTCTCCACCTGTCTCACCAAGACACCGTGCACCAAGCAAAGTGCCCCATGATGTTCCTCTTCTCCTCCCTTCACCACCAAAGACTCCAGCCACTACAAGGAAGACTCATGTGAGTACCAGAGACACTTTTTCAGGTGCACATTAAGGAACAAGAAAGCTTATAACATAGTATGACATAGTATGATATTTTGAAGGACTCTGGCTGGTGGAACAGAGAGCAGGGCAATGCACTAGGGACACAAAATAGAGCTAACCTTAGCCCTGGCTTATTTTGTGCCACAGTGCAGTAGTGTGTAGAGTTGTGTAAAGAAAAATGTTACAGTGGTGACTGTGTGTGTGTTGGCATCCCTTACATAAGTCTAAAAAATGAAGAGCAGTGATGGGCTTGTATGTCTCTATAGGAAAATTCTATTGCATGACTGCCATGGTAACTGTGCAGGGGTTTATGTCAGCATAGAAAGAGTATGTATAGATGAGATGTGTAGTGTGGAGATTGGTAATAACTGCACAAGACGGAATGTCACTATTCAAATAGTATACAGTTGTGTTAGCTGTGTTGGGGATTGGGGCATTTAAGTGGGGGTCATGTCATTATAGGGGCATGCGACTGTTGGTTTGAAGGATAGGTATATTACTTTTGAAATTCCATATAAGTCTGTAGAATGGAATGCATTGTGTGTGTGTCAGGTTACTATAGTAATAGTTTATGTATGTGCAGAATAGAGCTTAGTGCTAAAGGTGCGGGAGGGCATGTTATTATAGGAAAATAAGAGTATATACTGTATGTGTACAGAATGGTGATTAGTGTTAACTGTGTGAGAGACATGATAATAGGAACAGTACATATGACTGTAAGACACACACGTACACCATCAGAAGCTAGTAAACAATACAGTCAGAAAATAAAATGGAGGAAACTCATGCAAAAACAGTGGCAGCTAAAGTTTAGAGAGCCCTAGTCAGACTGAATCCAAAACCTAAAGCTGTATTGCAGCATTGCTCAATGTGTTTCCCAGTCTGCCATAACAAAAGAAATAATATATCTGCCTGTAGGAAAGGGCTAATATTGTTTGAGGCATCATGTCACTAGGACATGTCACTTAGGGCTCATGTATGTCTGCAAGTCAGTTGCGGCCCCTGCACTCTCCCCAAATTCAGTTGGGGCATAAATCCACTTTCATTAAAGGTACTTGTGTCAAAATGTGCTTCTTGCACTTCCCTATGATTGTGCTCGGCAATGCTGCGTTCTTCCTGCTTTCTGTTCCAAACTAAGTGCTACTGCCTTTATTGATGCAGGCGAGTGATTCCAGGGTTCCCTCAGTGCCCTGTGTCAATAGGTGCAGCACACTGTACCTAACAAATAGGGTGCAGACATCATTCACATGGTGGATACTGGAAATTATGGGACAGACTTTCACGCAATGGTATCCGGTTTGTGACAAAATGGGGGTGCAGTTGCATTAATTTTATTGAAATGGACACAATTGTGGTAGGTGCAGCACAATTACTCCAAGTGGACCGCTCCCTTGTGACTGCATTAAGGCTGGAATTCTGGGAAAAATCACTGTTTTGTGGGGGAAAAACCATAGCAATTGCCCTCAAAATTGCTCTTTTCTTACTGTACTTACAAAACTACATGTGTGCTTACATGTCTCTAGGAGAAATGGGGTTAATTCAGTTAGCGCTATGGATCATATTACTTTACCATGTTGCGTTCACTTCATCAGAAAAATATCTTGGGAATATGGTTTGAAATCTGCTGTCTGCGAGATGCTGGTTTCTTGGAATCCATACGATGCTTTACATTGCTTGGGCATATAAAGAATCAGTCTGTATGATAATCCTTTTTTTGAAAACATTGTGCTGTATAGGTGGCTAAATATGCTCAGACAGGGGGTGTCATCATAAAAGCAGGAGAGGGGTTAGTAAAGTGGCACTGGGCAGGTCACCAGGAAAGGATGGGATAATGAAGTGAAGCACTTTAGGTGTAAAATAAGGCAGAGGTTAATGGATTTCTGCTCTGAGGATCTCCGGTAGAGGAAGGATTAATGGTACAATACGTTGCATGTTTCTAATCAGAGGGGTTATTCTGGATTAACTCTGTTTTGTTTTGTTTTTTTTTTGTTCAGTCTTCATAATAACTCTTTTAAAACCAGACACTTTCCCAGCCTCTTTTCATGTGTTTCTGTAATGTCTCTCAGAGTATGACTTTGTGCATGCAGGTTACAGAAAGGCCAGCAGCAGAAGGTGAATCAGTAAGAGCAAATAATGGACAGTCAAGCTTCTTATCCCCCTTGGGGACAGACACTGTTGTTGTCACCATTCATTCGGCTTCTCGTCTTCCATCCACTAGAGCTGGCACTGCACCCTCTCCTTTTATCTGCCTGTGAGTATGAGACGAGCACAGAGTATAGGACTGGATGCTGTTGCTCCCCACTTTAAGGTAGTATCCCAAGAAAAAAATCAGGCCAGTCTGCTATGTTCTACTAAACTATCTCCGATTTGCTGCAGGCTGATTCTTTATTTTCCCTCATAGTGAATGCTAGCAGACAGCCTCTCAGCCTTCTTGCTTTTTCTCTTAGCACCTTTCTAATGTTCTTGCTTTCCTCTGCTCTACTAAAACTGTTCTACTTTCTTCTGCCTAGTGAATTCACTGGCTGCATTATATTTGTATTTTATTTTAATCCACCCATTTCACCACTGTTGGGTGCACTGTTCTTTGTGACTGAAACCTGTTAAAGAGTAGGCACAGTTGCTGCAATATGACCAGCAACACAAAATGCAAGAACAGAGGATGGACTAGAGATATTTTTTTCAACCCCCTTCCTATTCCCTACCAGGAGAGGGTTGAAAAGAAGAATTGGCATTAATATTTCATCAAGTCCACATCTGACAGGTCACGTGACTGGAACTGCAGTGCTTCTACTCCAATTGTGCAGCCCTCCTCAATTGTCAATCACAGCATGAGGTTGATTGACACATGGTATGAAATGGGAGTGGATTCTGCGGATCACTATGCCACAATTCTCCCTCCTTAAAAACCTTGTTTGGAATGATTTCTGCATCTAATCAGAGATCAATTGTGTTTTTCAGGACTAACAGTTTAAATGAGCGCAAAGGGGTTGGAGCACAGAGCATTTCACATGCCGTGCAGAGCCCAACGCATGACCCAGTCTGGGGGGAGACTTTGACCATGACTGTGAGAGAGAATGAAGTACAGCAGGAAGGTACCTGCACATTATGCTCTGCAAATACCAACTGTTCTAATCATGGCTCTGATAACAAAGCTGGCAGTACATGACTTATTTCTTCAGATATAAGCTTATGCTTAGCTGCCTGTCTAAAGCTCTATATCACATGTCTATGCGCAAACCCCTTACAGGAGGATCTGCAATAGATTGCATTTCTTTCTTGATTTGCATAATTATCAAAGCTGCAGTTCTGAGAAGTGTAATCCAGCTAAAACTTTATAGGGTTGACCTATAGGAAAAGCAGGAAAATCAGTACTAACAAATATATTTCTGACCACAAGAGGGAGACACAGAGTGCACTAACTGGAATGTGGGTTTTGGAATTTTGTTTAGTAAAGTTGTGCAGGTATCATAGCCCTGGAGCAAAGGTCTGACTGTCCTTTCTATCTATAGATCTGATCCTGCATGTGGCTGATTCCTCTTCATTGGAAGTCCTCCTCACCTACAATTTGCCTCTCAGAGAGCTGCAGCCATTTCACACATACTATCTATGTATGGTGCAGGTACTTCAGTAGAAAGGTTTGGGTGGGTTACATATGGCTACTTTCTCAAACTCACTAGATAAACTCCATGCATCTTATACTATAAATGTGTTAACCAACTTTTCCCATTTAGTGCAGGACTGTATATTGTTGGCACTGGCTGCTGCTTACTGGCATTGCTTGCTACAACTAGAACTAAGTCTCCATAATTTAAATGCATTGCATGCTCAATATTGAGTCTTATGTGCTACTTAGAAGACCAGAAAGCTAGTTTGCTTAGATGCCTACAATAGGATAGATGTGTCTGTGGCAAACATGGATACATAGCTTATAATGCCATGCAAACATATAGAGTATTTTGCCCTCCTAATTGTGCCTTTGTCTTATCCACCCATATAGCCATATAAATTGTATGCTCTTTGGGGCTGAGACTTACACCCTACTATGTATCTTACCACATGGCACTCAATATCTATCTATCTATCTATCTATCTATCATCAATCTATCTATCATCTATCTATCTATCTATCTATCTATCTATCTTGTTTTTTATCATGTTTGTCCTTCCTGTGTGTAATTGTTTTATACTATAATATTTACAGTGCTGTGTATCCTAGCACCACTTTATAAATAAAGATATACAGTACATACATATCTGTAGACAATGTTAATATGTAATAAAAAGACTTCAATCTGTTTCTCATGCTGAGGTTCAGGGAACATTTTCTGAGTTTAAAAACAAGATGAAAAGTTGTTGTAACCAAAAAATGTTTTTACTAAACTATGTTTTTGGCATTTCGCATTCTTATATAAAACAAAAATATTCACAATGAGACTGTCAATATACAGCCTTTATCTGTCTCATGTCCCCCTTTTCTCAGCCCCACAGTCAGGGTCCAGGAGAGTGTCACCTCTATGCCAGTGTGGAGCGCCGGAGCAGTCGCATCCCTCTACAAAAAGAATTCACTTACAGTGCTCTGCAGGTGAGCTGGCAAACAGGCCTTACTTGGAGCTATTTAGTATTTGCTTTCTGTGCCCCAGAGCTTACTATTGTTTCTCCCTTCTACAGGTTTTGATTGTAAGGGTGGAAGATCCATTGGAAGAACAATCAAATGGTCTTCTAGCTGTGGCAAGGATAGTTCCAAACTACACAGAATACAGGTACCATTGCTGTGCCAGGGACTTTAAGGAAGTGCCATTAGACCTAAGCCTTTAGCATATATGCTAAAGATGCCCAACCTGTGGCCTTCAAGCTGTTATTGAACTGCAACTTTATGCAGCCATGGACAGCCACCACAAACATAATCAACGTGAGGCTAAAATAAGGACAGAATTCCAAGAGGAAGACTATTTCATATTTCTCTTTATGAAAAGTCCCTGAATAAATCTTCTTTGTCTACTGCAACATTTATCGAATGCTATTAAAATTGGTAGCTCCCTAGACAGAATGCCAGTCATTGAATTTTTACAGGCAGTCAGTAAAAATGTAATCATATTTTTTGAGTAGCAAAAAAACCTTCAATAAAACATCTGCTATCCTCCTGCCAATAAAAAAAAATAATCTCTAATGCTGCATCTCTGAAACCAGAACATAACATATGGTGAATTAGTAGAGGCTTGGGTTTCATCCAAATTCCCACCATCAAAATCAACCTGTCATGGAAGGCTAGAGGATTATACCAGAGCAGCAACCCACAGAAACCAGTCAGATCTTAACTTTCATTATTCTAATGGTGGCATATAGAGGTCATTTGGGTCAGTTCTCTGACAGAGAGTATGAGATCTAAGCAATGACATCACAATCTATGTCTGTAACGCTGCTTACATTGTGCCATAACAGACTTAACATTAATGGGGGGATGTAATAAAAGTTGTAAACGGAAAAGCACACAAATAAGTGTAGCACACCATGAGTGTTGGCTATAAGTATCCTTGAGCGTGTGTGCTATTTGAGCTGTGTTGGTTTGTGTAGACCTCAACTTGGCAAACTCCACCCAACTCCTGAGACCTTGCTGCCCCCTGGGCGAGTGCTTACCAGGTTGCTGGCGATCCGCCTAGGGAGGAATTGACAAGGAGACTTGAGATTGATGATTAACCAAACAAACTTCTTTATTTATTTCAAACAGCATTCAGTGGTATTATATGCAGATTCAGGTATCTCTCCCCAATATCCAAACCAGGAGCTTCTCTTTCTCCAGATAATCTCCCCTCTTTGGGAATATGCTGTGACCCGAGCTAGCCACTGAATGTACCTGAGCTATGGCCATTAATGCCGGGAGGTGATAACCTCACTGATCTCCTCGGAGGGGCTTCAAGATGCCCAACTAAATAACACTACCTATCCTATCACCCCTGGAGTGACTATAAAATATCTAAACTGGCTCTTGTATATACCTCTTAGAGAGGTGAAGACCCCATAGTTTGTGAGTCATCTCCTTTAATATTGCAGAACACCACCAGCTAGTGGTTACTGCTGAATTGCAGAGGAAACTCTCTTTTAACCTGGAAAGAATAATTATAGTACAAACACAATTAGGACCACCCTTAGGTGTCCATATCCCATAAGGCAACCCACTAGTATGCCTTCTAAAGGGGAACCCAGGGGCCCAAATCTTGGGGTCCCTACTAGTGATGAGTGAATCTGTCCCATTTTACTTCGCCATAAAATTCATGAAACGGCAAGAAAATTCGCGAAACGACAGCGCCTTTTTTTATGCGACCGTGCCCAATTTGACATGCAACAAAAAAAATTTCAGTTCGGCGAATTTTTCGAATTTTTTTATGCGACCGTGCCCAATTTGACACGCAACAAAAAAAATTTCAGTTCGGGGAATTTTTCCACTGCGTATTTACACAGAAATTTAGCAAAACAATTCGCCAATGGCGAATTGCGGAAAATCACTGCGAATCCATGGCTGGCGAAAAAATTCGCTCATCACTAGTCCCTACTTAGGAATAAAAATTTGCATGTTACAATATAATAATCCTCATTAGACTGTTATTACATTGCAATTGTAATTGCGCATTGCGAACTTTTTAAGGCATGCTTGAAGGTTGCGTAATCTTTTGGAGCAAACTTAACAACTTTTCCATTAATTACATACACTACAATAAAATTCGCAAACTTTCTTCCTCTGTCGGAAGTTGTCGCTAAGCAGTTTCTGCATTGGCAAAGCCCATATTTAAATTCGCAAATTTGTTCGCACAGAGGCATAACTTTTTGCACCGTGAATAATTTTTCCATTGCCACCATTTCCCCCTCAAGAGCGAAAGTTGCGGGGACTAATCGGCATACTGCAAACAATGTGTGATTGGTCGCGGCGACTAAACGGCATACCGCAAACAGTGTGCGATTGGTGACGATGAGTTGTATATTACCCTGTGGCAGATTAATTGCCTCGATTAGTCGCTGCAACTAAGTTTTAAAAGTCTCAACAACTAATCACCCAGCGTATCTTCACCCTAAACCTATGAACCATGGAAAACAGTGTCCACAAGGCATTGTACCTAGAGCTGGTAGCATCTGGGTGCATTTGTGACCATAGATATATTTTGATGTAGTGGTGGCAATACCATTTGTTAATATATATGATATGCCTTGATTTTTGTCTTGTGTGAAT
The DNA here is from genome assembly GCF_000004195.4 of Xenopus tropicalis. Lineage (NCBI taxonomy): Eukaryota > Metazoa > Chordata > Amphibia > Anura > Pipidae > Xenopus > Xenopus tropicalis. Next base: position 92,669,586 of record NC_030679.2, on the reverse strand, counting down.
ATAGGCGGTCAGATTGCCCTAAAAATCTGGTGATGCTGATCCCATTCTTAACCAACTAAATATGTGCCTGTTAATTTCCTACTACCAGCACAGTCTGCTTATTTATTCCTCCTCACGCCTTCTGTCTGTGTGCACAACTGTGTACAATCATTTCTCATCTAAGGAGATAATAAGAACATCAGTTGTCCGACAGTTCCCTGGAGAGCACACACGTGAGCCTGTATAAAATAAAAAACACAGCAAAGTGCTGTTATCAATTCATTAATATATATTTCAATCAAAATTATTGTTTTTTAGCACAAAATTCAAATGTATTGTTATTGGCTGTTACATTTGAGATATGGTTTTCAGCAGTGATTTTTAGAATTCAGGGGTTTGATTTTCTTTGCTCCTGCTGACCCTTCACATCGCCCCTAGTTAGTTCTTACAGGCTGGGGTCAGACATCTGACTTTCTCATAGTATTTAATCAGAGCAAGTGAGTAACTGAAAATGCTTTCTGTGATGGTCTGTAAATGTGTGGCTGAGTCAGTATAGACACTGATATGGCAGTAGCTTGTCGTATGGGAAGATTAAGCTTCCCATTTGCATTGTGAACTAAAGGCGGCCATTCACAGGCCCTACTCAGATCCTTCTGACCAATTCAGCAGCTTATCTGTCCATGTATTTGCACCCCCCAGTGGGCCTACCTGACCAACATCTGGCCTATAATTGCCCAGAACTTGATTGTCCAGAACTTGATTTTCCTGTTGGATTGGGGCTGCATTGGCTCACTGATGCCCCCATAGGCACAGACCCTTAAGCACCTATATTGTTTGGCCCAAATATCACTGCCTTAGGTCACTAAACAATCTTATAGTGTATGGCCAGCTTAACAGGCAAACCCTTCCATCCCCAGTCTTCACACACTTTTGTAGTCCTGGAACTTGTTGCAGTGGTGAACAGGGAACATGCACACTGCAGTGTCAAATGCAGTACAGATAACGAGGAGGCAATCAGGCCTGGGCGGCAATGAATTTAGGGGCGGCATGCCGCCCAGCCACGCTTCGACCTCTCTTACATGTGGAGCACTGGAGTCTAGGGGTGCTGGAGAATTCTGTGCATCCTGTCTCCAGTGCTCCCTGTGCATGACACAAATGGATGTGCTTCTCCGAGATCCTGGGGAGGGGGGGTTGGAGTTAGGCAATTACAGGAACAGGCCAAGGGCAAGCCAGGTAGCAAGGATCAGAGTCAAAAACAAGATACATGGGCTTGAGAAGGATCTGAATAACCAGAGCCCAGCTTGGTGCAGTGGGAAAGAGCAAGATTTAAAGGATATGGGTACCAATCAGGAAGGGATAGATGTGATGGACAGAAAAAGCAACCAATAATATATAAAAATGTCCCTTTGTTTATAAACAATGCACACAATACATACACTCGTAATACCATTGCATCACGGAGCAATGAAGTACGCATGTGCGCTGAAGGCCTCCAGAGCAGACTGACTGGCCAGCGTGTCTAGAGGTAGGGACACACACCTGATCTATCAATCTGTCTATATCTATCTAGCTACAATCTATCTTGTCTAATCTATCCAAAATAAATGTTCCACTATTTGCTATATTGGAATTAATTGAACTGCATTCTAAAGTATTGGAACATAACTTCAGTCAGCATTGTTTAATTGCAGGGCTCCCTCTCAGTGGCTGTCCCCACACCAGGCAACACGGTGTTAGAATGCTCCTGGAATTTATATGTATAATAACATGGTACTATAGTCTGAACAAAAACACATATGCTGACAAGTTAAATTTCATGTTATTGTGAAAAGGCATTTAGTTACATTGCTGCACTCTAATATTAATGTTCCTGCTACAAAGCGCCTTTCTGAGCTATGTAATGGAGGCAATAGCTATCTAAGCAGATAGCTGGGTAGTGTACTGACTGTTCAGCATCAGGTTATGTGAATCCCTGGGAGCATTAACTGGTGGCAGCCTGGCAGGGCTACCCACACATAGTACAGATCAGAACTGCTCTGGACTATGCTACAACTGTGAATAGAATAATAAAACCTCCAGTTTTGGTTTCTTCTCACTTTTTGAGCTGAACAGAATCAGTCCTACTGTACCTATGAAATATTTGTGCATTACTTTTTCAAGCATAATAAGATAAAATGCCTTCAATTCAAAAATCCTGTCAATTTGCAGGATGGCATTTTTGCTTAAAATAACTCCACCATTTATTTTAACTTAGACTTTTCAGCACTTGCACTAAATAGATTAGTGATTCATAAATCATGGAATTGGCACCCCTGGTGTGTGTGGGGGTGGCTTTGGATAGTGTCAGGGTGGATCAACCTAAAGGCCCGTTAGGGTGAGGTGTATAGAGAATACCTATACCTATACTAGATACATCTGAAAACCCAGTTTGAAGGTTAGTTAGAGTGGAATTTGGAGTGAAGACTTATTTGGTACTCTAGGGGGCACATTTACTAAGGGTGAATTGTTTCTCTGGCAAAAAATTTGCCAAAAAGAGAATTCGCTGAGCATTCACCGATTAATTAACAGGCGCTTTTTGCTAGAGCAGAAGCTCAGTGCTAACAAAACTTCACACCTCTTTGCAAGCAAATTTTGGTCCAGGCGAAGAAGTACATATTTGGTAATTTACTGAAGGGTGAATTTTTCTCCTCCTTCCCCTTTTCGCTCAAATCCATTTTGCCAGCTTCTAGCTGGTGAAGTAAGATATGTAAAGTAACTGTATTAATACAAGTAAATCCAGCTTTCCCCCAAAAAACTTCATATCTGGCATCAAACCGCATGCGTTTTTGCTTATTTACAGTATTATTTTGTATATAAGTTGTTAATGTAAAACGTATTTTCCACCAATTTTTTTTCAGCGTCTGACTTTGTTTTTACTGCAGTTAGTCTTCCTTTTGGTTCCAAAAATAATTGGGCACTTTCACCAAGTTCAGCAACATCATTAATAAATATACACATCTGTCCTGTATATAGCCACTGATTTCAATTAACACTAGCTCACATACGCTACTGATTTTTTGCTGAAAGACAGTGCCACTAGAGAAAAGCACGCACTGGCAAAAATTCGCTAGCGAATATTCACTAATATTCTACAGCCGCAGCAAAAATTCAAATTTTGAAGAATGAAGCATTGTATCTGCAAATTAATGCCTGCGAAGTTGCTCAAAGTATGGCACAGCTTTCTGAGGTAATGCTTCACTTCTTACTTAGGGGCATATTTATTATGCTGTGTAAAAAACAGCGAGAAAATTCGCCACACATCGCCAGGCTTCGCCGTGTAAAAACGGTGTAAAACCGGCGTAATTTTGTACGCGTTTTTTTGGCGAATTAGTTTTACACAGCATAATAAATACGCCCCTAAATGTGCCCCTAAGTGTTCTTGAAACTATGACTGAGTGAGTAATACAGTAATGAGTCCTATTCCTCAACCTTGTTTTAAACTAAGGGCCATGACAAAAAGCTGCAACTGCAAGAGGGGCTTAAAGTATAGAAGTCCTACAAACACTGAAATAGACTGATACTAATACCACTCAAGAAAGCAGGCGCAAATGGATTACTCTCTTATCTACTGGGAGGAACAGGTGGCCAGCATGTAAGAGAACTCGCCACCCTTCTACGGGATGATCTTTAGCTCTTGAATGGAGGAATGCATTACATCAGCTATGGAGCGGTTTCAGTATATTTCACAATGATTAATTCCAGTAAAAAAGCTATAACAGCAGGAGAAATATGCAATATATTACTTTTAAAGCAGAAACACATTTTACTTGCAAATTGTAAGAAATACAACCATACAGCTGCTGCCTGCTTGTATCTGTGACCACTAGCCAACCTAACTTCAGCATTAGCAACTTTTATCATTCCTTAGGATCATGGCAGATGGGTTGCTTTGTCACTTGTGGGAAATCAACTCTCCCACGGGTGGCACAAGGAGTTGGCCATATCTAAAGTAATATGTTAAAATGAAAGCATTTCTGTTTGCTGCTTTGTGACTTGAGCAAGTCATAAAATGTTCTATGAGTTTATGTCAAGGCCAGAAATGCTGTAACATGTCATATATCTGGGAACCTTACAGCATGATGTCTCCTCTGAGAGTTATGTGTGACATATTGCACATTAGGGCTCCTTGTCTCTGTCACTATGTATTGCAGGCAATCTCAGGGGCTCCGTGAGGTGCATCCTGTGCTTGATGCCACAGTTCTTTTCCCAGACCCCGCTCCTGCCTGCTTCCAGATCCCATCAGCAGCTTCCAATGGGCACCCACAGGTGATTGTTAAAATCTACGTGCAAAATGCAGGTTCCTTTGTACACTATAATCTCTTGAGCATACAGAATGTATTTGTGCTTCTATATATTTCTAAATCATTGAATTTTATGCCTATAGTTTTATACAAAAATGGTTTACAAAATGGTAAAATGTAATCAAGGAAATGTATTAAAGCAATTTAAACTTCAAGTACTCAAAAAGATATAAGCACATGAGCACACAAGTCGTTTCCCCCCCAATACTGTAATATACAAAGCCAAGAAAGCAGGCTGCAAATGGCAAATTACAAACTGAGGCACAGGCCACCATTATTGGTGGATAAGCACTAAAGGGTATGTCCTAGTTCCTTGTAGTGGTCTTGTACTTCTGGCCAGGGTCATAGTAAATGACCCTATAGGGGGAAATTTATTATTGCTTAACAACTAACCTCAGTAGTTGAGGTTATTTTTCCCTGAGTGGGAAAGAAGTAAGAAAAAGTTCAGAAAGCTTTTTGGTTGCTTTTTGGTTGCCAAGCTGACAACAAGTTCCCCCCCGATACCCGGTGTAACTTCCTTTATGTTTACTAAAGCCAAAATTGCTTTACACTTACACTAAGGAACAAATATTGCCAGACCACTCTAAAAGCCACTCTAAATACAACCTTAACCTGGCCAAATACTTAAAGATCCACTTGTATGTTATTGAATCAAACAACAGTAAATAAAGACTGTAGAGGCAATGACCGCGTCAACAAGCAGATGTGGTCCTTGTCCTGACAGGATTTTAAGCATGTCCGACTGACATATGCTCGACTGTCAGAGGGCTTCATACACCTGACCATAATCTGCCAACTTGGTCCAGAAGCTTTTATTGGCCTGTGTACATCCACCTTGATGAATCATAGGAAGTGAAAACTAACAGCAATTCACTATTTAAAGAAAGAGACGGGGCAAAATATGCGTACAGTTTTACATTTATTATAAATTCAATTAAAACAGCTTCATTCAGTTAAAATTAAAATTCAAACAGGCATTTTAAGAAAACCCAGACAATTTTCTGGTGTAAAATGCAGGAATTAGGAAAAGCTAAATTGCTATATACAAGATAATAGTGCCAACAATACATACAAGTACTGAGCCAAATCAGAGAGGCCTCTTGTCTTATAGTCACTCCATCTTTTTCTCCATCTACTTTCTCTATCTACTTATTTATTACCTATTTACATTTCCACACCAATAAGTTCACATTGTCACGTGTATTGCAGTATTCCCAAATGTTAGATTTAGGCTGAGGGCACCCAGAGCATTTTTTTTACCTTCCCCAGCTCCGTTGCTCTACACTTAGGGGCTGATTTACTAACCCACGAATCCGACCCGAATTGGAAAAGTTCCGACTTGAAAACGAACATTTTGCGATTTTTTCGTATGTTTTGCGATTTTTTCGGATTCTGTACGAATTTTTCGTTACCAATACGATTTTTGCGTAAAAACGCGAGTTTTTCGTATCCATTACGAAAGTTGCGTAAAAAGTTGCGCATTTTTCGTAGCGTTAAAACTTACGCGAAAAGTTGTGCATTTTTCGCGTAAGTTTTAACGCTACGAAAAATGCGCAACTTTTTACGCAACTTTCGTAATGGATAGGAAAACTCGCGTTTTTACGCAAAAATCGTATTGGTAACGAAAAATTCGTAAAGAATCTGAAAAAATCGCAAAACATACGAAAAAATCGCAAAATACCGATCATTACGAAAAAAACGCAATCGGACTCCATTCGACCCGTTCGTGGGTAAGTAAATCAGCCCCTTAGAAGTACAACTTCCACTTGTGTGCAGGCACACACAGCAGAGCAGAGCAGGGGTTGCCCAAAAATGGGAAAGCAGGCCTTTTTTGGGCGACCTCAGTTGTACTTTTAAGTGCAGATAAACGGAGCTGGGGAAAAGAGCGAATCCAGAGCCAACGCTCTGTGTGCCCTCAGCCTTAACTCCAATATACAGTGTATTTTATTTCCCCTAACCTTTCTACATTTCCAAACATTTCCCTCTCTGCCACAGATCACATCTCCTGGGCTGCCACCCTCCCAGCCTGTGTGGAATTCTCAGTTCCTGTTCCAGGGGAGAGATGGGGTGACCCTCTTTAGTGAAGGTGCTGCTTTGGTTCTGGAATATTACCCTGCAACTGCTGGTAACTTTTAAAATTACTATTACAATTTATACCAGGTACATTTTTAAACGAGGACTAGATGTTCTGAACAAAAACTTAATGAGGAAATTTACTGTGATGTTTTAAAATGTTATAAAATATCCTATTCTATTTTTTTTAATTATTTGCCTTCCTCTTCTGCCTCTTTCCAGATATTAAATGGGGATCACTGAACTGACCCTGGCAATATAAATACTATTGCAGTTTTATTGTTGTTAAACTGGCCATACAGGGGCAGCAATTAACTGGCTATGTATGGTGGCCATGGTGTATGGAGTCATCACCAACTAACCTTACATAATGATAAACTGACCCTTAAGCCGAAAGATAAAATATATTCCACTAAGTGACCAATCATGAAGCTTGTCAATTTGGCATATAGTGTTCACGTCCTTATTCACTTTTGCATTGAGCCACCATTTTGTAATGTGTGTCACTCACTGATCACTTGACAGGAAAAATGCAGGCTCTAACTATAACAGGTAGATGAGTGAGAGCAAAGGCACAGCACTGTCCATCAACTGACTAATACAAGCTAGCAGATATGTGTGCCCTTGGCTAGTATGTGAGCACAGTGCCTCAAAGAAGACAAAAGGACAGACCTAGTGTTTAAAATGGCAGTGTTTAATATGGGATGATGCAAAGGCACATTCCAATAGAAAAATATATTTTATTTATGTTAAGACTTTATTTATATGATACATTGTTTTATATATGAATTTATATATGAACTTTTTCTGTAGGGGCTTAAAAATAAAGTTTTACTCTGGTCACGTAAACCATTAGCAGTTAGCTTTGCCTGACTTAATAAAATACTATGAGGGAAACATCTGATTGGATGTTATGGCTTACCAAACCACCTTTTATTAGTACAAAATGTCAAACAACCAAATCCACCTGTTACATTTTCATGCAAAAAAAAAAATAATAATTTGCAGATTGCTGATTTTTGTTACAGATGGACATGTCCTGTTTTCTAAAACTTCTATTAAGCCAGGCAGGAGGGATATTGTTGATTAATAGGTAATGAATTCCATTTGTTCCTCAAGCCCAGACGTTATGAGAGCTGACAAAAATGAGGTTAAATTGCTTCAATTCAATCAATTTGTCCATATGACTGACACATTGTGGGGCAAGCCAGACTGGAATATTGTATTGCCATAGGAACCTTGAAGGGCACTGAAGCCTGAGAAAAAGAAATGCTCATTGTTAGGTGCTGCACAGCAATACAGTCTAACACATTTTTTGCCAGTGCCATAGAACACTCTTTTATCCCCTCTACAGTAACAAATAAAAGCCAACACCATGTTTGTGCCTCTGTGAGCCAAGAAAACAAAAGAGGACTAATGGATTTTTGATGTGTATGACAAGTTATGTGTTAATGAGCTGACAGTGCCAATTTATAGTGTCAACTGGCTATGCACAAAATGGCTACTCTAATCACTATACAGCACCTATCTTAAATGTACAGCATACACCCCTTTTCAACATGCGCTGAGTGAATAGGGCTTGTGCTGAGCATAAGCCCTACTTTCAAAATAGGGCTTTATAATGGCAAAAAATAAACAAATGAAAAGCAATAGGCAGAATGTAATTTCAGCACAAGGCCTATTTATTGTGTGTATTTTCAACAGTTGTGTTTTTAGGTGTTTACTTTCCCCTTAATATAATTTCCCCAAATAAAATTTGTTTAGTGTTGCTTTGCTTGTTGCTGGTTATTTCACACACAATCTTTCTACAGACACAAGGCATGTCCCCTGGCATCTCTCAGACTGTTGCGGCTTCTCTGTGGTCCCCCTGGACATGCATATGTATCACCAACTGATGATGGCTACTGATAAACCACACACTCTAAGTGTCCCCATACAGGTAATTAATATTAAATTAAGCCTTTCCCCTTGTAATCACAATATGGGAAACTCTCACTGCATTAAAGAAATACTGTCATGGGAAAACATGTTTTTTAAAACATATCAGTTAATTGAGCTTCTCCAGCAGATTCCTGCATTGAAATCCATTTTTCAAAAACAAAACACAAACATCTTTTTAGATTTATTTTTTAAATTTCACATGGGCTAGCCATATTCCTCATTTCCCAGGGTGCCACAGCCATGTGACCTGTGCTTAAACTTCAGTCACACTTTACTGCTGAGAAGCAACTTGAAGTGATATCCCCCCCTCCCAGCAGCCGATCAACAGAACAATGGGAAGGTACCAAGATAGCAGCTCCCAGTAGGTATCAGAATAGCACTAAATAGTAAGAAATCCAAGTCCGGCTTGGGACTTCTCCAGTTACATGGGAGTAGGAGAAACAATAGGTTATCTGAAAGCAGTTCTAATGTGTAGTGCTGGCTCATTCTGAAAGCTTAGACCAGGGCCAGAACTAGGTGTAGGCAGAAGAGGAACCAAAAATTGGGGGGTGCCAGGCAGGAACCTCTCCTGCCTACACCTATCCCACACTCTCTTCTCTTGCCCCCACCGATTGTCATAACGCGGTGGGGGCAATGACTCCCTCCCCCTCCCCGCTCAACAGAACTGTGCACACATGCACACATGGGAGGGGGAAGGTGCAGGGCTAGGTGGCCGACTGGTTTGCCTAGGGCACCCGCTCGGCTTGGCCTGCCCCTGACTCAGACTCGGGCACATTGCACTGAGTTGGCTGCCTACACACCAATATTACGGCTAAAAAACATACATTTGTTGGTTCAAGAATAAAATATTAAATGGTAGAGTGAATTATTTGCTATGTAAACAGTGTCATTTATAAATAAAATAAATATATAATATTTATATGATATATATATAATATATATATTATATAAATATATATATTATTATTATTATTATTAACATTTATTTATAAAGCACCAACATATTCCGCAGCGCTGCGGAATATGTTGGTGCTTTATAAATTAATGTTAATAATAATAATATATAATATATATATAAATATCATAAAAAAGTATTTACCATTAAAATCATGGCAGTATCCCTTTAAGGAAAGTGACAGTGTCAAGCAAATGCTGTGAATAAATGTGATGTTATATGCATGATGGCTGCTGTGGAACCCTGCTGCCTCTGTGTAAGGAGAAGGGTGGCACAGTTTTAAAATATTTTGCGCTGTTTTCCTTTTTCCATACAGGGTACAAAGCTACAGACTCTTTCAGGTGAAACACCCACAGTGTCCCTGCAGCTGCTGCTCTTGAGATCTGAGGTGAGAGGATGCCCTAGAACAAATTACGCACAGAAGGGTCAACGCAGTAGAAAAAGGACTGGTTTTAGTTGGGGGCCGAGAGAAAAATGGAGAAAGAGAGAGATTTCTAAGGTCACACTGTAATTAATTGGGGGTCACAGACACCCGATGGGATAGTTCAGTTATTTATGTATACTCTTTTTAGCAAGGTAAAACACCACAATACAGAAAATGTGATAGATACCTGCAATAGATTTTCAGTAGATACAGGGGGAACTAAGATAGAAAGGGAATTTAAAAGTACATTTTCTGCAATTTAAAGGGCAGCACTTTACAAAAACACATACATTTTATGTGTTCAAATGCACAACAAATGCTGAGAGTTGTTATTGTGTCATGGCATTATTTTGTTTGAGAATACGCAGTCTTTTCTTACTAACTGGAAACTTATTATGATGCAAATTACCCGTTAATGGATATAATTGTAGGGCACTAATTTAAAAGACCGTGATAACATTTAAGGCAGTAAAAATAATAATCTTCTGTTTCAAGCTGTAGATATTTTTAAGAAGACAAACAATGAAATCTTTTACCAAATACACAAATAAGGGGGGCACTTAGGGAATAGTGATCATTGCATGATCATTTAAAAGCCATAAGCAACTACGCATACATATGGGAAGGCTTTACCAGCATCTCTGTTTGTCTGCAGCTGGAACGTTTTCTTAGGAACAAACAGAAGATTAATGTTTGTTTGATGGACTGAAACACTACTGTCACTGTTCTGGAAATGTCATCTCTACATGTTGTATTGGACCCACCAGTTAGGATTTGCAGCCCTGTGTTGTCACTTTTTGCTGTAGGATTTACACATATCAGTGCATTGGACAGAAACAAGTAGTAACACAGTGTAATGCTAATTGCAGATTTCTAGAGAATTCCATTTTTCAAAAGTGTCAGCCCCATAATTATTAAAAAATAACTGATGGGCTTTTCATTAGAATTAAAATGATGCAACAAAGAAAATTATTCATAGAAAGTATCCAGGGATTCCAAGCTGCACAAACTTGTTTTTTTTCCTTTTGCCATTTTTCATTACTTTTCATAATTTACTTTATTTTTTTCAGTGGCGTAACTAGATGTTACTGAACCCTACAGCAAATTTAATTTAGGGCCCCCAAAACATTAGTTAACAGCAGTAAATTGACCAGTTCTACCAAGATATATTGAAATTGCTCATTTATTTAGGGCCCTTCTGGGCCCCCTACTTTTCAGGGCCCCCCTGCAACTGCAGGGTCAGCTTCCTCAATAGTTATGCCCCTGGCTTCTTTTTTTTTGCTCATTTGGCTTATTTACACACACTTCTTTCATTTTTTGTCCTACCTACCTTTTCATATAACACACCAGAAGCATGAAGCACAGCAATATGGACAAAGCTTCTTCCTAATTTCCCTCGTGATGTGGTTCTGAAATATAAAGAAGAGGCAGGGGCTCCTGTTGAATTATTCAGGGGTCTCACGCCCCCAAGCAGCAATAAATAACCGTCTCTCTGTACTAATGTCTCTCGCTAAATTAATTCAGTGTTAGTGTTCCCCTGCTACACGGCCCCAGCCCATAGCCGTCTGTAACAGCATATTATTGTAATATTGATTCCTGCAAAAGGCGCTTTTCCCACAGATTATGGCATGGTGCTCTTTAAAAAAAAATGTACCAATAACATGGGGCATGACTATTTTTTCTCTTAATGTTCTAATCATTATTTGTCCCATACAAGGTAGTGAAATGAAACAAGAAATTGAAAGGGTTTGAGAGAAAATAAATGTGCGAGGGTTTCAATAGAAAACCCAGTTTTCTTAAACGGCTTCCTCATGGGTCCCAGATTACTTTACACTGCTCTGTGTTATCTTGTGACATTCTTGGTGCTAGGCCCTGTGCCTAAAGTAATGTAGGGAACCCATGGTCATTGACAGGCAGTATGTGCAAGTCCATGTGCAGCATGGTGTGCTATGCATTACGACAGGGAAGTAAGTAGACAGCAGACCCAGCAGCTGCCGCCCTGGCCAATAGTTAGTTTAATTGTAAGTGTGCAAAACAGTTCACCTACATGGAGTTTTGATGGCCAATAACATGTATTTATACCACTGTGTATTGCATATGTAGTGAATGCAAGCATAGGCCTTTGACTTTAGGGTCTTTTGTAGTAATAAAAACACAGGACTATTTGGTTTTGTGAAAACCCCTGGAAAATCATAGAAAGGAAAGAGAAGCTGGAGAATATACCAGGAGAGAGATATATATAGGAATTAGTGTATTATAAATGCTTTTCCCATGATAATCAAAGCCTGATCAGGGGAGCATATGCAAAGGCACACTTGCACATCAGTCAGCACAAAGACAAAAAGCCCCCGCAGTCTTCAGTCATTAGACTCTATTACCATCTAATGCTCCAATTTTCAGTAACTGCACAGAACTAGGCAGGGTCATGGATTTGCCATTTTACTGCTCTGTAGACTTTGCATATACACAGGGAAAAGCAAACACAACAGTTCATAGGCCAAGGATTTTGTACTATAATCTTCTGCATACATTATTCTCAGATCATCTTTTCCCCTCATAACATTATCTATTTTTTCCTTGCACCTAGTGCCCAGAGTTCTTTCTTAGACCAGTTGAATTAGAACCTGCATTGACTCTAGAACAAAATCATTCACCACAACCTACCCAGGATATACCTGTTTCAACCACTCACAGGAGAGAGCAGGTGAGTTGTCATTAAGAGAACAATTAATTGTTGCATAACTGATCGATAGCCATGAAGCCAATTGTTGTATCCTAAAATATCATTGGACTGCCCAGTGGTTTATATTGAGACATTACCATTCTGCCCTGTTCTGTAAACTGAAAGATATGCATGCTCCACAGTACTTTATACAAAGTAGTGCTGTCCAGTGCTGTATACTGAGAGATATCTGTGCCTGGTGGTGACTCTACTGCCCAGCATATTGGTTATATCAGATTTTCAATGACAGAGACAAAGTATTTAGGATATTGGTGTTGCTGAAGAAAGTGGAGAGAATGTGATTAGAAAATATTCAAAAATATACACAGAAGGGAATAAGATGAGCCATGGTAAAGTATTAGGGAATTAGAGATGCTGCTTGTAATCAGCGGGAGCAGTTATATTCCTTGGGGTTTGTTTGTCCCTATGTTTGGATTATTTCTCAAAAGGGAAGGATAAAAACAGGGGATGAAAGAACAAACAGAGCACTATTCAGCTTATCTTCAATGCACAGAGTGTAAAACTGCATGTGTATGTAGAGACTGCTGAGACTGCTCATTTACAGCTGCGAGACTGAACTGCAATGTTTGTTTGTATATAAAGACCACTGGGAGATCTCTGCTTGAGCTGCTTTTCCTGGCTGTGCCAATGTGGAGGTGGAAGCTCTAAAGCTATTTCTCTTTCTACCTACCTATCTTTGGCAAAAAGAAAATATATCTGCCTATCCAACTTACCATGTTGTTTAATGTTGTGTGTGTGTTTGTAGCCGAACCCCAAATCCTTCGTAAAAGATTCTGCCGAATACCAAACAGAATATATGCATATGTAGTATAGGTGTGTAGGCAGTGTATTGTGCCTGAGTCTGAGCTTTCAGAAGGAGCCAGCGCTATACATTAGAATTGCTTTCAGGTAAACTATTGTTTCTCCTTCTCCTGTGTAACTGGAGGAGTCCCAAGCCGGACTTGGATTTCTTGCTATTGAGTGCTGATATCTACTGGGAGCTTGCTATCTTGCTGGCTGCTGGGGGGGGTTGGGGGGTGATATAACTCCAACTTGCAGCTCACTAGTAAAGTGTGACTGAAGTTAATCAGAGCACAGGTCACATGGCTGTGTCACCCTGTGAAATGAAGAATATGGCTATACCTATGTGAAATTTCAAAATTACATTTTAAAAAATCTGTTTGCTCTTTTCAAAAACAGATTTCCTGCCTGCCTTTCACACCTGGCCAGTAAAAATGATAATTGATACTAATATTATTAATACAGAAAAATAGAGAAGAATGAAAAAACTATTGGAAGGTGTTTTTCACCACAAACATATCAGAAAAGGGTAATATTTACAACATGGAGCACATGGGGGCAGTGAGTGTTGTAGGGAACATCCATAGCCACTTTTGAATATGCTATTACAGTGCACAGATATCCCACCTTTAAACTACTGTGTCTAGCTTATATCTCTCTTGAACAGTTTGTTACGAGGGTGGGGCAGTAGGGCACATACTAAGGGGCAGTGATGAGAGTCAGGATGAGTTTTAGGGATAAACCAGACAAACTGAACTTTAACCATATAATAAACAAAGAAGAACACTGTTCTTGGAACATGGCTAAACCATTCTGCTTCAGATTTTAGTTCTTTGTCCAGTAGAAAGAAATGTAGTATAACTGAGCTTGTGTTTTGGTTGCTAGCAATAATCTGCTAAACAAGAGATAGGCGGTGTTGAGTTCAGGGTGGTATTTGCACTGCACAAAGTAGGGATAATTACTGTATGTAAGGCTAAGCCATCTCAATGGATGCAGTGCGTGCTTGGAATGTTTCATTCCCATGGGAGCCTTTATCTAAAATGTAGCCGCTGTAGATCTCTTTCATATGGTTTGAAAAAAAAATCAAATGATTTGCAGAGAATCAAGAGAAGCGCAGAATGGGAAGGAAGGAGCAAGAACCACGTGATTCCTTTGCATAAAAATTATGTTGCTAGGCAAACACAATGCAAAAATCTGTTACTTTCTTTGAGAGATTCTATTATTTATACCCTGGATTTTATCCTTGTATTTTTTTTATCCCTGGATTTTTGACCAAAATTCAAAGTAACACTTTCATTTGATCCTGTGCCTGATATCTATATGAAGCTTATGTGCCCCTACTTATATTTTTCTCTGGGTATAATGCAAGCCAGTGGCAGTTAGTATTGTGCAGTATATTGTGACACCATGAAAAGAGATCACCCCACTGGGACCCCTCATTTATATATATGTGTTACGCGTATGAGTAAATATGCACAGAGTTATCTCTCCCCGGGGAGTGATCTGGGATAAAGCTCATTGTGGCAATAATGAGGGAGAGATTTATTATGAAACTGGAATGAGGGGGAGCACTTGGTAAGTACAAAGTGAATGGTGAAGATGCAGTGGGAACAATCAAAGTGAATTTTCAATGAGACCATAAAAAGTACCGCTTAAAAAGCCATGGGTTAAATATATTTGATTATTTCTCACTTGTGTAATACTTTGATTGTAAAGATGAGCCCAGAAAGTATTGTCTCTGTATATATTATCCTTTTGCTGACAAAGTATCCCATGTCTTTCAATGCCTAAATCATGCTTGTCTCTGGCCACTCGGAACATGTATGTTGCTGTCCTTTCACTTCTTCAACTGCCAGCAGCATTATTCCATATATTTCTAGTATTATTCCTTATATGCCTTCTCATTTTTTATATATACCCTCCTATTATTGTTATTTATTGTCTGTAATTCCCCTAACCTTTATTCAATCCTGCTGCTATCAATAACCATAGCCTCTTTGTAAAGAATTTAGAGCTCTCTAGTTGATTGCATTTGCTTTATCAGCAAAATCAATGGCTTCTCCGTAAATGAAAGATTTTACAGTTGGCTTTATTATTTGATATGCAAGCTTTACTAATTAAAATAAATTACAGTACTTCATTGAATTTGCAACTTTACTCAGTATTTTTTCAATTCTAATATAATAGTCTTTCTCAGGCACAGTATCTTGAGATAACATTCTGCTATAACCTATAACCCACTTGTTTCTAAATGCAATTGAAATGAGTGTTGGGATAGAGTAGAGAATCAGGCATAAGTATAATCTATGCATATTGTATGGGTGCGTTTCAGTCCTTGTGCTGACTGTCAGAGATCACAGGGGTCAAATCCCCTAGTCCCATGAAAAAAGGAGGTGGGAGGCATATATTTGTTTGTTGTTATATTTTAGGTCTTGGCTTACTGCCATTATTTTTGCCTAAATCTAAATTGTTTGCTCACTTTGCATATATATTTATTGCACTAGTATTTGAAGCTAAATGTTCCTTAGTGTTATCTAACCATGCTATCCCAAATGTATTAAATATGTTCTGGTAGGTCCAATGTATAAATTTAAGATGTTTACTTAGTATTATTACTGAATTGTATTTATAAAGTTGCAACATTTTCTGCTGAGCTGTACATAAGCGTGCATAGCAACTGGCATATAGATTTGCTGGCACAGAATATACTGCTGCCATGTATAGCTATCTATCTATCTATCATCTAACTACTGTTAGTCTGGCTATCTATCTAATAGTGCGAAGGTACAGACTTACATTCTGCTTTGGCTCCAGTACACTTTATGGCTGCAGCTGATGGTGTACTGAGTTTTTTTCTTGGAAGTACCTCTTTTCCTTCTGTGATAGGCTGGTTGTTTGTTTACTCCTGGTGTGGACAGGTTTGCATTTTTCAGACAAGTTACATGGATTTTATATAGGGTTGCCACCAAGCCAGTATATTACAGACCTGGATGGTAAAAAAAAAATATATATATATATATATACATAAAATCTGTGTTACACCAAAAAAAGAGAGACAGAGATTTCGGTAGTAGAAATATACCCAAGGGTGGGTAAAGAGAATCTTGATGTTCTGTTCCTTTTTTCATTTAGATTTATTGTCTTATCCCATGGGTACAGACCCCCAGGACAGAATGAAATCACTTAACACTTGTGTTGCCATTAGGAGGAATGCATTAAAAAAACACTTGGTATACTTGATGCTTGATGCAAGGGATATTACACTACACTACTGGGCTGATTTATGAAGATTTTTTTTTTTTTTTAGCAACTGGCAATGCTGGTTGCTGCTTGGTGAAAATATAAAAACAACATTTGTTACAATATGGAAAAGAGATTGTTTAGGGCTCTGGCACACGGGGAGATTAGTCGCCCGCGACAAAACTCCCTGTTCGCGGGTGACTAATCTCCCCGAGCTGCCATGACACGCCATCCCGCCGGCGAACACGTAAGTCGCCGGCAGGATGGCACACGCGCCAGCGCGATTTCCCGAAATTGCCGAAAAAGACTCGCGAGATTCGGGAAATCGCGCTGGCGCGTGTGCCATCCTGCCGGCGACTTACGTGTTCGCCGGTGGGATGGCGGGTCATGGCAACTCGGGGAGATTAGTCGCCCGCGAACAGGGAGTTTTGTCGCGGGCGACTAATCTCCCCGTGTGCCAGAGCCCTTAAATCATAAACCCGTCCATTGTGATAATAACGGAACTGCTTAGAAAGCATCAGGAACCGCCAGTATGAATATGAATACATTACCTGTAGATCCATTAACAGCTAATTGTTAATCAGTTGCTGCACTGTGCTTATCAATGTTTCCATGTGCAGTTTCACAGATATAATATCCCTTGCTTTATGTATTATCGAATATTCCTGCCCTCATCACTTTGCTTACCATAGAGGTACATGTTAAAAAAAGCTGTTGTGCAAGAAATGTGTCAGTGTGTGTAGCCCTGTATCAAGTGCTTTTCTTAGGAGTTTATTCACAAGGCTAATGTGAAATCAGAGTAAAGTGAAATCAGAGTAAGATTAATGGAGTAACATTTTAATTAAAGAAACATTAGGGCTGATTCACTAAAGTGTGTTCATTTTTATCGCGAAAATTAACACGCGATTCACTACAGTATTACCGCTACCGCATGCATTAATTTGCGCGCTGAAATAACACTAACACATGATTCACAAACAGTTAGATGCACTAAATATCGCATTTGTCTGTGCGAAAATTAACACCTACTTGAGACAGGCAGTAATTATAGAAAAGTACAGTTAATGAGCAACAATAAAATATGGACTTTGCAGTGTTATCAGGGGTGGGCCAAGCTGACCGGGCGAACTAGGCAACCCGGTCGGCAACCTCGCTGATTCCCCCCCCCCCTGTGCATGTGCTTTAGCACGCATGCGCAGTCTCAGGGGGGTGGGGGCGGTTTGCGATGCGCTAGATCATCAAGCGGTGGGGGCAATGACTAAAGTGAGTGGGCTAGGGGTAGGCAGGAAAGGCTGCCTGGCGCCCCCCAGTCATGCGCCCTAGGCAGCTGCCTCTTCTGCTTACCCCTAGTTCCGGCCCTGAGTGTTATTTATTCAAGTATGTGTTGGCCCTAGAGTGATGCATCCTCCAGTTGGCAGGGAAATGGTCATTTTCAGTACAGTAATTTTCCGAAAATAATGGCATGTATGGCTAACATGGCGTGCATTTTTTCACACGCGGCAAATATTTGTATGCGGTGCGTTGATTAGTGCTTATTCTGTCAAATACCGCACAAATTGTGACTAAAATAATGCAAGCAGCATTGCGCATAAATTAACGCAAGTATCCTTTTAGTGAATCGTGCATTAAGACACAAAAAATTAGACGCGATAAAAATTTTAACGCATGCTATAAATAACGCACGTTTTATCAACCTTTAGTAAATCAACCCTATTATATTCACAAAAGCCTGTCTCTAGTTTGGTGACTGAAACATTTTAGTACATTTTGTGTTGTTTAGATCTGTTTGAATAGGGCTGCACAATCCCCTCTATCACCCCCTGTACATAAAATAACTGCTATTTCTCAGTATTTACACCTTTTTAAGAATTAAGGTGGCCATACACACACAGATAAAATCGTACTAAATAACATTTTGTATTATCATTAAGCTGTGCATGCATATCATGTGTAACTTCATACACTGTCCGTCCTTTGTTCATGCCAGGCCGCACCTAAGATTTTTCTGAGGGGGTGCCTTGTGCAATCAGTCCCTCCTTCCCTACTCCCCTGCGTTGCCTGCTTGCATCATGCCTTGTTCATGCCTAGTTTTCAAAAAAGTTTAAGGTAGGAGACAGGCTGGGGAGGGGGAACTATGATACAGCAGACCCTGAGGTCTGGGCCTGGGCGAGGTCTGCTGTAGAAGTCGTTACCCCACGGACTGAGAGTGGGGCTGCCTTTAGTTGACCTTAAATACACTTTTTTTAAAGGGTCCCTTCTTTTCAAATAGTACGGCAAGAATTGTTCAGAACTGAAATATTATTATTGTTTAGCTCATATAAGCCAGTAACAGCTTAGCGGTGATGGTGCTGATTCTCTGAGCTGTTACATTTTGATCCCTAATAACCATGCTCCATGTTACAATTGATACATAAGTTGCTGACATTGTTTTGATATGGCTGAGAAATGTATCAATTTATGTAGCAAATTGTAACAGCTTAGAGAAAAGGCACCCTGTCTCACTGAGCAGCTTCTAAGAAACGCCAAGGAAATTCAAGATTCTTCATTCATTCAAATAAACAGTTACTGTATATAAGGACAACATGTAATGAAATGTACCCTGATTGTTCCTAAGACTGTGCAAGTTTAAATGGTTAAAAATGAAGAAAAAAATAAAAAAACAACAGAAAGCAACTGAAAAAGTATTTTTTCATAGAATACTATATGAAAAAAAAGTGTTTGAAAGGTAATGCTGCCCCTTTAAATGTCTCTGAGTGCAGCCAGCATAGCAGAAAAGCCTCTTGCAGTTTCTCAGAAGAGACAGAGAGGCAGAGCACAGGTTGGATCCCAGGGTTATTCTCTCTCCGCCTCCTGGTGACAGTTTCCAAGGGGATTTCATGTTGTAGCAACCTGACTGCATAGTGGGAAGTTGAAAAAGGCAGAAAAATGCATAAAGGAGAAATCTAAGTTGTGAAGAGGGGGGAATGGTCTGAATTAACCAGAAGGGAAAATACAGTTCAGCCAAAAAAAAGGCACAGGAGCATTAGGCAGATTGGGCAGGTGGCTAGGAGTTTAGTGAGCTCTATACAGATTCCTGCCTGTAGGACCATACACAGTCACTATGCACACACCAACCGACCGTCAAAAAGTGAGTATAATGGGTGAGGAGGGAATGTACTGTCTAAATCAAATAAAGGAGAGGCAGTAGGGTGTGTGTGTTTGGTGCGGGAGGGTAACTGTGCAACAGCTATCTTTCCCTAGGATACTACATTCTCTGTAAGTAGGGCTGCTCATATAGTTCAGCTGCGTTCAGCTAGGTTAGTATATATATCTGTCAGTAGGACTGTGGCAGCAGCTGACAGATAAAGCATATTAATGTCTTGCAGCAGGGCTAGAGTAGCATATGGCAGGTTTTTATACCCATAGTGCAAGGGTCTGGCACTAGCACCCCCACTCACATTTACAATGTAAAGCTCTATAGCAGGAGGGTTCTCTATATAATGTCAGGTTTCTGCTAACTATATCGGGCTGTGTCTTACATGCATGATGCTAAGCTCTAGAAATTGGAATATATCTTATTATATCTGTAAATGGATATATCTGACTAAATACATATTTTTATATATGCTTAAACTAAAGGAGTAGGGCTTGTTCATATAAAGGACTACTAGTAGTAGTTTACTAATTTGGGTGTACTTTCTGCAGCACAGTATATACTGAACTTGCTTCTCACTATCATAGTGCCCGTACCAGCGCACAGCTTTTCCCACTGTTACTGTATAGGTGCTAAGAGAGTGCTGATGTTCTTACTGGGATAGAGCTTAGGTTTGGGAAAATAGTGATTGCTCACTAGGTGTCTGCCTCTAGATTATTAACATAGAACTAGCATGGAGATTAATATAGTCTTGGGTACTTTGCTACTGTACCTCTGAAAGTTACAGTATATGCTGCAGGTCTCACTATGCTGCTGGTATAACCTGGGAACATTACTGGCTGATACTGGGGTGCTGTTTTTGCCTGGAACACCATCACTTTGCCCTAGGATATTGAGCAGGCCTAGGAGCACAACTGCTTTTCTCTGATGGATAGTTTTTACAGACCATACTCTTCCTCTGTAAGTATTATAATAAATAGGTATTGGCAAGAGCAATGCATTGTGACTCTTACTGTAACAAAGGCTTATATAAGTACAACATGTAGTGAAATGTAATCTGACCATCCTAAGACTGTACGAGTTTAAACAGAAGCTAACGATTAGATGAAATTAAAAGGTTTCAGCGTATATACTTTGCTTGGACTAAACATGGCTTATCTGTTATTTTGAGGGAAATCAATTAAACTATGTTGAAGTATGTTCCAAACATCATCATTATTATTATTTGTGTAGTTTTGTGCTTTTTGCAATAATAAGATAACTGAGTGGCAGCTTTGTAAACTGCCCCATAGGAATCCATTGTAGTCGGAAGCAGTGTGCGTTGGGAAGACAGGGGAGTAAAAAAAAACCATTATTCACTTATAATGAATAACGAACCAGAAGAGAACCTGCTGTTTTCACATATATAGATATAAAAATGTAATTTCCACCTTCAGTGTTTGTTTGAAACAATTATCTTTTCCTGTAATGTTAAAACCTAAAACAAATTCTAAAAACTGATGGATAATTGGCATAAACATTGCACCTCTAATGCTTTGCTTCAGAAACCAAATTCTGCCAGCAGGTGTAAATTAGGTGAAACTGTTGTTAACCTGCACTGATATATTTGTGAGCATAACTCACAAATACATGTATACCAGTCTTAACTTACAATATTCCCTTCCCTAGGTAATATCCTGGTGCGTTTTGAAACAGGAAGTAAAGGTTATAATGGGATCTGCTTAATAATATGTCACATTTTAATTAATATCCATTCTTGGGCCAGTGCAGCTTATGATTTTCAAACCTCAGAGTTCTGTACCAGCATATACTCTAGGCCTGTGACCATTAAGTAGCCATGGAACTCCTCGATAACTTCAAATATCTTTTCACATTCCATTAATGAATACCATATTTTAGATATATCTGCTAGAAAATACATGCTTAGGCACATCCTTTGCTTTAGCTACAGTTTCCCTTTAATGGCAGGATACACTTAGATTATTTTCTTCTCAGTTACAGAAAGATGGACTGTCGCTGCCGCCCCACAATGCTCTTGCTGATATCCTACCCAACCCATGGAGCCATTCAATGCAAGGACAGCAAAAGCATATGGATCACAGTGGGCCTCTGAACAAGCCACATGCAAACCACCAACAACAAAAGCAAAGGTAACAACCCTTCAAAATATTTTATCAGTTCTATATACTGTACCAAAGAGACAGGGACTTTGCAGAGTAAAAGATTCATTCTCCCCCATACTTGCCCATAGATACACATGCTTTCTGTCAATCTATGATACAAGGTGCACATACAGAAAATAATTCTTTGTCCTATTATTTATATTATTATTCTTTATCTTATGTCTTTTACTACAGCAATGAAATGGAACTCCCCCCAGACCCAGTGGCAGCACATCAAGAACAGGTGAGCAGGGGTTGGGAGTTCATTTGCACCAAAACACAATAAGAATACGACCCCAAACATAACATTAGCAAGGAGAAGATTCTGATAAATTTTGGCTCTCAGTGTTAATCCTTAATCAGGGCAGTGAAGATATAAAGCAATGTTGCTACTGTGATGAATGTAGTAGGGCCTGGTGGGAACCATAGACTGAACAAGGATAAGAAGGATAAATCACTAATCTGTTAGAAGATTAATGAAAACTAAATGCAGGGATAATTGTGGTAACATAAAAAGGGGACTGTGTGAGTTATCACTGGATAATATCAATGCAAAACAAATGTTGTATACAAATTACTTCTATAACAAAGTGTCACATATCTGCTTAACAAATGTACTTTCTGATGTAGGCCAATTTTAGATGCTTTTACTATCTATGTAAATATGTCCCCGATTATTAGATTGTTTCTTTAATTTTTATTTCAATGTCTTGTTTATATGGAAAAAAGAGAACAGAAGCCAGAAATCAGCCGTAACACATTAGAGTTAAGCTGGCTATACACGCACCGATAATATCGTACGAAACCTTGTTTGTCGACTCGCCGATCGGGCCAGTTAAAAGATTTTGATCGGCCGCCATAGAAGGCGCCTGAGCAAAATCTGCCTTCAGTGCTGAATCGGCAGAAGGAGGTAGAAATCCTATTGTTTCTACCTCCTTATCTGCCGTTTCAGCCCTGAACAGTTTGTGGCTGACTGTATGATCTTTCGTGCGACCGATGGTCGCACAAAAGATCACAAATCGCCACGTGTTTGGCCACCATTAGATTGATCCAGTCAGTTCAGGCACCCATAAGAACTCTGTTGCATTGTAAGATCAAGCACAGCTACAATTAAAAAAAACAGGAATTGAGTGTTACAATGGGCTGTGGGACAATTAAGGTGGTTCAGATACAGGCCGCCAATGTTCAATTTGCAGTATCGGTGTGTTGTTTGGCCACATCAGTCTTCCCCACATATAATCCAGCTATGGCAGAAATTGTTTGCAACAAATACATTTTAAGTATGCTCTCCCTCTTTTACCCTTCAGTACCCCCAGCTAAATATCTCAAAAAAAAAAATAAAATGCTGTATAACTGGCTATGTGATGCCCATATCCTAGCAGTCCCCTACTATGAGGCAAAGCATGCCCTCTGCAACCAGCACCTATAGCACACTTTGTTTCCAGTCCTACCAACCAAATGCAAATGTACTGGAATTACATACACCCCATGGGTACATTTAATGCACATAAACATATAAGCATGCATTTCCAGTCCCAGTATTTTACTCCAAAATAGACAATTCATTTAATTCCATGCAGCTGATGCTTTAACACTTTAAGGCTAATGCCAGACGAGGCGTAGGGCAGATATTTTCGTCAAGTGGAAAAATACTTGCTGAAAAATTCCGCCCTACGCCTCCTACTTGTGCATGCACCCGAATAAATAGAATACACTCGGGTGCAGGCACATGCAGGAGGTGCAGAGCGGTATTTTCGCCAAGTGCTTTTCCGCTTGCCGAAAATATCCCCCCTACGCCTCGTCTGGCATTAGATTTACACACCAACTAAGGCTCATGCCAGACGAGGCATAGGGTGGATATTTTCAGCAAGCGGAAAAGCGATTGCTGAAAATTCTGCCCTACGCCTCCTACATGTGCCTGCACCTGAATGAATGGAATACGCACGGGTGCAGGCACATGTAGCCAAAATACGCATAAAAACGCGAGAGTTTGAAAGTCTCGCGTTTTTATGCGTATTTCAACTACATATGCTTGCACCCGAGCATATTCCATTCATTCAGATACAGGCACATGTAGGAGGCGTAGGGCGGTATTTTCAGCAAGCGCTTTTCTGCTTGCCGAAAATATCCGCCCTATGCCGTGTCTGGCATTAGCCTATTTATGCATTTAGGCAGCTGCCAACTACCAGCTGGGCAGATCCGGGTTTCTGCTTTTTCTGTTATGATATAGTTGGCTAATACACAGATTGTCCTCTTGACTGTATCTAAAGAACTACAGTGCTGGATAATCAACTTAAATGCATGTTTAAAAGCTATTTTGTGAGAAGTTTATGTATAAATATTGTACCCGTACCAAATACATGGCAATCATAGCCTGTGTGCATAGGTGACACATCTTAGGGGCCTCCTAAAACTGATCGGGTGGAGTCATTGGGTACATTTTAATTAGCTTTATGGAGACAAACCCAAGAATTTCCCAGCAAAAAATAAGATGTTGAGTCCATTCAGCACCCACTGAGAGGGTTGGTGGACAATAATATTTTTTTTGTATTTCCCAGCCTTTTCATAACTGTGCTCCCTGCTGAGACACAAGGCAAATCAATTGTTTTCCTCTAATGAAACTCACACCTATTTCCTTTGGCTGAATGTATTGCCAAGTCCACTAAGTCCATCATTGCAATAGGAATACTCATGGAGCACCATCTCATACAGAAAATATGAACTGGGTAGGGGGCACAAGGAGAGGGCGGGAGAATAAAAGGGTTATTAAAAGAATAGGCAATATCAGAAAAATACATGAGATTCGTCATTGTGGGAGGAAAAGAGGCTATCTGCTGGGTGACTGTGCCCCCCTGTGGTTATATTGAATAAATGCAATGCTTTTAAGAGAAAGGCCAGTAATGAAATCTGTAGGTAACAAGCCCAGAGGGAAGACTGAGCTATAAGCATACCTCCCAACATTTGAAAAATGAAAAGAGGGACAAAGAGATTTGGCGCCAATTACCACGCCCCTTTTTTTTCCAAAAAATACTCCTTTTATATAGTTGAAATGGCGGGATCAGATGCAAAATGTGCTATACTATCATACTGTACTACCTAAGGAAAACAATATAGCAACTCCTACATATAAAATACAAATATAGAGAGTAGGCAGTCAGTTATAAGCGAGTTATAACTATGTACCAGCTTTGCCCCCAATGGCCCAATAGACAGTACTTCCCATACACAGTGCCCCCATACACAGTACCCCCCATACACAGTGCCCCCATAGACAGTACCCCCATAGACAGTACCCTCCATACACAGTGCCCCCAAAGACAGAACCCCCATAGAAAGCACCCCCAACTGACCCCATAGACAGGTGCCCCCATAGAAAGTGCCCCCAATAGCCCCCATAGACAGTACCCCCCCATACACAATGCCCCCATAGTAAGTACCCTCAATTGCCCCCATACACAGTAGCCCCCATAGACGCTCCTTCTGCAGCGGCGACAGGCCCTTTTATAAGGTTGCGCCCCATGCGTAATGACGTCACACAAACGCACGGGGCGCAACCCTATAAAAGGGCCTGTCGCAGCCGATGAAAGAAGATGTAAGTCTAAGCAACTTTTTATCATGTATAAATTAAAAATTGTAGTGATTTTAAAGTTATTTGTATGTGTAGCAATACATGTGAAAACAACATTAAAATCTTTAAAAATGTAATCACTGTATATAGAATGGTGTTTAGAATCCCGTTTTTGTTAGTATACGCCTTTTTTTCATTGTTTGAGTGGATATCCCCTTTAAAGGGGTAGTTGACTTGTAGTATGTTACAGAATGTTCTGTTGTTAGAAGCTTTGTCATTTGTCTTTCTTGTCTTTCTTTACAATTGCTCTACTAGGCTACAATTTTGCTTTAATTGCTAGTTTTTGCTACTTCTCTTTCTATTCAGGCCTCTCATATTCATATTTCAATCTCTCATTTAAACCACCGCCTGGTAGCTAGGGTAAATTAGACCCTAGCAACAATATTGCTGCTAAAACACTATTGCAATTGCAGCTTGCTAAAATATGCAAGATGCAAAATTGATCGACCATTGCAACAATTCATACTGTGCCCATACATGTTTGTTAAACCTATGGGAAGTTCCAATGTGCCTTTTTCCCAGCCTGCTCTGATGCATAGTGCACAAGTGCAGACACTGACACTGGAATGATAGAATTACCATTGGCCAGGGTATAATGGCAGAGTTGCATCATTAGCTGCTACTGACTTGCAGCAAGAGAATCACATGCTAATGTCATTATTGATTCTTTGCACATCTGTGCGCCACAAGTGCTGCTATCCCTTCTCTGAAAATGCACCCACTAATCAGCTTATGTATCTGTACACTGTGTGTGTATAAAATAGTTATTTGTGTCATGAAAATTAATTTTGTACTATGCTCTGTATTGGTAAATTGGCTTTATAAAGCTGCGAGCATTATCTCCTACCTGAATCCTTACTTCCCAATGCAAATCATATACGGGGGGAATGAATTTGGACAATTTATTATATACTGAAATAAATTATTCCAGAGTCAAAAATAAATTCTTACATCTTTTGTAATGTTTAAACATACAATAACTTTTAAAGCTGTGAGTAGAGGCAGTCTGCAGCAGTGCCATTGCTGGGTCTCCCCCTGAGGCCGCAGCATCAACACTGTCCTCTCTTGACCTCTCCACAACTTCCTCTTTGAAATCGGAGCTCCCTTCACTAGAACAAAGTTAACAGAGGTGGATTTTTGCTGCCCCTGGTAACTTGATGCTTACTAAATAGTAACAAAAGCACTGGCACTCAGAGCTGCAAACGGGACTAGCCCTTTAAAAAATCTTTATTGCGGAGGTGCAACGTTTCGGGGCAAAGTGACCCCTTTATCAAGCACAAAATAGTAAACTATATTCACATCAAAAACCACAGCATGCATCATTCTATTATGGGACTGGAATGTTAAGCTGTGGTTTTTGATGTGAATATAGTTTACTATTTTGGCACACTTCATGCACTACACTATAGTATAAAAAATGTATATGCTTGTATGTTTAAAATTACACTTGCATTTATTTATGGACTTAATTGTGTAAATTAATGATGCTGATTATGCAAATGAACTCTGTATAAATTGTCCTCACGTCCACCAATTTGTATGCTTCATAAAGGGGTCACTTTGCCCCAAAAGTTGCACCTCCGCAATAAAGGTTTTTTAAAGGGCTAGTCCCATTTGCAGCTATGAGTGCCAGTGCTTTTGTCGCTATTTGGAATTTTTGGGAGCGTGCTGAGCCCCCCCAGCAGTGTGCACCAAGAACTGAATTGGTTTGGAGAGTGTTGGTTTGGTGTGCGAGGAAGGTCTTTTGTTCATTAACTTGACACTTACTGCCACCTGAGTCAAAGTTCTCACCTTACCTCATGGCAGGAGCTGCCCAGGTCCTTAGTGAGTGAATGTAAAGTTTTTACAAAAAAAAGGCATCATATAGGGTGTACTGATTTGCAGCTTAAGGCTAATGCCAGACAAGGTATAGGGCGGATATTTTCGGCAAGCGGAAAAGTGCTTGCCAAAAATTCAACCCTACACCTCCTACATGTGCCTGCACCCAAATGAATGGAATATGCTCGGGTGCAGGCACATGTAGCCGAAATACGCATAAAAACACGTGACTTTTAAACTTTTTATGCGTATTTCCGCTACATGTGCCTGCACCCATGCGTATTCTATTCATTTGGGTGCAGGCACAAGTAGGAGGCGTAGAGCGGAATTTTCAGCAAGCGTTTTTCCGCTTGCCGAAAATATCCGCCATATGCCTCGTCTGGCATTAGCCTAAAGTGTGAAGTTAGCACGAGAGGTGCTGCATGCGAAGCACAATTCAGGGTTGGAACTAGGGGTAGGCAGGAGAGGCACCTGCCTAGGAAGCGCAACAATGGGGGGTGCCAGGCAGGCACCTCTCCTGCCTAACCCTAGTCTGTGCTTCCTTGTCATTACAAGCAGAGGGGGCAATGACAAGTGGCTGGTACAATGACACAGGGACAAGGGTTGCCTAAGGCGCCCAGTTGGCTTGGCCTGCACCTGGCACTATGCCTCATCTTTTTACCCTTTTGCCCAGCAGTCTGACATAATGAAACTTGTGCTAAATTCATCAGCAGTGCAGTGGTGACATTGTAGCTGTGACCAAGTATTTGGAACCAATAAAAGCACTTGCACATGATTAACTTGGTGTATCAACAAAGGCATTTGCACATGATTAAGTTGGTGAATTAATAGAATAGAATATATCTTTATTGTCATTGTCACATAGTAAACAACGAGATTTTAAAATAACAACGAGATTTGTGCATGTAATTTAGTTGATAGAAGTATTAGTGTGTATTGGTGCAACAAGCAAAGGAAACAGCTTAAGGCAGGTGTAAAGTATAGGGCTTTCTCAAACCATAGTGCACTGTGCCTTGGGTCTTGTAGATTAATAATTGGAGCACTGGGCAAGTATAAAGGAGCACCATAGGGTCAGTCTTATCAACTACAGGGTCACAGGGACTCCAGTACTGTTCGGGCAAATGGTGCCTCTCCCTCTCTTTCCTGTGACTGGTGCCAGCTGCCACTGTAGTCAAGTGAAAGATTGTAATTGTAGCGTGTATGGCCATCTTTAATGTGGGGAGTAGTGTCATGGTCTCATCTTGTGATACTCTAGAAGGAGGCTGCCAGCACTGGAAGGTATGCCATTGTCCAGGGCTGATATGAGAGCAGGGTCGGGTGGCCCTAAGAAAAGTACTTTCATGAATGTTATTTTGACTGGGGCAATTCTTTACCAGTTTTTGCCTCTTGTGTAAATGAGCAAGAAAGTAAAGAAAAAAAACTCGAGCGCTGAAGAGTTCTAGTAGAGTTTGTGTTTTTACAGGGTATTAATAAATATATTTATAATGTATATTTGCAATGGTATAAGCAGAAGTTACTGGGCCCTGGGAGAGAAAGCGAAATAGAAAAAAGCATATACAGTATAATATGGAGTTTGTCTCCCTCCCCTGATAACCAAAAGAACTGCAATGTACTGTACAAGTTTAGCACAGTGTCCTTAACATTATATACCTTATTAGCAGCATTCTAGCTGTGGAACAACAGTCCTATAGAATACTCTAAAGCAGGAGTCCTCAACCTTTCTTACTTGTGAGCCACAGTCAGATGTAAAAAGACTTGTAGAGCAAAACAAGCTTCATAAAAGTTAATGGAGGTGCCAAATAAGGGCTAAGATTGGCTATTAGGCAGCCTCTATGCACACTATCAGCTTACAGGGGGCTTTATTTGGTAGTAAATCTTGTTTTTATTCAACCAAAACTTGCCTCCAAGTCAGGAATTCAAAAATAACTACCTGGTTTGGGGGCAACATCCAAGGGGTTGGTGAGCAACATGTTGCCCCCGAGCCACTGGTTGGGGATCACTGCTCTAAAGTACGGATACTAATATGGAAGTACATGAAAGAAATAATAACTGTTGTTGGGACTATGATTCTTTTTTTCTGGTCTGTTAATCAATGACATGCAAGGAATTGTGGGAACCAGGGTTCGGTTGACTAACAATTACATTTTTTTCATGGTATGAGCTTTAGACAGCTGTGATTGGAAATTACATTTACAAATTGTTTTCAAATAACAGTTTTTAATTAATTTGTAATTAACATTAGCCAGGGCACTGTCTGTGGAGTTTGTATGTTCTCCCCGTGTCTGCGTGGGTTTCTTCCAGGTACTCCGGTTTCCTCCCACACTCCAAAAACATACAGGCAGGTTAACTGGATTCTGAATAAACCAACCATAATGTGTGTTTTAATATAATAGGGACTGATAATAATAATACATTGGTAAGCCACTAAACATTTTTCTTTTATTATATAAAAATGGCATGGACGTGCCCTTTAATGAAAGAAAGAGATAATAAAATTCATTGGATCAGTAAGGTAATTTAGTGTCCATGCCTATGCCAACATGGCTGCTAATACAACAGCTGCTGTTATGATCATCTTAACCATTCAGCTATTCACCCATATATTTCCATTTAGCACTAGGTATCTATGCAGTTTGGTACTTTGAATTTGCAGTTCTGTGCCTGTGTATAGGTATAGTTGACAAAATGTATAGTTACTCTTTGTTCAGGTAGTTACAGGTGGGAGGGGAATGCATTTCCCTATCCTGGGTTTTAAAGTGATACTGACACGAAAAAAACGACTTTTTAAATTATGAATCTACATAAAAAGTTACCTATAAGTCATGTTGATCAGTTTTTGTTGATAGGTTTGCTTTTATTAGCAATTGCCACTTGAAGTTCTTAAACCTGACTGTTTTCCCAACCTGACTGTCCCTTCTCAGCCTGTCAGTTATAGCTTCTAATGCTAACCGACTCCTGCTGCACCAATATGGCAGCCCCCTCATAGAGGATCAAGGGCGGTCAGATAGGGAATGTAAAAGCATCTGGCAAATACTTTTATGGCAAAATTATAAAGCTCATGCAAAGACAGTGTTATGATAAATGTAAAAAAGGTTTCTTTTCTGGTGTCAGTATCTCTTTAAGTATTGTCCTTTCAGTTCAGTAACTGGCCAGGAGGTGTTGTAGTCCTAATATTAAAAAGGGGATGCCAGCTGTTGGAGTAGGTTGGTGGAACTCAGAGGCTGGGAGGAGGTAGGTCCAATTAATAAAGACAGTGTAAGGATAGTTTGTAATAGCTTGCTCTTGGAGTAAGAATATAGCTCAAGGTAGCTAGTGAGCACCCGGATGCTCCAACCATGAGAGAAGACGGATTAGTAAACCTGGGTTTCATCTACCAGAGTAGGGACTGAAATGTACAGAGCTAGGGGTAGAGGTATTCCCACTGAAGTTTCACTTAGAGGGCTTAGGTTCAGGGCTTGACAATTTTGAGTGAGACTAAATCAGCAGTGTGTCATGGGTACCTGATTTGAGCAAGCACTTCTAGAAGCTGCATTTGTGAGTAACTGCTGAATAATTTGAATCTATTTGTGACTATCCTCCTGGAGGTTGTTCTACATTCCTGTAAATAAAGAGTTATTCTTTGTTTTAAGAACCACTGGCACCCAACTGATTTAATAAACCCAAAAGTTATAGTTATGCAACACCCTTCCTTCCCTAACTCAGTAAAAGCCCACCCCAGAAATCAAGAGTTGTGTTTATATGTATGGTGAGGAAGGAGTCTTTTGGAGCATGCAGCCACAGCACCTCTATTTAACTGCAGGCTTACATAGGTAATGGTGTCGCTTTTACAACTCTTCCTATTAAATTAACTACTTGCCTTTATTTGATCATCTTCATACAGTGGTATAAATGGTATAAAACAGTGCTGTCCAATTTATGTGGTACCAAGAGCTGGAATTTTTCTGGCCTACGTGGTGGAGGGATGATAATGGAAGCCAGTTTTGACCCCTCCCCTATTTAAACCACACCTACTTCAAACCACATCCATGTTTATCACAACAGCTTTTATGACCATACCCACATTAATGGTGGTAGCAAAGCCCAGATTGTTGTTTGTGATTAATCATAACGAAATTTGCAAAAATAACATACTGGTGCTCATCTCATTATGCATTCACTGAAACCTAAAAATAGAATTAGAATTAAAATATATTATTATAATTATTATTCTTAATTTATATAGTGCTAATATAATCTGTAGTGCTTTAGTTCTACAGAGATTATTATCCCAGTCTATGCTCCTTATTGCATCCACACACACACTATAGCTGGTTTTATCAGGAACCAATTAACTTGCCTGTTAAAAAGGTTTGATATTTCAAATAATGATGTAGATGTTAGGCTTGTAACAGCTTGCATTCTGCAAGTAAATCTCCACCTCTCAAGTGTGCTTTTATAGTTCTGATTACTGCAACCTTGTTTTTATGTATTTCTTCCCCAATGTTTGGTTCAGTGATAACTTCCAGCACCTGTCAGGGGGATTCTGGGAATTATAAAACAACTGCAGCTGGAGGGCCACAGATCAGCCAGCCGGAGCTTGGCAAACGCTGTGTTTGGTCTGTTTACATTCCCCGGGTGCTGCTCCTTCTCAGTATTAATGTTCTACATAACTATGTCCCCAATGTTATCGAACATTCACAGTGAAATTATTCTTTTTTTACCACTGAAGCTGCAGCTGTATCATTCGTGCATTACATTCTTTTATTTTTCCCTTATGGTCTATTAGAGCACTTCAGGTTATTTTTTTATGATAAAACTATCTGAGGATTACATTTTATCACAGAATTTAACTTGGGGCATTATGCATTACATTCCATTTTCCAGATTCTTATTTGATTAGCAGAGGCATTATAGCATGTAATCCTTTAATCCTATTACTTTCATTATTCTATTCTTGTATTAAATCCATACTGTGCAATCCAGTTCCTTTTTGCTTTGATTTTTGCAGCAGAACCAATAATCAAACAGTTTTTCTCAAAACTGTATTCAAACTGTGAATCTTCTACAAATTCTGTTCTTTTTATTCCTCACATTGCCATTATCTAAAGTAGAAGGGTAATGCTCACATGGGCATCTAAAGCTCATTCCTTATGCCCACTCATCCCCTACAGTTCTGAACCCTAGTAAAGTTATAATCCCTGCAGTCGCTGTAGTTTTATCCCTGCTCATTATCAGGGGAGGATCAACTTCAGTGAATGTCATGGGCGGTTCCCTGCCCCTCCCCAATTCACCCCAGCTCCGCCTCTGCTCCATGCTGCTGGGCCCTATGGAAACCCTGCCCTTATAGTAATTACTGCCTACAATATGCATTAATATCTGCAACCCTGAATTTCCGCTTTGCTTAGACAGACAGCCATTTTCTTGTTGAAAGTACAGTATATAGTGTATCTGGTAGAACTGTATGTCCCCTAATGCAATGATTCCCAAACTGTAGTGCTGGTACCCTAAAGCAGCTTGAAAGGCCATTTAGATGTATAGTAGGTAAAAAGCATATTGTCTGTCCTAGATTTTCATTGAAACCATCAGCAGTTAGAGCAAGGTTTTGGATGACACATTTAAAGGAGAAGGAAAGGCTAATAAAGAGTTAATCTCAAGCTGCAGGCATACCTTCAGTTCTCTCAGTAGTGCCCTTAAGTCTCCGGGAGAGAGCTGTGTGTCTCTGGCAGAGGAAAACAAACAGACAAGAAATCCTGTATCTTTTGAAAGAGAACTCAGTGCAGCGTTTCTGTGAATGCTTATGGCTGTATTTACATAGACCTTTCTGATAAAGCTTACTTAGTTTTTACCTTTCCTTCTCCTTTAATATCTTTAATAATTGTAGAAAACTGTTGTCACTTCCAGCTCACCAATATGGATCTCTCAGGGGAAGAGCCTGTACATTCCTTGGAGTCCCTTGGTCTCGTTCACAGTTGGAAAAAAATGGACAGCAGCATGGTTCCCCAATCAAAAATGAAAACTTCATTAACTTTGCATAAAAATCGAAAACAAGGCCATGGCCTTACATGTCTCAGGCACTTCTGCCTTTAGTCATAGGCCTATAAGCAGAGGTGCCAAAACGTGTAAGGGCCTGGCCTTGTTTTTGATTTTTTTGTAGAACTAATAAAGATCTAATTTTTTATTTGGGAACCATGCTGCTGTCCATCATCTTTTGCCTGTATTTTTTTTTTTTTTGTTTTAAACTGACAATTTTCATTGGGTTTGTTATTAATTTTACATTTGGCAGACTGCTTAGCGCAGTTTTCATCTTAAGTAAATCAATTGGTGAATGGAATTACAGATTGAAAAATGGAAATAGGAAAGAAAGATACATTTTGCCTGTATTTTGATATTCATAGAGCTATGGTCGATTGGCTGATAATGCCAATGAAGGGTATGTATGTTTGGGATATTAAATAATAGTTCCATTTGGCTTAAAAAAAGCATACAATTCCTAATAATTTTGTCAGTGAAATTCAGTATATATGATGCCAAGGATATGACTCAGTGAATATGTTTTCTGTATTGCAGGAACTATCGAATTACCGTTTGGCTATGCAGCGTATGGCAGATGACATCATTGCTCTGCGCCGTCAAATGAGTGGGCTGGAGGCAGAAAATAGTAATCTTCGAAGTGAGCTAAGCCTGCACCAAGATATTGGGCGCAACCTGCTGAGTGACACAGATATCGATGTTATGACCAAAGCAGAAATTGCTGATAGAATGGGTAACATTTTTAGATTTGGTTCCATTCCTTGTAGATTGTAAACTCTTTTGGGCAGGGCTCTCTTCACCTCTTGTATCGGTTATTGGTTGCTTTATATGTTACTCTGTATGTCCAATGTATGTAACCCACTTATTGTACAGCGCTGCGGAATATGTTGGCGCTTTATAAATAAATGTTAATAATAATGTTAATAATACACAGAGATCTGTCTGTGTTTATTTGGGGTGGTGATGCAATGCTGTGTTGGTCAGACTAGGCAGCTGATTATTTTTTTGTTTTTGCTCCTTACAGTAACTCTCAAGCACAAGCTGGCTAGTGAGACATCAGACCTTCGGGTAATGAGGGACAGAGTGCAACAATTGCAGAATGAGCTGGTCAGAGTAAGTATGGCCAAAATAATCTGTGTCCCAGATCTCCCATTTGTCAGAATGGTTTGTTAAACTGGTTGTGTATGTATGTTTATTGTATGTATGTATATTTTTATTTATAAAGCGCTACTTATGTACGCAGCGCTGTACAGTAGAGTACAGACACAAATAGGGCATTCCAAATGTAAGGGGCAGCAAGGCAGAAAGGTTTAAGGCGGGAAACAGCAGTAGTAGTGGGGGGCGCAACCAGGCGGTTGCTCTGCGAGGAACGGAGGAGTCGGCCAGGAACGTACGGAGACACAAGAGTAGAGATGTAGTGAGGAGCAGAGGAATGGAGGGCTTTGAAGGTTAAGAGAAGGAGTTTGTAAGATATTCTTTGTTTAATGGGAAGCCACGATAAGGACTTTAGCAGGGGAAGGGCCTGAACTCTCCTGGAGCAGATGTGCTGTGTAACTATCAAACATATAAAGCAGGGATGCACTGAATCCACTATTCGAATCTTAATATGCATATGCAGATTAGGCCACAGTAAGGCAAAAGAGAACTAAGCCGACAACACACTGTGAAAATTTTCAACTTATGTGTTTTTGCGACAAAAAAGTCACGTGATTTTAAGGATTCTGATTCAGTTTGGCAAGGCACGTGTATTTAGCTGAATCCTGCTGAAAAAGGCCAAATCTTGGCCGAATCCCAAACCAAATCCTGGATATAAATTATATATAAAGATTTGACAAGAAATGCCTGTTAAAGAAAGATTTAATAAAGAAAGACTGCATGCATGTGTGAAGCAGGCAGAAAACAAGTCCAACACAATTGGTGGGTAAGGGTGGGCCAGGGTGGGTGGCAGACAAGCAGAAATCTCAAATTAGGACCAGAGGAACAAGGGCAGGACAGGGCCAGAACGCTTTGACAAAGTAGCCAGTGTATGGGAGAGGCAGGCTTATATAGCCCATGTAGCTGGGCCATGGATGTGGCTACCAGGGAACACTGACAAGGGGATACAATTTTCCAGTCCTGAATTACACTACCTCCTTTGGCTCAACCCAGAGGAACAGCACCTAGTAATCACCAGGTCACTGCTTCTAAAAGGAAATAATTTTAAGCAGAGATGAGCATATTACCTCAATGCTTTGCTTTTATTTCCCAAGCAAGTCCTGTCTTCAAGTGACTGGGAACTTGCTTTCAGCAGCAACAGGGTTGCAAGCATCTACCTGTGTTCCATAGGCCTAAGCCTAAAATAACAACCAGGAGTGGACAGAAACCACATATATAACACTAATGTGTTACAAAGCAAATTTCAGACAGACATGCCGTTATTGTCCCAGTGGGGCTTACAATCTAAAGTGCACACACATACAATATGCTAGAGTTATTTTTATCAAAAGTCAATTAACCTTCCGGTATGTTTTAGGGGTGTGGACAGAAACTTGAATACCAAGCTGAACCACCCCCCCCTCACACACACGCATATGTATATATATATATATATATATATATATATATATTAGAAACAGTCTAATGGTCTAATGTTTGGTGCACTCGAGATGGCAATTCTACGAAAATCTGGGTATGTAAAACTGAAGTTCTAATGTATGTATATAAAGACTTTTATACCTATTTATACTGAATATAAGGATATAAGGATATGACTTCTAACACCCTCATATTTTACAACAGGGGTACATTATTTATTGTAATACACACGTTTTAATGAGTCATGTGACAGAAATGACAATACTAAGCACCATTTATAAGCATATAATTTACAGGATATTCATGGCTATTGTGTATTATAAACATATAAAATATGATCCTTTAATGTTGTGTATGAAAATTGGTACAGGTAATAATAGTATCCCTTATGGATGTGCTGAGAGAATGTCCGCATCAGGCATCATTGTTGTGCTGCGACTGTCAGTGTTTCAGTGTTCATGTGCTTGTATTCAGTGGGTTGAACAATAGCATGTACAAAACACACATATTATGGTCAGGGGTCTCTCAAATATGGTGCAATGGATAATTCAGTTTTCTAGTAACCCTTGATGAAAGGCACTGCTATTCTCATTTTGATTTCTGTGTGCAGAAGAATGATCGTGAGAAAGAACTAGTTCTCCTGCAGAGGGCGCACCAGCAGCAGCAAGCTGTGTTGAACCAGTACCATCAGCGTCTAGCTCGATCCAAGGCACTACAGGACACAATGCGCAAGCAGGAGAAGGTGGGTAACAGTGTGAAACTTTGGATAAAGTTGTATAAATCAAGATGCATTTTATTTTATCAACCCAAATCCATTGTTACTGTATATACAGAAAGTTTGCTTTGGAATGCAGCGAGACCTCCTGTTGTCCACCTATATTCTGTGCATTTCCCAGACAACAGTCAAACAATTGCAATCTGTAGATTAGGATATTACAATTACTATTTCTTTTAACTTTTTTTCAGAGTTACAATGGTGCTAGATTTTGCAATGTTCAAGTATAGTGAGGCTATTGTATCAGAAACAGCAATTGGAAAAAGAAAAAGAGCACTGTTCCTATATCATACAGTTGTTAATAATTGGTACCTAGTCTAACAATTTCTTTGTCTCTTGTATTTTAAACCAGAGTATGGGAAACTGGGAGGTATCTTAGGTTTTGCTCTATTGATTCTTTCACAAAGTAAATAGCATGCCCTGTCTATACAGCCAAATGGCCAGGCTATCTCAGATTTACTCATATTGTTATTTACCAAGTTTTTCCATTTCTTAGACCCACCAATGTCTGTTTTTGATTTTTTGTAAGTATAAGATATGTCGTGGCTAAAGTTGCACACTGAAGTAGTGTTTGCTATTTATAATCTGAGCAGGTTTATGGAGCAGAAGAATAAGCCAAAGTCTTTTTTATAAGTGTGAATACTTCAGTCAATACTTTTTGAATTACTGGACAGGTTGCAATTACTTTTTTAACATCTTATTGGGTAAAAGCCAGCATACTTTTGTTCAAAATCCTCAGTCTGCGACACATCAACAAGGTGCCAATGAAATGTATCATTTGGGGAAGTTATAAGGTTCTCTGGAGAAAACAAGGAGGAGTAGGCAATTGCTTAGAAGAAACTACACAGGATACAACATATTGACATTTTTGGCTAATTACTATGCAGGTGATTGAGAAAATGGAGAAGCTGCTGGATCGTAAACTTAAAGATGGGAAAAGGAACAGAGCGGATGGGGAAGAAAGAGGTAAGTTTCTGATGGTGAAGCAGAGACTGGAAGTGAGTGTGACCAGAAAAAAATGCTGATAGGGTGTGAGTTGTGTGTGAGTAGAATAAGAGCAGAGGAGCTAGTGGTTCCTGGAAAGAGAATGGGAAGAGTGGAGGAGTGAGAGCTGAGAGTGAGTGAGTTAAATAAGAGGCAGTGAGTGGTAACTGGTAATGAAGAGAGAGACAAGAGGATGTGAGTGGTATAATTGGAGAAGGTGAGGGGTTGACTAATGTAAATGACTGAAACATGGGTGACTAATGGACTTGTGACTATGGACTAGTGTTATTATAACATCTGTCTATTCAAAGATACCTATTTAATAAGTATGTGAAAATTCCACCTAGGCTGCAACCACTGAGCAAGATCTTAATGTAGTGAAGTGTCAATTGCCCAGACACTCCTTATCAGGGCCTCCATATAATCCTCACATGTTGCTAGGGGGATCTATACAAGTATTTTATATGATCATTTATTGTATTTGTGGCCCCAGGAGTGGTGGGTCCCCTGGTACTTGTGATTCCTTGCTTTGTATGACATATTAAAACTAAGTTGAAAAATCAACAAGTCTAGATTTGTTGGTAACATAATTTAGTAATTGTCCTACAGCTTAATGGCAGTCCTGTGTACCCCTTTAGGTGTGCAAAAACTCTGTGCATAGTAAGTTATTGGTTTCTGATATTTTATATGATCATTTATTGTATTTGTGGCCCCAGGAGTGGTGGGTCCCCTGGTACTTGTGATTCCTTGCTTTGTATGACATATTAAAACTAAGTTGAAAAATCAACAAGTCTAGATTTGTTGGTAACATAATTTAGTAATTGTCCTACAGCTTAATGGCAGTCCTGTGTACCCCTTTAGGTGTGCAAAAACTCTGTGCATAGTAAGTTATTGGTTTCTGATGTTCTGCTTACAGTACAGGTGAGGGGGTCCAGTGTGCAGTACCCAGTACAGGCTGGTCCTGATTTCTGAAACAGTGTAGCAGAAACCAACTAAGAGCCAATGCACAAAATGAGATAAACAAATACCACTTAATGAACCATTTTTTAAGTAGCCTGAAAAAACAGTGCCTGCCCTCCCACGGACATATATAAATTGCCTGACAAGCACTTATGTCACAGCTTGTAAGGGGATATTAGCCTGGAAATGTGTCACTACACTTTTTCAGATTATTGTTGTCTGACAAGCTATGATTTAAATCCATGTACATGGGGCTGCTTTAGTTACGTTGGTGCATTTTCAAGGTGAAAAGGACTGCGGAAAGGACTACCCAAAGTAGTTGTGTACATTAAAGGGGGTGTTTCACCCATAAGTTAACTTTTAGTATGTAATAGAATGTCCTATTTCTAGCAATTTAGCAATTATACTCTGTTATTTATTTTCTATAGTTTTTAAATTATTTCCCTTCCTCTTCTACATCTTTCCAGCTTTCAAATGGGTGTCATTGACCCAATTTATTATTATTATTGTTACTTTATATTCCTTATCTTTCTATGCAGTCCCTCTTCATTCATATTCCAGTCTCTTATTTAAACCACTGCCTTGTTGCTAAGGTAAACAAGATCCTGGCAACCAGACAGCTGCTGAAATTTTAAACTGCAAAAGTTTTCAGTGGAATAAAAACAACAACATTTATTGGCTCAAATAAATATGAACATAAACAGAACTCATAACAAAAGCATACTATACCAAAACATGACCAGGTGCATCCTAATCTCCTAACGCGTTTCGCACCATGTGGCGCTTCATCAGAGGACCTCCACTGAAGGACCACAGAGGACCTTCCACTGAAAACTTTTGCAATTTATTCTTATATTTGATTCAGGACTTATCAGTGGGATATTACTGATAGATTCCCTTTCTGAAACCTATTTATTATTTATTGAAATTTTAAACTGCAGACCTGCTAAACAAGAAGCTAAAAAACTGAAACTCCACAAAGAATAAAAAATTAAAACCAATTGCAAATTGTCAATATCTATGTCAGGTGAACAACCCCATTAATACTCTTAAAATGACATGTTCTTTAATTATACCAAACATTCTTTGGGTATAATAAATAACATGCGTTATAGGGACTTTAGCTCAAGGTATAATCTTTGTTTTCATGCCTGATCAGTAAGTGTGACCACATTGTACAAACATCTGACCAGCTAGCCAGCTAGATTGTGGTTCAAAATCACACACACAGAGGCCCAAACAGCCCCCCACCAGCCCACTATATAGTGACTGTCTATGGCATTTTACAGCAGCCCCTCTGGCATTTACCAGAATATACATATTGCCAGTCCGGGCCTGATTAACTCTTATTATTTATATGATTTGATAGTTAGTACTTGTATATCAGACAATGATGCAAAAGCACATTTTCCAACTTGATTAAACCATTTGCTTTTTTATTCTGCTCCTCAGGGGGGCGGCAGGATACTTTGCAAGCGGATGTGCATGCAGCATTACTGGCTGAGAACTCACGTCTGAGAGAGGAGCTTGACAGAACGCGGGTTCCAATGATAACACAACAACCACGTATCCTGGTAAGATGAGTTCTTTAGCAATACATTATTAGAACACATGTTGCACAGACAGACATTACAGCAAAAGATGAAGGTGTGAGAAAAGGCATATTTTTTTACATGGTAGAAAATATGTAATGGCATATTTCAGTTCATATTTAAGTCCAGTTAGATTTTATAGGCGTTTGTAGTAAGCAGAGGCTACAGTAAAAAAAAAAAAAAACATAATGGAAGTATAAGGGATACTTATAATCACAAACATGGACAATGACTTATTAACGGGTATATAAAAAGGTGTGTGTGGAAAAACAGACAATAGCGTGGGATTTTCTGGAAGACTTATAGGAGTGAGCTTATTGAATAGTGAAAAATAAATCTGTGACTAGGAGTGTTGGCCAATAGGAGGTTATATGATAAACTGGCAGTTTACTTAGTTGTTAGTACATGTAAATCTCAGGGATAGTGGATGAGCAAAATATAACTGCAGAGGATAGAAAAGGTATAGAAGTTCTTTTGAGGGACTGTTTAAGACTATGCTAGGTGGAATGCCATGTTCAGATTTGTCAGTCCACATGCAAGCCAGGACTCAAGCCCACCAATAGAAATGGATTTCCATGTCACCTTATATTACTGCAATTCCTAGGAACTGTCTGGAGCAAGTCATTAAAGTGAAATAATGAAAATAGTAAAGCTCATATAAGGAACCTGTGTATGTGGAGCAGTAGGATGATTACTAGGGATGTAGTAAAAATGGAACAGAAAACTTGCCCTAGAGATATATAGAATAATGTGCAGTAGGAGCCTGCAGCAGTCATGCTTTATTTCTGTTGGTTTCAGGATACATTCTCTGACAGTGAGAAGTTTTCCCTTCTGAGCAAGCTGGAGAAGTCTCAGGCGAGGGTACAGAGCCTGGAACGTGAGGTAAGAACCTTCCCATTAAACTCTAGAATTATGTTGTACATGCCACAAACCTATTCGGTTCACAACCAGTATCTATAATTTGGTTTCTCTCCATTATATCAGCTAGAGGAATCTGCTCGTCGCTGGGGTCGTGAAAAGCAGCAATTCAAGACACAACTTTCTGAACAGGAGATGGGGTTCAGCCGTACAAACACGACCATATTGCACCACATACCCATAGTAAGTGCAAAATATGTTCTCACTATTTTCACCTAGTTTGTGTGATTTATATTGTAGATTATTGTGTGTTAGAACCATCAGAATTCCAATACCAAAGTTATATTTACAACCCAGGCCCAGCTAATGCATTTCTCAAACTAGAGGAGCATTGGATGTCTAACAACTTGGTAACCTCGTCATTCAACCTTTCCTTGCCCTTTTAGTGTGGACTTATGAAAGAACTAAGGGTAGGCAGTTGGCTGTGGTGCAA
The DNA here is from genome assembly GCF_000004195.4 of Xenopus tropicalis. Lineage (NCBI taxonomy): Eukaryota > Metazoa > Chordata > Amphibia > Anura > Pipidae > Xenopus > Xenopus tropicalis. The sequence continues at coordinate 92,628,125 of NC_030679.2, read as the reverse complement.
CCGGATGGAGGGTGCAACTTGTAGGAGGTCAGTAAATTAGTCTCCAACCCCAGGGACAAGCAGTGCTGATGGTAGCTCCTGACCTACAACTATTGCTCAAAAACACACCAGCCATTAGTGACCAGCAGCTATTCTCAAAACGTTACTGCATAAGGATTTACATGTTCTAAGAGAAACTGTGGTTTTGTGTTGCTTTACATGGGTAAGATAAAATTATTCTTATTTTTATGCTATGTTTGTACCCTTTATGAATATGATATGTAAATGCAGTACAGTACAATTAGTAGTAATACAAGCTGCATGAATTGCCATCCTTCCAAGCCCCTTACTGGGCCTCCACCACAGATATTGTAGGTAAAAAGCAATACAGATGCCAACAACTACACTTTCCCTTTTTGTGAATGTTGTCTTAGTAAACTGTTTAATCTGGCATGTGTCTGTCAGGGTGTGTCGACTAAACAGAAATTCCAGCTAAGTAAGCACTTTAGTAATAGGCAAATATGAGCACACTCATGTTTTTTTACTTACACCAATGATTCTAACTATCTAGTGTATATCTTGAAAAGCCTTTGTGTCTGCAAATGTTCTCCAAGTAATAAAAGCCAGTGGTAAGGGCAGAGTTAACCCCCACCCCATACACATTCACTCGAGGAAGAAAATAAATCCAGTTAGCTGAGAGCTTTTGTATGAACACAGTTATGGTTCTCCTTCTTATTCTAGGGTCACCAAATCCCCCCTCCCCCAGAAAATGCTTTTAATAGTGGCCTTCTATCTACAACTCCCCTTATGATAAAATTGAATTTAAATCCTAAGTATACTAATTTAAAGTCCCAGTCCCAGTGTTACAGAATAGAATATGTTTCATTTGCTTAGTGGTTTTTTGTAATAAAGGTAAGGGTTGAGGGAGCACATGGCAGTTAGTGGCATTATGACCACAGTGTTCTGCGTCACTCAGTACTTCAGAACCAACATCATCACTTTGGAAATCATTACCAGTGCTTTTGGATTCAACCTTTTGGATGTTTAAATGTTTTTTCTCACATGAAATTTGCATTGGGGGGTAAAAAAGGGTATTAGTGCTCAATGCTACTGCTGAGCTGTACTCAGCACTTATACCCCATATGACTTAATGTGTTCTACAGCTCAAAGCAAAACTTGAGCAAATACATTGTAGCTTTTTATATTTTCATAACAGTGGCACAACTAGCCATAGCCAGGGCCGGGTGCAGGTGCCCTCTGCCCCTCACACCAAAAACTTTCCCCAGACAATATGGCAGCTCCTACTCCTATGTATAATTTCAAATATGTGGAGAGGGCATATTCTGTGTACACAAAAAACAAAGCCATGTATTTAATTATTTATTTAAGAATAATTACACCCTATTTTTAAATAGGGTTTACAGGAATTAATGCCACTAGTTCAGTATTGTTGCACAAAAGCATGCGCCTGCCCATTAGTCAACCAGCAAGGAGTGCCACAAATTCTTAAGGAAACTTATTAGTATAAATCCATTTACCTCATATTAACATTTTGGTTTACTTTTACAGAAGGAGCCAGATCCACCTATCAGAAGACATGCCAAGTTGGATCCCTTAATATGATTTAACTGACCTTGGAACCAATATAGCATATTTTTTTCTGTGTTTTTTAATGTAGAATACAGAGTTAATGAAGATTCAGCAGGAAGGGTAATTTAGCTATAGAATATCCAGATGCAGAGCACAGCCATGTCCATTAAGTTTTAATATGAAAATCAATCTGTTCACATCTGTTTGCTGTCAACAAGGGATCCTGGCCAAATGATCAACTACATCAAATCTTGGAGGGAACCAAGCAAGGGTGATAAATATTACAGCCTGCATAAAAGACTGGAAAGTGTTCTACATCATGCATAGTCATATCCATAACAAGCCAGTGTTTGCGGAAATCATAAAAAGCCAATATACAGTACAAATATGTAAATTATAGATCTATTTTTAAAAATAAGAATGAAGATGTAATGCAGAATTTGTATATTAATAGATGAAAATAAATTTCATAGTAAATCTTCTGACTGTAAAGTAATTGATGTCAGTAAAAAAAAAATACATTTTCATTAGCAGACACAATTACTAAACCCAAGCGGTTGACTGACCAAAAAATGTAACCTGTATTAGTCATAACCGATACGTTTGGTAGGAGAGAAGGAGTGGGATATAGGTATAACAGTTGGTGGTAGTCTAAACACAATCATTTGAGTGGGCGCAGTGTAAGGTGAATGGGTTTTGATGGAAAAAGGATGAGGTTAAACGTTGTTCCTACATCGACCATTCGGTTTATCTCTATCTTAAAGTTCTCCAGAATCTGCAAAGAAAAAAGTAAAATCATTTATTTACATGGGAATAAAACAAATCGTATCATGCCAGCTGGGCGTTTTCATCTACATTCCTCTCCGAAGGAACTTTCAGCCTGCACCAGACGGCACCAGAATTAATTATAACAAAAGATACAATATCCTCTATTTATAAATATGGCAAAGATTCACAAAGAAATCCTTTACAGAATGATGTCATAGCCAACTTTTCATACTGGAATCAAAAATGTTTTCTTGCAATACAGTGAAATCATAGCAGACTAGTCAGGTTGCCACCAGGTCAGTAAAAATGATACTTGATGCCAATGTTATCAATAGGGAAGAAAGATTATAAATGAGAATTTAATCAGAAAAGGTGACAACCCTACAGACTAATAACATTTTGATACTAAAAAATATCTTGTCTGGGAGGGAGTTTGCCTTGTAAATCAAATTATTATTTGACCCTCTCCCTTCTATTCTCTTATGCAAGGGCACATTCACTTACCAAAGTGCAGTGAGCAAAGTACAATTTGGATCACAGTCACCATGTTTTCCCCCAGAACTTTGGTATCATTGCAAATGCAAATGAGTGATTTTCTTGATAAAGTTGTGCCAAAACGGGTGCAAATATCTGCTCCATCGCAAATCGGGTGCAATTGTGCAAAATATTTTCAAAGTCTGTCTGGTGTCATTTCTGGTGTTTGGCATGGAAGAGACATGTGCAGGGTCAGACTGGGCCGCCAGGACACCGGTAAAAATCCCGGTGGGCCCCGGTGGGCCCCGGCGGCCCAGACCTGACCCTTGCCGGCGCTCCCTCTGCCCGACTGTTCCTCCCCTGATGCGGGTCGTCAGGTGGAGGACCCTGAGGGTGGGTTAGGGGGACCCCTGCAGGGTGGGGGGGTTAGGGGACGCAGATGGCGGGGGTACCTGCAGGGCCCCTGGGGCGGGAGCCCCGATGGGCCCTGCACCCCCCAGTCCGACTCTGGACATGTGAGCCCTATTCTTTTGGCACAAGGGTGATGTGCCCATTGCCACAGGGCACTGAGGAAACCCTGGAGTTTCCACCTGGTCTAGAGGTTGTGGTAGCTCCAGGATTCCCCTATATCAGTAGGTGCAATAGCACCTGGTTTGGAACAGAAGGCAAAAAGGACTGAGTGGCACCAAGCACAACTATATGGTAGTACAAGAAGAGCAGGCCATCATTATGTACGAAGCTACTATTCATAAAAGGCCCTTTTGCAGGTACCATTTTCCTTACAAACAAAGTGGCACATTTGCAGACTATCTAAGCATGTGATAAGGTAACATGTCCGGGTAAAGGGGAAATAGTGAATATGAATCAGAATACTTTGATGAATCAAAACATACGTGTATGAGGAAGAGTTGCATCTCAATCTCTGCAATCCTGCGCCCTATACATTGCCGTGGTCCAAAGCCAAATCCCAAACCTCTAAAATGTGTAGGTCCACCTCCCAACCAACGTTCAGGTGAGAATCTCTGAGGCAAGGCGAATATGTCTGGGTTTCGACCCATTGCATACAGTCCAACTTGGACTAGTGTCTGTATATGGAATAGAAGTGAGACAACATTAGAGAGTACAAGAAGTAGGGAGCACTTTAATTTTGTGCATATTGTTTTATGTGTTTGTGCTTTTTGCTGAAATTGTCTCTCACCCCTTGTGGTATTATGTAATTCCGGATAACTGTGTCTCTTTGGGTATATCTTTGTAGCGTTATAGCGACTGGGTGCAACCTGAAACAGAAAAAAACATTAAACTAAGGTGCTGCCCTGGTCTCAAACAGAAAATACTGGATACAGGAAATAGCAACCAAATGCAAAAGAAACACTTTTCCTCTGCACTCAGCACCCACCTGCCTTCTCTAACCAGGCAGGAGATGGCAACTTCTAGTATATGTGCCCCAGATTCATTGTTTGAAGTCTCTGCTTAGAATTAGGAATACTGTACTGAATACATAAATACATACATACATTTGCTCATACCCTTGGTTACCTGAGTGTTTCCTTTAAGGCTGCTTTCACCAATGGGATTCTTTTCAGGAGGGCAGTAAGATCCTTTCCAGAGGCATCTCGTGCTGCAATGACCTCTGACCGCAGCTTTTCTTGCACACTTGGGGTACGGGCCAATTCATACATGGCCCACTGAAGAGTCATAGATGTCTGTTGTGTAAAGGATAAACACTTTACTATAGCACATAATCATACATAGCCACTCTGAAGGGCTACCTAAAAACTAGAGGGAAATGACAATAATCCAAATGACAATATTTCCTTAATACTCTATATACTATAAATTTTTTATCCAATCTTCCTTGAAAGGTCAGACTGATATTCATGCAGTCAGTATAATTATATAACTATTTCACTTATTGCCCGTTTCTTCTCTTTGTGGTCCTGTCTCATTCTACTTTGTAAAGGATGGTTGTAGAGGGTACTGGAGTGGTAAATAATGTTTTTTTATTTTGCTATAATCTAGCCCCATCAACTTCATTCAATGCATGCTCTCACATAAACATCTGATAAAAAGACAATAATTCTCTCTTAGACACCATACTAACCCACAGTTTCCTTCTTTGCCTAATGGATCTATTTTAGAAATATATGTTTAGATAGCAGCAATATGAAGTAATAAGTCTCTGACAATAGCAATAAAACATTGTGGGGTACTTACTAAACAACCCCTGTTGGCAGGCTGTCATTATTATTATCATGTGGTTATAAAGCACCAACATATTCTGCAGTGCTTAACAATAAATGGGAGTATACACTGAACATACAGATTCACATCCAAAAAGCCCATACAAAGGGTAGAGGGGGCCCTCATTTCCCAGGCTGTGCAGGGGGCCAGTAGTACTCCGCACACTGCACTGTAGGATGGGAACCAATTAGCAGGTGGATCTTATAAGGGAACTAAACCCTGTGTTTGCTTGTTTGAATACTGCATTGTCATCCTTCTACTGTGCTTCTGGCAGGGACTGTTAGACCACAGTCCCACTTATTTGAAACACAGATGGACAATAGTGGATCTAAAGGGAGCTCTAATAAAGGGGCCTTGTTAATGACAGTGATTATCTTTTTAGTCCAGAGTGAATGCTAACACATATATTATTCATTATTGCCTAAAAATTTGGGGGGTCACTCATGCTACGGATCCTTTAATACTGATGCTAAACAACTACTATGGGCCTCAGCTGCAAAATACTGCCAATAAGTAAAGGTCCTGATATGATTTGTTCTCAGCTCAAGTCTTATTCACATGAGTCCCAACATGTGGTATTCATTTGTGGAATAATGTGTTTATACACTAGGGTGAAGTTACACCTAACTGAAACTACGCAATCTTAGCATGTTCTCTAAATTGCTCAGCATGATGAGGAGTTGGAAAAAACAGAAGGTATATACTGTTTAACACTGTGGCTTTCATTCACCATAGGCCCTAAAGGCGATTTTCCAGAATCTAACTAATGTGACATCCTGTTTTGTTCATTTGAATGGAAACTTTTGCCTTTTCTTATTACTTATTTCAGAGGGCATTAAAACTTCGTCATATGTACTCATTATAATTTTGTATAGTATGTATTCATGTTTTTGTGTTATATATTTTTTCTTTCTTTAAAATAGTGCCTCTGTCATGTATACCTGCTGGGGAAGGCCCTCCTTTGTGGAATTTTAAACCCTTGACAATTCTGCAGCCCAACTCCCTGCTGTTTGCTTCTATCCTTGGCATTGATGCAGTTAATCATGTTTTATCACCCGGAATATAAATAATGTCTGTCCTCTGCTGGATGCAGAAAGAGCAGATATGACCTTGTACAGTACTTTCCCTATTTGATTACACAATCTGCATGCCAAATTGTACTTACATGGGGAGAGCACTGTGTCATGACAGCATCTCTACATGCCAATTAGAAAAGGGATAAAAAAAAGTGCTTCTAAATACTGATGTGCTATTTCATTATATGTGTCATTTAGATCATCTTCCTCAGTGCAGGTTTTATGGAGTAGTTAAGCAGAGAATGTGGCATCTAACATTTGAACCAGTGGGCAATGGGGAACTGAAGGGAGGTATCAGGTGAGCAAAAAAACAACCTCGCATGTTCCTATTCTCTGGAATATCTGCTTGCTCATGGGGCATTCATGGCAGCCTTTCCTAATTACGCCTTCCAATGGACTCAACAAAATTGGTCCAACAGTGCTTCACTATCAGTGATCAGTAAAAAGCTTTATAATAGGTCTGACAGCTTTAATATATGACTAACCAATATCACATTGACATGTGGACATGCCAAGGCCCCTGTGCCCCCTTATTTGGCCTACTTTCTGGTGCTGGAATAAGGAATTTCTCTCCTTATGTCAAATGATTGTAATGTACCTTTGTGTCAAGCTTTATTAAGACTTTAGAGTCATGTTCTGCTCCATTATCTCATATTGTTTCTGTCCTTGTTTTATCTCTTGCCTACTTCCTCAGCTCAGGAACCTTTCTCTTCTTATTCACTCAGTTTCATTGGTTGCCGATTATGTGTCTTCCTAAATGTCTCTCCGCTGCCCTCATGTTCATTCTCTGTGTCAATCCTATATACTTTTACCTACCGTGTCTACTCCTCCAGCCATCAGTTCTGTTACACTGGCTTTAATATCCTCCAAAGGCATTTGGTCCTGCAGAAGAAGACTGGATAGAACTCCGGAGTATGTACTGTCAGATTGCTGTCTCAAGGAGCTGTATATTTGCTGTATACATCGGTCAGCTGTGTACAAGCAAAGTACTGATTATCACAAACACACATAGAATTGATAAAGTAATACAGAGATAGAAATTGGACTTGTCATGGTACAAGTTATAATGACAAATGTAATACTGGACCTATACCTATTCATTGTGAATGGAAATCATTTTTAAGAATTTGAATTATTTTATGGGAGATGGCCTTTCTGTAATTCTGCGCTTTCTGAATAATAAGTTTTGCGGTTAATGAATCCCATACCTGTACTGTGCAGTGCACCCCACCGGTGGATGAACATTTACTTATGGACCTACCGTGAGTAAATATGGCATCCCATGCTCTCACATGGTCCTTCCAAATAGATGAGTTAATTTTCCGTAGTAGGCTGGGTGGCAGATAGAGCATTGGGGCAGTAGTGTTAAACATGAGAGAGACAGAATCAATGAACTGTTGAGATTCAGGGTCGATGTAATCCTGCAGGAGCCCAAGGCGCTGCCCATATAGCACGTAACACACAGCTGTTAAAATTAAAATGTACAGTTAAGGTTACACAGTGTCAATGCACCTTCATAGCTGTTTGTTTTCTATCAGGCACTGTTTAATGAGAGGTGTTCATATATTATTATCATTAACAGGCCAGTTATATTAAATATTCAAATATACTGTACATCTTGGCTACAGTCATGTGGTATACACAGTGATCACAGCCCAAGAAATGTTATCCAAAATGTGGAAAAACTCCCTTTATGAAACAAAGTAAGACCAACTACAAAACAAAGTCATATTCACCAACTAATTTATGGGCCTCATATACTTTATCTTGTTTCCTGTAAGATTCGGAGCCTTGGGCTACCTATTGCAATGACTCTACAGGAATCCAACCTGTGATGTCTCCACTGTATACCTGGAAGATTACCCATTCCCTGCCTTAGATTGTGCTTCACATTTATGCTTTATATTACACAAGGTATTCCTTGCACTTTACACAAAAACATGCTGGTCATCACCAATGATCAAGATTTAAAAGTCCTGGTATGCAATAGAAACTCTTAAAATGTAAATTCTTCATAGTGCTGTCTAATTGAAGCATTCTTACTGTGTCCACATGATAGGCAGGTCAAACCAGGTTAATTCCTAATATATTAGGGTAAGTTGACCCCTCTGCTATATTGTTTGCAAGCACACAGATGTAATTTTTTACCCTAGGGAACTACAGGAAAGTAGAGAATAAAGAAGCAGATAAGAGAGGGTATAAAGAATAGTAATAATGAAAGCAGGTTACCTGGTTAGAGCTCAAGACCCTCATTCAGCACAAACTGTGAAATCTAGCTCTTATTTCTCTGCCATAATTAAATACTGCAGTACAATTGTTGTTTTTTAGATATTCTGTGAATTTATAGGTTCTATATATTCTGTGTATTCCATTCTTACATTCCAGTGCAAAACGGAAGAGCTCATTGGTCAGGTCTGCTGTCCATTTTCCCCGGCCACTCCGTTCCACTTGGATATGAGCTCTGTGGACAAAATCCTGCCCAACGCTGTCAAGCAAAGGCAGAAAACGGCTCATTGCCGACATAGACAAGACCTCACGATTTAGGGCAATCCGGTGACTGCGCCAGTCCTCCCCTTTCCTGGAAGCCAGAGAAAAAGATTGTTAGAACTACAGATAAGAAAGTTCTAAACATTTTCAAGGCCTGGTTAATCCACAGCCAGAAACACTTGGCAAAGGCAGCTCCTGCTGTACAGTTCAAGCGGCTCAGTGCTTCTGCAATATTGAATAGCTTACATCCTGCTAGATGGATTTAAATGAATATTTCAGTATTTACAGTACTCCTTCCTCTTGTTAGATTCATCATTACATATATTGGAAAAGTAATGAGAATAGAATGGGGGTATCCACTAAACTCATCCTTCCACTGGGGCATTAATCTCTCCTTTGTTTTATCATGATAGATTCATGTAAGCTTTCCATAAAAGAATGTTTTACAAATCGCTGGCTTCATTTTCCTAGCTCAGCAATGAGGTGCCAGTGCATGCGCCTGCCTGGGCCCGGGGAAAGGAAGAAAGAATTGCACAAATGAAGATTGTTGCAAATTAATTCCTACAGAAATACCCTGGGTCTGTGGGTTTTCTGATAAAAGGACCAGTGGCCCGGGGTATCAGGTAACTGGCTATCATCCCTGGGGCTGCCCAACTCTTTTGCCCTGTCCCAGTGATTATACCTATAGTTCTTCTTTAAATGATATGGCAGTTGTACCTTCTGCTGTAAGGTTTCTTACATGCATGTACCAGTATCTAACTGATAGATGCCAGCCTATTGTGCTCAATAGCAGTGCAGAACCAAGCACAGTGAACTGGCAGCTCTGGGGAAAAAAACTTCTAATGCAGAGACTTCTGATTGGAAAGGCCTCCTGCAAATGGAATTAAAGGTGAAGTAAACATTCCTTAATAGCTTAGTCTTTTCCAGAACCCCTCACCATACTAAGGGCCCCTTAAACTTCTTAGTTTGCTCTACCTAAATAGCAGGCGCCAGCTTTAGGTCTTACCTGTTATTGTCAACACCAAGCATGTGCAGTTGGAGGCAGGCCACATGCTTCTGTCAGGAAATCACAGAGAACGTTACAAATATGGTGCCCACCAAAACCTGCTGTGCTACTCTCCTTTTAAGAACGAGGTGCAGCAAACTAGGTTGTTTAGAGGGCCCTCAGTGGTGCAGTTTGGCAGGGAAGGTTCATTATGGGGCCACACTATAAAGCATTGGTTTGTTCTCCTTTATACTTTAAAGTGTGATCCTTGCACTGATATTTGACCTATGCAGGTCAAATTTCTGCCTTTCTCAAAAATGGTTAATTTGGAATTTGGAAAAAAATGCAGAACAATGCATATTTAATGTTAATAATATTTTGTTCCCCTTTAAATATATCCATTGGTATTTGACTTTTGTATTCTGGGGCTTATTTACAAACATAGGTGCAAAACTGTACAAGTGCATTTACCAATAACAACCAACCAGCAATTCCATTTTAAAAGCTAGAAATTGAATGAAAACACCTTATTGGTTGATACTTGCTACTGCTCATGTGTTATTTAGCACCTATGTCCATAGATCACCCCTTCATTGAGTACCTTGCCCATCAATTGTTCAGTGTATTGGAATATCTTTTTTTCTTAAATGTTTGGGTAGAGCAAAGAATTCCATATTTCCCACATCTAAGGTGTTATCTAAGGGCTGTGGCATGCGGGGAGATTAGTCGCCGCACAACAAATCTCACTTGTAACGGGCGACTTATCTCCCCAAAATGCTATCTCACCGGCTAGAATGTAAATCGCTGGTGGGATGACATACGCGGCATATGAATGCCATCCCACCGGCGATTTACATTTTAGCCGGTGGAATGGCATATCGGGGAGATTTGTCGCGGGTGACTAATCTCCCCGTCTGTCACGGCCCGAAAGCATAAAACATCGAAACTCAATATTTGTTTAAAGGGATGTCTGGGATTTCCCTACATTACATTTCCTCTGTAGAAAGGAGGTAATATTTGATGCATGCTAAATTTGGTGTCCAGGTATCCCTCCCATTATGTAGAGCATCTACATACCTGTATAGGTAAAGGAGATATTAGGTTCACATTTCTGCTTGGGTACAAAGTACACACGAGCTGTGAATCTAACAAGGCAACATTCTGTTTATTAGAATCATGAATATGAATTTAATTGGGGAGTATATATGTTTTTCTTGATGAATTATACCTAGCCGGATGCAAGAAATCATAAGTGGTAGGGGAAAATGAAGACCTGCAATTTCCCTAAGTGCACTATTTATGTCCTTTAAACAGGGAATTAAAAAAAAAATAACCACAGCTACTTCCTGCTGGCTATTCACCTTCATAATGTCTTTGCAAAGTATGTTTTTTTGATCTAGAGTGGGGGTCCCCAACCTTTTTTGACCCGTGAGCCACATATATATGTAAAGAGAATTTGGGGAGCAAGAAAAGTTTGAATAATGTACGTGGGGTTACCAAATATGGGCTTTGATTGGTTTGGGAGCCCCTACATGGACTGGCTGCCTAGAGGAGGTTCTGTTTGTTAGTACACCTGGTTTTTATGCAACCAAAACTTGCCTCTAGGCCAGATATTCAAAAATAAGCACTTTCATGGAGGCAACATGGAGCAACATACAAGTGAGGGGTGAGCAACATATTGCTCCCAAGCCACTGGTTGGGTACCACTGTTCTAGAGGAATCAGAAATATGTTAGAAATAAAGAAAATATTGGCTAGGCTAAGAACAGCTATGGTTGAATGTCATTAGAGGGAACAAACTTACATAAACCCTAGTTATGACAATTGGTTTTCATATGTTAAGCCCTTACATATTTCTCAGTGAAAATGGGCCATTTACTTACTTGAGTAGCACTCCATATCTTCTGTTGCGATAATCACGGTATTCATACCATGGAGGAACCCTAAGTCTCTCGGGGTGAAGGCCCTCTACATGGAAAAGGGTTGCAGCATCCTCTGGTAACTGGATAAATACACTGTCATATATGCCTAAAGCCTCCCTATTAAAAAGAATAGCACAGGCTTGAATTAATGCAATCAGTATCTTATAATTCCAGACCACACGTGTCATGCACAGGTATTCTACAGTCTGCTCCCACCCACTTTCTCCAGGACACCCTGTAATCCTCAAGAACTTTAGCTGCATGAAGTGCCCATTTAATAAGATTAATGTCAACTCTATGATAATTTACATGCAGTCCCTACATGTATCTCTCTTTCCTATCTATGTAGGACCTGCAGTAATCTCTCATACTGTTTCCATTCAGCAATATTTCAGATGATATACAGCAATAGCCTACACTGACTCCTGTCTCTATAGCAAATGTAGAAATAAATTCTACTGACTCCTGTATATAGGCTAAACATTAGTTTCTCACAGTGAATCCTGTCTATGGAATATCCATTAGTTTCTCACACACGGACTCCTGACTGTGTGATATACAATGATATATGGTGACTCTTGTCTGTACAGGAAATATAGCAATATCTTACACTGACTCCTGTCCCTGAAGGCTATACAGCTATATTTACTACTGAAGTCTGTCTCTATCCAGCGAATAGTAATACCACAATAATGAGTAGGAACCCTAGTAGCTGCTGTGCAGTATGTCAGACTCAGTAATCCCCAAGCAACAACCACTTGTTGACGGGTGAATGGTGAAGTGCCTGGGCCTGTGCTGGCATTAACATGCTTAATTCTGGCACTCTATGCCATTAGAACCATGCCCATAAAACATAACTCTATACCATCTATATAAGATATTGCAAATCATACAGATAGGACCAACTATGCATTACTACAGCCTCTCACTTTAAAGATCATGCAAATCTACTTTTTTCACTTTCCATGAAATACATGCACATCTTTTCTCTTGCACCATCTACAAAACCACACATCAACATCCTTTTTTAATCTCACCTTTACCTCAAGCATATTTACACCTTTTCTCTTTTTCTATGTCTCACAATTTTCCATTATATTCTTTTGGTTTCTATAAAGTGCAAACATGTCTCTTTCTCTCACCTTTTCTATTACACCCAAGAAAAGAAAGAGATATCTGTGTATTTGCTTCTAGAACATGCACAGCTATCAGCTGCCCTTGCTGTTAGAAAGTGTGCAGGTCTCTCTGTTCTTGTGTCTGGAACCTGCACATTTTTCCTATCTTCTATGCCACTAGAAAAAATATAAGGGAAGCACAAAGGAAAGAACAGTAGGCAGAATCTTGCCCTTATTTGTGTTTGGTCTTTAATCGCACTGAAAATTATGCCATTATCTATAATGTGAAAGGATCCACAACAGCATTCTCTTTCCTCTGACTTCTTTACAATGAATGTATTTACTGGCCACCCAGCTATATCTCTCTCCATCTACTTATCCAACTATGAATTCATTTTCCCTTTTTAAAGTATTTACTAAAAAGCCAGGTCTGAACATGTCCAAATTCCATTACTAATATACTGCAGCCAGACAGTTATCATAATGTGACTGCCAACATGTCTTTTGAAAAACAAAGAAAGTGAAAACAGGTCTGTGTGATTTCCTTAGTAGATATGCCCTTTAAATTGTTGCTGGGATCTTACTATGTACCACATAGCTAAGGATGTCCTAAAAGCCTCAAATAGCAAACTACACCCAGATAACTGCTAACCACTAAGTCAATTACATTACTTTTTTCTGCTTTTGCCTAAAGGGCTTCCTAGGAATAGTAAGATTGTGGCTACTTTGGCACCTTGAAAACAGATGGTTTTTAAAATAGTGGTCTTAATCTGAGCTGCTCTTCTGTACTGGACTATATGGAGCTGGTTGGGGGAGAATTAGCTGGGTGTTGCCTTTCTGCCTGGCTGCTGCTATACAGTATTACCATCAGTCAGGTTACCCTAATACTAGACAAACCTTGCCTCAAAGTGCTCTCTCCCTCTGCCTTATCTGCCCCTTAGTAGAGGCAAGGAATAAGTTCTGGTGACATCATTTAAGTAGTTCAGACCCTCCAACTGCCCAGCTCAGAATCCACAACCAATGTAGAGAAACATTTAAAATGCTCAATAGTTCTGGAGATGTGGTCATTGTAACTGATAGGCATGTTACTGTAAACTACCAATGCTCCAGTCTGTAAAGAATTACAGCCAGGCCTCTCTAGACCTTTCAGTGATTAATTTGCTTACAATCAACAGTTAACAGTGTTTGTGATTAGAAATACTATTTAACAATAGCCATCATAACTTGTGAGAGGCACGTGATAAAACATGTTGTTATGAGCAAGACATAGTAAAAGGGAGGTAAGCAAAGACGGGGAAAAACAGTAATAAACAATTGCTGATGATGATATATGCAGATTAATATGATTTGATAATGATCAAAAAATCATAATGACAAAAGAATAATAATGTTATATGATAATGGTTAATGTTATAAAAAAACCTATGTAACAGTCAGCTAGGTAGATATATGTCCAAGCTGCTGAATGCTTTTGTATTCTGTGCTTGTCGTTCCTATAAACTTCATTCTCTGATGAAATACATTTTCCAAGGCTCTGGTTGCAGTGTTATGGTAGTTGCTAGGTCTGACCAGATCTCACAATCATGGAGATGGAAGACAACTTTACACTTTGTTAACAAGGCACGGATTGTTACTAAGAAGATATTTTTAAAAACCCAATAGCATAATAAGATAATTAATTTTTGTATGCAGTTAATTTTCTTACATTACAAATGTAGCAGAACATTCACATGTTACCTAACCTGAATGTACAGGGTATTTGAAGTCTCTGCAAGGCACACAGCTGTCTCTCATGTTGCTCCTCTGTATAGCATGCATAGTCCCAATCTACCCTGAGCAAGTCTTATAGAGTAGAGTACTTACTGCACATATCATTATCAGGGCACCACTCCTCTCCAGTCTTGCACATCTCCCACATGCATAGGTCATTATAGTAAAGCAAAACCCTAGTGTGTCAACAGCTGTCAGACCCCAACCCCATTTTATCACATTTCATAGGAGAAAAACTTAATTCAATCCCTTGCCTGTAAATTGGTCCAAAGCGCTGGAAGTTTTCCATCATGTGATAGTGAATGTTATGGAATCCGTCCTTTCTCCAGAAACGATACAGTTCAAGCCAGCCTCTCTTCCAGTTGCCAGGCATCTGGTTATAAGGCAATGGGGTATCTACCTGAGACAAAGTGCCCATTTCAGGCCCCGCTCCCACCACAGAATGATGGCTAATCAGTCTAAGACCAGAGGGAACAGCAGGTAATCTGCGAAGGAGCAGCATTGTGTCTGTTGGTCAGAGGGCATGAGGGAACTTTTATAGAGCTGCAGAAGACATGAAGGACAAAGGGAGGAGAGTAAGAGACATGGCCTTAAACAAGGCAAATTTTCAGGGTTACAGCCGCAGATAGGAGAGGGGGAGAAAACTGCCTGTTAGGGAGGAAAATAAAAAGTATTCACTTCAATGAGCATGCAGTTTGAAAGGTTATCTGCTATTAAAATGGTTAATGGCCCACAGAGTAGTTTAAGAAGTCAGGAAAATAACACTGAGTATTTTTAATCAAAGAAAGCACAACTTGGATGTACAGAAAAGCGTTACTGGCAAAATCTGGTTATGCCTCACTGCAAATATAAATATATTTGTATAAATAGTACAGATATGGGATCCGTTGTCCAGAATGCTCGGGAACTGGGGGTTTTCTGGATAAGGGGTCTTTCCGTAATTCAGATCTCCTACCTTAAGTCTGCTAATAAAATTATTTAAACAGTAATTAAACCCAATAGGATTGTTTTGCCACCAATAAGGATTAATTATATCTTAGTTGGGATCAAGTACAAAGTACTGTATTACAGAGAAAAAGCAAATCATTTTTAAAAATGTGAATTATTTGATTAAAATGGAATCTATGGGAGACGACCTTTCCGTAATTCGTAACTTTCTGGATAATGGGTTTCCGCATAAGGGGTCTGATACCTGTACTACATAATGACTTGAGAAACTTGTATGACAGTGATGGTAAACAGGTTGCTGTTGATGAGCGAATCTGTCCCGCTTCCACAAAATTAATCAAACTACTGGAAAAATTGAGAAATGGCAGAAAATTTGTAAAATGCGTCTACCACGCAACTTTTTTTTACACGACTACAACTTTTTTTACTCAACCGTGACTTCTTGGACACTGCTGCAGCTTTTTCTCGCTAATTTTTTAGCCAAATTTCTGCAGCAGTTTCACAAACAAATTTGCAAAACGCAGAATTTTGCAGCGAATCCTTGTCTGGCAAAAACATTCACACATCCCTACAGGTTGCCATAGAATATATACGGCTCCTGTACACACAGTTGTGAGCCCCATTCAAGGGTAATCCTGATGTAAGATTTGATATAATTTTGATAATAATATTATTCACTCCTCTTACTAGGGTTATAGTTTTTAGAAAGCAGACAAATTATCCACACCATTAAGTGTATATTAAAGGTAATATATTAAGTAATAAATCAAACAATTGTTACAATTAACTGATTATTTAAACTAAAGCAATATTTTTACTATATATAGTTACATATTAATTGTGCAATCTACTTTGTCATTGCCACCAGAGTAATGGAATAATGGAATGGTCAGCTTCGTCCTTCCTGTCATGGCTTCGCTCTGTCTTCCAAAACCTCAGTATTCACATGCTATCTTGTCACCGGCTCCTCCGGCTCCTTACAGGCTTTCCCCTTTTTACTGTCTGGTGTCCACACTTATACAGGTTTTTCAATACCTGTCCCATCACAAACTAACAGGTTCCACCTTGTCAGATGGGGGATGACCTGACCCTTGCCTTTTTTTCAAAAACTGTTGGAGGGAATCTTGCATACTGTAATGATATGCTTGCTGTAGCACACAAACCCCCATATGTAATAAAAGGCATAAAGTTTGTCCATGAGCAGTATTCCATAGCAACCTCTGATGAAGGATTCAGCTGCCTGAACTGTGCCTCCACAGGCTAATAGTACTTCCTAATACTGTCCTAAATTTTTACTTCTAAATAATGGTACATTGACTTCTATGAAAGTAGACATGAGAATAGCACCCAAGCAGGAGAACCATGTTTTGCTATTATGCAACTTAAAAGTACATTGAGTATGAAAAACAATAGGCTATCCAAAAGCAGTTCCATTGAGCATTGCTGGCTCCTTCTGAAAGCTCAGAATAAAGGTGGCCATTCACAGGCCAATTTCAGCTGCCTTTATCGGTCCTTTCCACCGATTCGGCAGCTTATCTGCCTATGTATGGGCCTCCCCAACGGGCCTCCCCAACGGACATCTGACCCTATGGCCAAACAATCTAATTATCCAGATATCACCCAACCGTAGGTGGGCATATTGGGAGAAGATCAACTCGCTTGGCGACCTTGCCAAATGAGCGGATCTTACTGTGTATGGCCACCTTTAGGCACAATGCACTGAGCTGGCAGCCTACAATATTTCAACAACAAAAAAACATTTGTTGGTTCGAAAATAACATTTTAAATGGCAGAGTGAGTTATTTGCTATGTAAACAGTGTAATTTAGAAATAAAAAGTACACCATAAAAATCATGACAGAATATCTTTAAACCACTTGATACAGGGCCAAAAGTACTTAATTTAATTCACTTTGTGAAGATGTAAAATAGAGGAGGCCAACATTATTGTTCTAGTTGTTGGATGCCATTCTTATAAAGCCTCCATTAAACTGATTTTCTCTCCTTGGAAAATCTTGGGCTGCCTGCAATAGTAATTATTGTTGCTAGATCTGTATGTTATGGCATGCCATCAATTGTGGCAAGATATCAATTTGGCATTAAAGAAAGTCAAGTCCTAGGATTTGACTTGAGTACAGATGATAGGTGGAAATTATAAGATTTAAGAATGGAGGTTTGAGAAGAAGAAACACTAGAACTCTCTGCCTATCCATACTGGAGAGCATGCTACCCATACCATCCCTGGCAACACTGTGTACAACAAACAAGAATTTACCAGCTTGTAACAAAGAGAGAAAAATAGTTGCAGCCTGAAGAGTTATCTTCCAATAAAATGATATAAGAAGGCATATAAAGTGTTTTAGAAACCAATACAGGCTCTATTTTTCAAAGTGGAATTTATGTTAACTCTTTTGCAAGAGGAAGTTTAAGCTTGGGCCCCCCTAATTATTATTATTGAGTAAGTCCATTGCTTACTGATTGTGAGGGCTTTTTAGCTGCCATTGCCATTATTTTTGACAATCCCAACTGCACTGCCATAGCTATCCAAACCCTATCCTGTTTCCATAAAAGTGGTTGATGGCAGCCCTTTTGCATGCTGGTCCTGTTTTCTCTAAGGAGAAAGGATGTTTTTTTCTTTTTCAATAAAGAGCATTCAGAAAAAGCAACCTTTGATGTCTTCCCAACTCTTTCTTTTGATTTTATCTTAGGGTTTCCTTGGTTAACTAAAAAAAATCTATATAAATCTATAACAATCTAATATAGATTGGGTAAATATTAATGTTACTCTCTTGCAATGCCCAGGATTGGGGATTAGTGGTTAGTTTAAGTAGCACAATTGATCAAACTCCTTTCTATAAAGCTCATAGGATCACTAATATAAGTACAGCCATACCTATTTGTTACACAGATTTCCTTGATGTATTAAGTAACCTAAGTACCTAATTTGTATTAGATCCGGAGATGAGATGAAAACGTTGAATCTCTTTGGGTAGAAATTTCAGTAGGGCTGAAGGTCACAAAGAAAATGATCATTGGTGTATGCTATAAACCACCCCGTATAGATGAGGGGGATGAGTCCCAGCTACTTTTGCAAATGGAGGAGGCTTCAAAATTGGGTCAAGTTGTTATTATGGGGGACTTTAATTATCCGGACATTGACTGGAGTAATGGGGTGGCTAAGTCAGAAAAAGCTAGTGGGTTTGTAAATATGCTAAATGACAACTTTTTATTTCAGGTGGTTCAAGAACCTACTCGGAATGAGTCTATTTTGGACCTGGTAATATCTAATAATACTGAACTTATCTCTAACATTTGTGTGGGTGAGCATTTGGGGAACAGTGATCACAACATGGTCTCCTTTGAGATAATGCTACAGAGACAGCTCTATAAGGGAGTAACTAAAACGCTCAATTTTAGACGTGCAGACTTTGCCAGTATAAGGGCATCTCTGCAATGTGTCAGCTGGGAAAGGCTTTTCATGGGGTTAGACACAGAAGGAAAATGGAACATCTTTAAAACATTGCTTTGCAAGTATACACAACAGTATATTCCCCTTGTAAGCAAGGAGAGGCATTGCAAAGCAAAACCCTTATGGCTGAATAAAAGAGTTAGGGTCGAGGTTGGTAATAAAAAATGTGCTTTTAAAGCATTCAAGTTAGCTGGGACAGCGGAAACTTTCATCAGGTACAAGGAAGCAAATAAAGCATGCAAAAAAGCTATCAAGCAAGCTAAAATAGAGATGGAAAGGGATATTGCAGCTAGGAGTAAAAAGAATCCAAAATTATTTTTTAATTATGTGAATAGTAAAAAAATGAAGCAAGAAGGGGTGGGAACTTTATTATCACGGGGGGGTACGTTGGTTGATGAGAACGGGGAAAAAGCAGAAATTTTGAACTCTTATTTTTCATCTGTCTATACATCTGAGGAGCCAGATAATGAAGGCTTCCCTTTTAATATACCCAGTGCTAGTAATTTAGCTACTGACGCGTGGGTCACTCAGGAGGAAATTCAAAAGAGACTTGAACATGTAAAGGTAAACAAAGGTCCAGGACCGGATGGGATTCATCCCAGGATATTAAATGAGCTGAGCGCTGTGATTGCCAAGCCTCTTCACTTTTTTCAGGATTCGTTGAGGTTTGGCATGGTGCCGAGAGACTGGCGGATTGCTAATGTGGTGCCATTATTTAAAAAGGGATCTCGTTCTCAGCCTGAAAACTATAGGCCTGTTAGTCTGACATCAGTAGTAGGAAAGCTTCTGGAAGGGGTAATAAGGGATAGGATAGTTGAATACATTGCAGTTCACAATACTATTAGTTTGTGCCAGCATGGTTTTATGCGTAACAGATCTTGCCAGACTAATTTAGTTGCCTTTTATGAGGAGGTGAGCAGGAACCTTGATGCTGGAATGGCAGTTGATGTCATCTATTTAGATTTTGCTAAAGCGTTTGATACAGTACCTCACAGAAGGTTAATGATCAAATTGAGGAATATTGGCCTAGAACATAATATTTGTAATTGGATAGAGAACTGGCTGAAGGATAGAGTACAAAGAGTGGTGGTAAATGGAACATTTTCTAATTGGGCCAGTGTGGTTAGTGGAGTACCGCAGGGGTCAGTCCTTGGTCCTTTGCTTTTTAACTTGTTTATTAATGACCTGGAGGTGGGCATAGAGAGTACTGTTTCTATTTTTGCTGATGACACTAAATTGTGCAAAACTATAAGTTCCATGCAGGATGCTGCCACTTTGCAGAGCGATTTGACAAAATTGGAAAACTGGGCAGCAAACTGGAAAATGAGGTTCAATGTTGACAAGTGCAAAGTTATGCACTTTGGTAGGAATAATATAAACGCGAACTATCTACTGAATTGTAGTGTGTTGGGGGTTTCCTTAATGGAGAAGGATCTAGGGGTTTTTGTAGATCACAAGTTGTCCAATTCCAGGCAGTGTCATTCTGTGGCTACTACAGCAAATAAAGTGCTGTCTTGTATAAAAAAGGGCATTGACTCAAGGGATGAGGACATATTTTTGCCGCTTTATAGGTCCCTGGTAAGGCCTCACCTTGAGTATGCAGTGCAGTTTTGGGCTCCAGTCCTTAAGAAGGATATTAATGAGCTGGAGAGAGTGCAGAGACGTGCAACTAAACTGGTAAAGGGGATGGAAGATTTAAGCTATGAGGTTAGACTGTCGAGGTTGGGGTTGTTTTCTCTGGAAAAGAGGCGCTTGCGAGGGGACATGATTACTCTGTACAAGTACATTAGAGGGGATTATAGGCAGTTGGGGGATGTTCTTTTTTCCCATAAAAACAATCAGCGCACCAGAGGTCATCCCTATAGATTAGAGGAACGGAGCTTCCATTTGAAGCAGCGTAGGTGTTTTTTCACGGTGAGGGCAGTGAGGTTGTGGAATGCCCTTCCTAGTGATGTGGTAATGGCAGATTCTGTTAATGCCTTTAAGAGGGGCCTGGATGAGTTCTTGAACAAGCAGAATATCCAAGGCTATTGTGATACTAATATCTACAGTTAGTATTACTGATTGTATATATATAGTTTATGTATGTGAGTGTATAGATTGGTTAGTATAGGTTGTGTGCTGGGTTTACTCGGATGGGTTGAACTTGATGGACAATGGTCTTTTTTCAACCCTATGTAACTATGTAACTATGTAACTATGAGTGGAAAACGGCTTTTCCAAACCACTATGGCCACTTTGAGTAGCTAGTAATGCTATTTGGTTTATGCAATGCTTGTGCTACTTTTCAGTTTTTTGTAACTTATACCTTTTGTGATCTTTTTCATCATTTTATCATAGTATATCTGGATGATATTCTGATTTTCTCGCATAGTCTGGAGCAACATAGAATACATTTCTTTGACTAAGGAAACATGATTTATTTGCTAAATTAGAAAAATGTGAGTTTGAGGTATCTAAGATTACGTTTTTAGGTTTTCAAATCTCATCACATGGAATTGAGATGGAGTCAGACAAAGTGGAAGCAATCCTACACTGGGCTACTTTAAATGTGAAGGGTGTCCAACAGTTTGTAGGATTCATAAACTTCTACAGAAGGTTAATTTGTGTAAAGGAATTCCATTCCAATGGTTCTCGGCTGCTGAAACTAAAAGCACTTCTCTTCTCCACCTATACTGGCCCATCAAGACCCAAACCTTCCTTTTATAGTGAAAGTTTTGGGTCTTAGCACTGTTCTTTCTTAGCACTGTTCTTTCATAGCAAGGTCTTTTACATCCATGTGCCGTCCTGTCCCACAAACATTCTCATGCAGAAAGGAACTAAAACCTTGGCAATAAGGAGCTATTGGCTATTAAAACAGCTTTTGAGGAGCGGAGGCATTTTTTAGAAGGTGCTAGCCATACAGGTATCGTCTTTATGGATCATAAGAATCTTGGTTTTTTGTCAGCTAAAAAAGAATAAATGCTCATCAGGCTAGATGGGATATTCTTTTAAGATTAAACATTACAATCACTTATCGCCCAGCATAAAAAAAAAAAAAAAAAACTGATGCTTTATCTAGACTTCCATGTATGGGTTTAAAGGAGAAGGAAAGGTCTAATTGCTGGGAAATGCCAAAATATTAAGCAACCCCGACCCCCCCCCAGTAATTCTAATCACTTTCCTGATACCCTGGGCCAGTGCTCCTGTTGGCAGAAAACCACCTGGGCAGTATACCTGCAACCAAGTGATCTTTTTCCGTGTTCTGCCTTCACGCCGCTTTTGCTAGCGCAAGAAAAAAAATGTAAAAAGAAAAGTAGTCTTTTGTACCCTACTGTGCATGTGCTGGCCCGGGATTCTGAAGACGAGTGAAGGAAGATGATCGCCTGGTCGCATGAACCCTGGGCCGGTTTAGTTTTCAGATAACAGGAGCACCAGCCTGGGGTATCAGGCAAGTGATTACAATCATTGAGGGGTGCCTAAGATTTGGCACCCCCCAGTGATTGTAACTTGGCTTCTCTTTTATCTGGACTGAATTCTGAAATCCCTATTCGCAACAAGAAACATTTTTTGTATCTTCAAGCCCATTTGGATTTAAGGGAATAAATGAAATCCCTTACTGAGTCTGATCTAGAAGCAAAATCATTATTTACCTCTAGTGATCTTGTTCAACATAACGGTTACTTCCAAAGGCAAATATTTGTCCCTTCAAAGTTGTGTGAGAATATATTACCATTCACACATAGATCCCCCACAGCCAGGCATGCTTGAATTTATCAAACAAAATGCAACAAAATGTCTTTATCAATTTCTGTATTAATTCCTGAGGTTTGTGCACGGAATAAGTCCTCTAGAATGCCACCATCTAAAGGTTATGACATTATATTAGTTGTAGGTTAACTAAAATGGCTTACTTCATTCCAATTAAGGGACTTCCTTCTGCAGCTTGGACAGCAGAATTGGTCTTATGTGAGGTTTTTAGATTGCATAGAACACCAGTTTCAGTTTTTTCTGACAGGGGTACTCAGTTCATCATGAAATCCTGGCAAATATTCTGCAGATTTTTTAAATATTTAAGTTTCTTTCTCCTCAGAATTATATCCACAAAAAAACATTTAGGCAGAAAGGCTTATACTAGAGCAATATTTGTGTTGCTATGTTATCTTTCTTCAAAATGAATGGTTTACATACTCAATAAATCAGATAATAATTCAGTCCATTCTTCCATTTGAATGTCTTCTTTTTGTGGCAAACTTGGGTTTTCACCCATCATTGTTACCCTCCACACCAAGTCAGTCTCCTCTGCCATCTTTTCAAGAGCAATCTGTTACTTCTTCAAGACATTTTGTGCTTCTTAAAGTCCTCTTTGCATGAGGCTAAGTATAAAGCCGAGAAATACACTGATTCTAAGCGAATAAAAGAATCCACTTATGCTGTGGATGGTAAGTTTGGCTATCAGCAAAAAACATCAGACTGAGAATACCCACTGTTAAGCTGAATCAGAAATTTTTGGGACAGTTTTGTATTGCGACTCAAATCAATCCTGTGACTTATCGCCTAGAACTTCCTCCTTCTTTAAAGATCGATCCTGTATTTCATGTATCTCTACTCAAAACTTATATCCATAGCAGATTTCATTCCCAGCCGCAACTCAGTAATGCCTGGGGGTTTTAGCTCTCTCCTGCACTGCCATAGTTATGTTCCCCTGTGCATCTAGCCACTAGAATCCATTTCAGCTCTTCCACTCGGAACATAACAGCTTTTTACAGAAGTCGTCAACAAAGTTTGCATACTTCTTTGGGTCACTGTTAAGAGATGCAACAGCAAACCACACTGGTATTTCATGCAGTCTCACAGAAAGTCCGACTCTCACTGCAATACCTCGCCATTGCTCCACACAATATGATGTATGAATATTTGGAGGTGGGACTGCACTCTAGTGAATTATAATTATCTGTAGAAATAAATGTAACCAGGTCTGCTGTTAATAGTATGGCTTTTCCGAGACTAGGGTAGGTAAAGCTAATCCACCCCCCAAAAAAAATTCTATTTAGTATTCAATCTATAGAGAGATCATTTTGGAGCTAGTACTTCTCAAAGCCTGAGTATAAATACCTTCTTATGAAAAACCTGAAGCCTCTGCTGTATAGGCAGGCAACCTAAGCAATGTACCCAGGAAGATAGTCTCGCAGCTCTGATCTATATAAATGTGTTAGGAGGATACAAGGTAGTTAATAAACTAGACCACTGTTGTCTAAATTGTTACATGTTATGGGCCAATTATGTCTCATACAGCATATGTCTTGGCGAGATTATATTAAAATGAAGATGTCATGCAATCAAGTCTATGTAGCCTTTAAGCAGGCTGGGGGCCATAAAAATCCTTTGGAGGGATGCATTCACGCCATGAGCCTTTAACCATTTCCAAAAGTCCAACCCTGATCTGGCTGCAAAAATGAGTATAATGCCAAAGTGTAAAAAAACAGCAGTGCAAAATCAGACAAAATAAAATGTAAATAAGCATTGTAATTGTTGCAAGCACATCAGTAACTGTGTAAAAATGTGAAAATACTGCTGCACAATTATACCCTTTTACTTACATGCTTCTGGCATTTCCAATGTTTAACTAGTGAAGGGTGTATTGAGGTGCTTTGTTGCCACCATATTGACTGTGTGTCATTTTCCTAATTCTCAGTTGTGCAGGTTCAATATAGGGTCCTTTCAATCAACTGTGCACACATCTTAGTGGAAAAGGCTGTTGGGCATGGCATATTAAAATGTTGCACGGCATGCTGCACTTGCTGCAGGCCCCTTCCTGGAAATCCCAGATTTCACTTTGAAATCTGATAACTTTACTTTTGGCTGACTCTACAGTTGCTAGCAATAGGGCAAAAATGTATAAATCTAGCACTGTGTATGGGGCGGTACTATCTTGGAATATAAGAACATCATTGGGGAACAGTATTATAAAGTGCACCTGGATCTCTATAATAGTCTCACATTCCTTTGTTGTTATGCAGCCAATCATTTGACCTACTGACTCCCACAAGATGGCTGTCCATTCCAATATTGATACCTCACTTTAAAAGTTGGCAATAAACATTGTGGGTTTATGATATCCTTTTTGGGTTTTTGCAAATCCAAACATAACCAAATGTAGGTAAAAGATTAAAAGATGGCATAGGGGTACATTTACTAAGACACGACTCAGAACCGAATTGGAAAAATTCCGATTTGAAAACGAACATTTTGCGACTTTTTCGTATTTTTGCGATTTTTTCGGCGTCTTTACGACTTTTCGGAAATTGTCGCGACTTTTTCGTTACCAATACGATTTGCGCGAAAAAACGCAAGTTTTTTCGTAGCCATTCCGAAAGTTGCGCAAAATCTGCCGATTTTTTCGTAGCGTTAAAACTTGCGCGAAAAGTTGCGCCTTTTTCGTAGCGTTAAAACTTAAAAGGTGCGACGTTTCGCGCAAGTTTTAACGCTACGAAAAAATCGCAACTTTTTGCGCAAGTTTTAACGCTACGAAAAATCGTCAGATTTTGCGCAACTTTCGGAATGGCTACGAAAAACTCGCGTTTTTTCGCACAAATCGTATTAGTAACGAAAAAGTCGCGACAATTTTCCGAAAAAAATCGCAAAATACCGATCATTACGAAAAAAACGCAATCGGACGCATTCGGCCCGTTCGTGGGTTAGTAAATGTGCCCCTTAGTGTTTTGGCCTTTCAATACAAGCGCTTTCAAACAGAGGCCCTTTCAATATTTACATCTTTTAAAGCCTTTTACTGAGATTTGGGTGCAAGGAAGTGTACAGTTAAATATCTATTTATCCCTGTCACTGACTTCCAGGCCCTGTTCCTTTTTGCTGATGCATTTTGTCTCTCTTTGACATTATTTATCATCATTTTTAAATCTGTTCCCACATTAATTAATATTTCTGGTTTTGTGACTGATGCAGGTTCTTTGGACCTTTCTTAGTAGCCCTTGTTGCTTTGAAAGTTCACATATTAGACATCTTTTAAAGCTAACACTTACTGCCAATTAGGTTCCTTTGTGATATTTCTCTGAGTTTACTGTATGAGTAAGACTCCAGTGGAGTAACAATAGAAGAAGCAGACCCCGCAGCCACACGTGGGCCCAGGGAACATGGGGGGCCTGGACTGGGGTCATCTGCTTTCTCTATTATTGCATTTAAATCCCTGCTCCGGCTGTTCCTCAGGTAGGATAGTGGGCAGGGAGTAGGGATTTATACACAAGCAGACTGGAGCAATGGGGCCAGGTAGGGTTTCTTACTTGGTGCTGGGCCCCTATGAAAATGTTTTTGTGGGTGGGCCTGGTGCAGAGTAGCTACACTGCTGGATTCAGTCTCCTGCATGTAAGAGATGCAGGGAAAGAGATGGTTCCATGTCAGGTCAATAATCACTACTGGATACAGGGTAAAAGGTAAGCGATTACAATCACTGGGGGTGCCTAACATTTGGTACCCCCTAGTGATTTTTACTTTTCCCTCTCCTTTATTAAGATACTCCCCAATTTTATATATAGCCTAAGGAAAACCAAATAATTTAATATAATATGGGGAGTTTGGTTAGAGACACAGCTTCTGAAGGTAACCCTAATCATGCCCAAGATGTAATATACACTGCTGACCAAGAATGAATTACTGCTGTACCTTTCCTCCTTTTTGTAACCCTAAATCCCTAAAAATCTGGTTAAATATACTGGTTAAATATAAGAGGGTGAGTTAATTATTTTGTAGATGTCTATGAATGTATTTATCTTGATTTTATTAAGGAAACTATGCAAAAAAAAGGGGGGTTAGTCATGGGGTAATGCAGTGACACGCTTCATTAACAAAACAAAAATGTTTGTGTTTCCAAGCCATGAAAGAAACCTTTTGCTCAAAGAGGAACTGAATGCAGCAATATTTTTTCAATCATCTGACTGAAGCTCAGTCAAAAAACAAAAATGTAGGTTACATATACAATGTAACAGCACTTTTATAAATGCCCATACATGGAGCTCAGAGCTTGCATGTAATTACCCATCTGGTAACGGTTTAACTGGAACTGTACGTCTTCCATCACTATTTATTCCCCTTGGAACCCCTGCTCTGATGTTGACTCTCAGTGACCTTGTTATGCTCCTCCTCTTGGCTGTGTGACATCAATTAAACACATTAGTGGAATTCCATTCTGCTTATGACCTTCCCCAGCTCCCTCCCAATATCTCCTGGATACTTTTATATAACTGTTTGGTTTTTTTTTTCCAAACACCCACGCACAAACTTGTTCTCCAAGAATCATATTAAACCTATCACAAATGTTAATTAAGATTTTTGTCTAGCATTACGGAGGGACAGAACAAGAGAATCTGCTGTAGAGTAAACTTTGAACAGCAAATCCCACCAACCTACAAGTTGCGGGTCCTGTTCGATAACCACTCCTGATCTCTCAATAAATTCTGGGAGTTGTAGTTTAAAAACAGCTTGATGGCTGTTGTTTGGGCTACACAGCCTTTTTTATAGCATTTTGTTGTTATTATGCAGTCCTACCTAACCACTCTCATGAGGTGTATTAAGAACCTTATTAAACCTAAAGGGTAAAGACACACAGAACTACTAGTAGCAGCTACAGGTATCGACACCTTATCCATTTACCCATTATCCAGAATGTATCGAATTACAGAAAGGCCAATTCCCATAGAGTCCATTTTAATAAAATAATTTACATTTTTATAAATGATTTCCTTTTTCTCTGTAATAATAAAACAGTACCTTGTACTTGATCCCAACTAAGGTATAATTAATCCTTATTGGAGGCAAAACAACCCTATTGGGTTTAAATCATTTTTTTTAGTAGACTTAAGGTAGGAGATTCGAATTATGGAAAGGCCCCTTATCCGGAAAGACCCCTTATCCGGAAAACCCCGAAACAGGTCCCATACCTGTACTTGTCATAGCTACAAAAATAGACAATGCTGTATTTTGCCAGTGTTTGGCAAAATACAGTACAAATGCTAAACATCTAAAAGCGAATTATCAACTAAGCGAATTAAGCACTACAGGTGCTTTTCCACCCACAATTGTTTTGGTTTCTGATAAATATTGCATACCAATAAATGTATAGTTTCCTAAGTAACTTAGGTATGAAAGATATCTGCAGACAGCTACAAGATCAGCTATCAATCCCCCTGTGTGACATAAGCCATAAAGTGCAGGAAATGCATTACTTGGCAACTTTTGCTTTTGTACTTACTGTCAGTTGGCAGATATCTACCAGTGTAAAGGAACAGTAACACCAAAAAATGAAAGTGTTTTAAAGTAATTATAATACATTGCACTGTTACCCTGCACTGGTTAAATTTGCGTATTTGCAACAGAAACACTTCTATAGTTTATATAAATAAGCTGCTGTGTAGCCATGGGGGCAGCCATTCAAGCTGGGAAAAAAAAGGAGAAAAGGTACAGGCTACATAGCAGATAACAGGTTACATAGCAGATGAGTTTCACATTTGAATGGCTATAGTAATGTTTCTAAAGCAATTACATCAGTTGTACCAGTACCAGTACTTTTATACACTTTCATTTTTTGGTATTACTGTTTTGCCTACTTTAAACAGTATAAGGGCTTTTGGGGTACTCACCCTGTGCTGTCGCACATTAAGGCACATATGTGGGGGAGGGGAATCCCCCAAAACCTGATCATTAACCCTGTTGATTCAGATCGCTGTTTGGGCATTAATGTTGACCAAAACCTTCTCTTCTTAATGCAACTGCCAAAACCTGCCACTTTTTCCTCTGTTATATGGTGTTTTAACTATTAAAACACTAATCCATGCCCTTATCCTATCCTGTTTAGACTACTGCAACCTCTTACAAACAGATCTCCCCTGTTATAAACTCTACTGCTAGAATTCACCTCCTCTCTCCTAAGAGGGACTCTTTATCATGGCTGTTAAGCAAAGGATAGCATACAAAATCTTCCTGCTAACATTCAAAGCCCTTATCCACACCCAATATCATCTCTTGTATCTAACCTTTCTATCTTGCTGCTCCTTATCTCTAAAATGTTACCCCTGAATTCTTCTGTAAGGAACACTCTTTGAACCCTTTCCAGAACAAACTCAGATCCTACCTTTTTTGAGCACTAGTACACTACCTGACTAGTCCTTGAATTTAAGGCCAGTGCTTAAACCTTTGTGCACATTTCCCTCCTATTAGTGCAGGTATGTTATCCACACGCTTAGACTGTAAGCTCTAAGGGGCAGAAACTTCCTTCCTACTGTGTTTTTTAACATGTGGCACCTAATTTTTGTTTATTTTGACTTATTTATTTACTATTATTGTTATAATGTTGTTGTTTCTTTGTGTATGTTTCAATATTGTAAAATTGTAGTGCTCTATAAATAAAGTTATACACAGTGCCGGACTAGGGTGTGCGGGGCTCAACGGGGTGTCATCTCAGGGGCCCATCACCCCAGTCGCAAGCTTCTTCTCACAGAAAACCCAGTGCAACCCTCTCCCCCCCCCCCCCCCCCCCCGCACACATGCTTGTGCCCGTACCTTGTCTTCCCTTTATGGCCATGATCAGAAGGGGGAGCAGCGTCCATAGTGCCCATGGACATCAGGCCTGGGTTAGCAGGGCCCACTGGGTTTTTTCCCGGTATCCTGCTGGCCCAGACTGACCCTGGTTATACATGCCTATAGCATTCAGAATTACTTCAAAATACTGTATAGGCCTGTGAGTAGACACTTAAATGGAAAATATTTCAATATGCCTTGTCTGTTGGTATTGTAATTATACACTGTAATATTTTATAGGGAAGCATTTACCTGGCATGCACACTACTCGCAGACTTCACACATAGATTGCAAGGCATATATTGTAGAGCTACTAAGCAGATTTAAGATCAATCCTAATCTGTCATTGTTCTTGTTTTTTTTTATTTGGAGAATTTAGGTTTCATAAAATAACCTATTTAACAAAATGAAATTGGAAAAAGATTGGAAGTCAAGGAAAAGTCAAAGACTCCACCCTATTTGGAATATGACAAGCTGTAAAAAATTCTCATTGGGACTGAAGGAGTTTAAGATCCTAAATAACTGCTCTGGTGGAGTTGCTGCATATAACATGGTACAGACAGGCTGAGGTGTGTCATAAAACATAAAAATGTTGAGATGTATGTCAAGTTCAAGGAAAGACCTTGGGATTCCTGTTGTAGCATCCTAAAGAAAAAATAGACCTTAGTGATTGAATTATTTCCCAAAATCATAATCAGAATGGTAGGTGAATGCAGATTCCTAGAGTCACCTTTGTTACTGAGCCAATTCCCACACAGAAAAGTGGCTAAGAGGAACCGAGTGATCGAGGGATGGGGTGCAGTATATATAGTTTTACAGAGCCACAGACACACTCATAAATACTATTTGCTGCCACTTCCTTTTTTAACCTTTTAGTTGATATAGAGAACAAGTGAAGTCCAGCAATTAACCCAAGTGATTAACTACAACAGTACATCAATAGATAATCTGTTTTGAGTGCAAAGAGAGCTTTTACCCCCAAATAGTTGTTAGGGTGAAAAAGAGAACTTTAAATGTTTTAACATATCACTTTGCATTTTTAACCAGAGAAAGACTAAGAAACTCCATAGATTTAGCCATCTAAGCTCTGGAGTAGGAAAAATAACATTTTATGGTTGAAAATCTGTAGCTCTTCATATGTTTTAATATATATGTAGTATCTGCATCTCACATCAAGGAAGTGGAAAAAGTGAAATACATTTTGAAAATAATGAAAGTTTTTATTTTAAGACTTTGTTAATGCCCTGTTTTACCCTCCCTAGTTGTCAAATCTGATTCATGAATCTGTATGAAAATTAGAAAATAGATTTTATTTGAAAAAATAAAATCCTTTTACACAAATCCCAGTGTGAGTAAGGAGGGAAAAAGAAACAGACTTGTTCAGGGCGCAGAAACCTTAATCTTCAATAGGTACAGTTGTCCTTGAAAGTCTTGAAAGGCTCAAAACCTTAGGAATAAAAAGAAAAAAATGATGACTGCAAGTAAGCAAAGAGGTGCACAGAAGTGCAATATAAAATGAAAGCAGATAAGTGATAACAACAGGTAAAAGCTAGGAAGCAGCTGAGAGGTCAGGCACTTGTAAGAGTAGAAATGAGGGCAGTGCATGATTTGATGGCAATACTCTTACCTAAATCATTAAACTGGCACCCACTACTTATTGGAATACTAAGTCAAGCAATTATTAAGTTCCCTACTTATAAGCAAGTATAACCCACTGAGAATCAGTGTTCTCAAACACACAGACTGGAAGGGAATACATAAAGAATGTGAAGATGGAAAAAATAGAGAAGGGAGGCATAATAAGAACTGAGGTTTGATGAATGACGGACAGATGTTTGAATCCTTACTGTGTAATGCGGCAGTTTGTAGCAGATGCATAACGTCCAGTGTAGTGGATGTTACAGCGCACCACATTATTGGTGAAGTCCGACTCCAAAACCTTATACTTTGGATTCACTACAACCTAAGGCATATAAAACAAACATTAACAGGCTGTAACCCTAAAGATTCTTAGTATACACCAACAAAGCAATGTAATATACAGTGCACTCTCTATAAATCCCATGCTTGAAACACAGGCCTAAACCTGCATGATAAAGCGCATATATTATAGAATTATAGTGAAAAAAAAGAAGCAGTTTATAAAACAGTAACATAGAACTAGATTTTAGAAAACACCAACTTTTTTACATTTATTCTGCTTATTATATATATGCAGAATATATATGCCTCCAGGCTATCAGATCCAAGCAAAAGAAATGTTAAAATGGTGTCAGTTGGTTTCCTATTTATTTGAAGAAACCAGTAAAGAATCTCCTCCCTATAAATAGGCAGGTAAATCAGGCACACTTTGCAGAATATCCTACCCCCAGATGTTAAACACTAAAATAATTATATGAAAAAACAATATTTAAAATATTGGGACACCCAAAAATGTTCATATACAGTAGAGTTTTGTGTTTACATACCTTAAGTATATAGTTTCCTGGCTTCACCTCTGTGATATCAATCCACTGACAGTCTATATCTGCATTGTAAGTATCGTAGCATCCCGGACTCAGACCCTGTGTGTAAAGCAACTAATGAATAATACATCTATGTCTAATTTGTGTGCAACCTATATTTATGCAATAATTGTTGTGGTTATTGCTTGTAGACATGAGCAATTCTAAACAATAATCACCTGACTAATGAGTGCAATGACAGGTGATTACCATTCAAGGCAATGAAAAGGTAGCTGTGAGCATTTTACCACATGAGCAGCCATTATGGAAATCATAAGGGCAGCAACATGACTACATGACAACCAGATCTTTAATGTTAAATAAAATGGTACACAATTGTTTAAGCATTAAAAAGGTTACTTGTGCTTTGACAGAGTATCTTTGTTATTGTGAACAAACAGACAAAAAACAAAATGGTGAAAAAAGTGATGCAAATTAAGCAAACTGAAATAGAAGCTACAGCAGTGTTCTCCCCAGTCCCTTTTAGTGAGGCGCATCACCTGCATTTCTGTTAAAGGAGAAGGAAAGGTAAAAACTAAGTAAGCTTTATCAGAAAGGTCTATGTAAATACAGCCATATGCACTTACAGTAATGCTGCACTGAGTCCTCTATCAAAAGAAACACATGATTTCTTGTCTATTTTTTTGTAAACATGATGTTCCAGTGTCTGACTTCCTCTCTCAGAAATATCCTTAATTCCTAGGGCCAAAGTCTACGCAGTTCTCTCCTCTCTCCTGTCCCGCCCTCCCACCAGAATGCTAAGAACTCCCTCCACCTTCCCTTAGGAATGTGTGATCTCAGCTATAACAGCTAGAGCTGGAGCAGGAAGGAAGCTACTTAAAATGGCAGCTGCTATCTTAAGCAAACCAAGAAAGCTTCTAAAACTGTTTACTCAGGTATAGTAATGGTTTCTGCAGAATAAATATTTTGTTCTAAGTGGCACTAATGTGGCAAATCTATTGGCAGTAAAATGCCAAAATGGCTTTCCTTCTCCTTTAAGCCGTCTGGCTATGCTCCCACCTTAAATCCTGCCACAACCTTACCCACAGTCCTAGCAGCTTCTGTATAAAAGGTACTGCAGTAGTGAAGTTGTAGCAGTGCTTAATATTTTTTCCCACCGGCTACTTTTCATTGTGCCTGTCTGTGTAGAACACTGCAAAGGAGGAATTCAAATAAAATTGTCACCTGAGTGTGTGAAGTGCATGCATATCTCTTTAAGTTTCCAAAGTCACAAGTAGTGTCCTCTAAACAGAAGCTGGCCTTATGTCCCTCTGCAACTTTTCTGCCTGTGGTAGCATCCAGCAAGTCATAATGACTGAACTCATCCATGCTGTGATAGTGCCTGGTAAAGAATAGACAAATCAAGCCTGGTACTATTAAAACAATAAGTAATATTATTTGAATGTTGGATTAAAAGAACACCCTAACGGATTTGTAATCTGCCCACACAATAAGTAATATTATTTGAATGTTGGATTAAAAGAACACCCTAACTGATTTGTAATCTGCCCACACAATAAGTAATATTATTTGAATGTTGGATTAAAAGAACACCCTAACGGATTTGTAATCTGCCCACAGATCTGTCTATTTCCCACCTGCTGGGGCATAACAGAAGCCCTCAGTTGAGTGTGGCTTGCCTAAGCTACCTGGCTTTCAGCATTGGCTGGCTGCATATAATGTTAAGGCCAATGTCACAATGCAGCATTTTCTCTGCTGACGGTTTATGTGTGCAGTATGCAATCAGGGTGAACGTTTTGGGTCGATATCTGCCATGCCTCCGCAATGACAGGCAGATAGCATTCCTGTCAATGCACACATAATTTTTTTTTTGGGGGGGGGGTAGGGGGCCAATTCATACAGCAGAGAAACAGCTGCATGTAACATACATTCACTCATAAGGTCATTCAATTTTTTTTTAATAAAATACGACATTTCCCAATTTTGAGTTTTAGTGATGCCCAAAGGAGGAGGGGTCTCCAACAACTTTCATACAGAAAACCCATTTAAAGCCAATGTGAAACCTCAAAAAAGATTTTTTAGTGGACAACCCCTGATAGAAACAACATGTCAAGCCCTCCATTCTTTTCTACTCACTGGTGGCAGCTGTGCCATTCCCATGACTGGCGTGGGCGAGTAGGCAGAAAGTCAGCAGTACCCTGATTTTTCACTCTTTGTGGGAAACGTAGAAGAACTCGAACATCATAATCTGTGGCTTCAGCCGAGTATGCAGAGCTGTTGGGACAAAAGGAGGTGATATATATTTAGTCTTGTGCCTACTTAAGCATGTATTTATGGGTACATACAAAAAACGAGTTTTGTTATGCCACTTTATCACTAGTCCTATGTGCCTGAGATGGCTGGTTTTTTTTTACAAATATTACAAATAATTAATTAAACCAAATATAGCATTTCTAAATGCAGCCATATTGAGTGTCACCTCCTCACTTAATTTCTATGTTTTCACTGTCTTTGCAATTATATTTGCCTTTCTGCCTAAAGCAAGTGTTGTCAAGCCAGTGCTGACTTTGCACATGCCTGCATGCACACAGTAGCGCCTGGCTGCAACAATTTTCATATACACACTAGTGAAAGCAGCCTTTCTCTCACACAAAAGCAGCGGATGCTGAGCCAGGGTCAGATACTGACTGTGTAAGGTCCTCTCACACATAAAAAGCAGTGTTCAGCACTGACTGGCCTGGAAGTTACAGCTAGTGATTGTTATTCTTACATGGCACTGCTAAACATACAGAACATTTTTCAAGCACAGCAAGACCTTGTCACTGAGTTCATAATCTTGAGCGGTTAACATAATCACAGCAGGCACAAAGTCTGCCCAGTTCTAGAGACCCACAGCAATCAATCTCATGCAGGACCCCAATAAATACTTCATGCTGGGTGGTTGCTGTGGGATAGCACATTCAGTGCAAAGTGCAGAGCACAACACACACAAGCAATTCCTTTACTTAACACAGAACTAAAGCATAACGGTAAGGGTTGGGGACTTTTGTGTGCCAGTCTTTACAATGCAGCATTCACTGTTTGTGCCTAGTTTTGTCTGACAGCCATATGTTGTAGAAAGGTGACAGGGTCCACGGTTGGCACAAAACATGGCCCTTTGGACTTAGCACCTTGCACCGCACCCTTTGTAAAAAGATCTGTGGCACTAATAGGTTTGTTAAGCAGTACCCTACAGCGGGTCCTATTTATTTCTTGCTAAAAATAGCACCACATACATTTAACA
Source organism: Xenopus tropicalis (assembly GCF_000004195.4). Taxonomy (NCBI): domain Eukaryota; kingdom Metazoa; phylum Chordata; class Amphibia; order Anura; family Pipidae; genus Xenopus; species Xenopus tropicalis. Next base: position 92,592,989 of record NC_030679.2, on the reverse strand, counting down.
TTTATATTGTTTATGAAGGACCTTTTTTTCGCTCTCGAACACAAAATCCACCAGAGGACTAAAACCCAGGCCTCCCTAAATCATAGTATCTTAACATATGAACTACAGCTGTTAATTCACATAAACGTTAGTATTTTGACCTGGAGAGACAGTGCTCTTCGGCCGCACACTTCAGAGAATACAGATGAGCTCGTTGAATATATGTAGCAGCTTGGACATAACTAGGATCAGGTACCAAATCAGGAAGACCTGTAAAGTAAAAGCAGATAGGTAAGATAAGAAGTCAGCAGGCTGATATACCTGAATGCATATGGCTCCTCACCAAGAACAACTGAAATTCCCTCACTCCTAAAAACTTACCTCTTCCATTCTGGTTGCCTCGGAATACGCTCCCCACGGTGGCTCTGCCTTGTTGTTCAACCTGGGCTTGGCCTCCTGTAGCAGGGACACTAGGTACTCTGGCTGGGGGCTGGACTGGTTCTGGTCTAGTTGCCACATAATATCCTCCATCTCCCTCTCTCACCCCTCCAAAAGGGGGGTACCCAGCATCACCCCCACCACCATAGCCAGGGCGGACAGGGTCACTAGCTGGGACTGGGGGGTCTTCACCACGGAACAAACTATGGGCAAAGCGCCGATCCAGTCCATCCTGGGGCAGCACTGGATGGGCTTGAGGAGCTTGTTGTGGTGGTAGGTTAGGGGGGATCCCAAAATAAGGGGGTTGTGCAAAAGGTGGTGAGGGCTCCTCCCAAAAGTCCTCATATCCACCAGCCCATGATTGCGCAAAATAGCCTCCTCCCCCACCTCCTGCTCTCTGGTACCCATAGCCCTCATCATATCCCTGAGGATTTAAGTCAGACTGGGGAACAAAAGGGGGTTGGGCCCTTGGAAAAAACTGTGTACCCACAGAAGCCTGGGAAGAGGACTGACGTATTCTTCCGCTGCTGCCAGCCCCTGCGGAAGGGACAATGCGCCCAGTGCTTGCTGATTCACTTACGCTGCGCCAGTTGTCGGGCACTTGGCCGAAGCCAAATGGGTGTCTGGTATTCCCCCTGATGGTTTGGGAGCTAGTGCGTGGAGAACTAGGTGCTTGACGGCGTCGGAGGTCTGAACCTCCACTACGGCTCCCATCCAGCAGGACTCGAGATCCACCTGTGCCTCCCCCTGCTGCCTGGTACTCAGAGCCTGAATTTAGTAGCCGATAGCGCCTCCCACTCTCTTCCCACTGGATCATCTGTCCCCAACCATCACCCTCCTGCCCCAGTGCCACAGAAAGACCCCAAACCCATAGGCAGAGCTGCCCCAGGAAGGCCATGTTGAGCACCCCGTTTGCTGTCACTCTGGGGACTAAGGCTGCAGTGGGAGAGAGAGAGGGTGCAAAAAGCTGAGGGGTGGGGAGCTTTCAGCTCTCTCTCAGCTTCGGTGCCCACATGTTCAGGCACAACATCGCTTTGCAGGGTAGGAGAGGCTTCAAAAGAATGCTGCTTTGCAGAACTGTGGCAGTGAAGAGGTTAAAGCAGCAATGCCTTGTGGGTCAGAAACAGAAGTTGGGTCATCTGGTTCACGGGCTTGAGTTCTTTGGTGAAAGCTGGCTAAATAGAACAGTTGGGTGGTGTGTGGCAGTGGAATGGTTAATGGCTGGATGGTAGGATCCGAGGGAGGGGGGTTACATCCTCTCTTCACTTTGTCCCGTTATTTTAACTTCTAGTGACTTGTCTCCAGCTGCGCACCCCGCACTCTCCGCTTGCTTATCACTTGCCTCGGTCCCTCCAAGCCTCTTTTCTATGCCCATAGCTCTCCCCTCACTTCCTGTTTATCAGCCTTTCGCCCCCAACTTCTCCACTCTCCGCCCTCCTTTTTCATTCACTACCCCCTCCCCGCAATCATTCTTTTCTCCTTCCCACTATTTTACATTTGAGCCTATTGCTTTCCTTCGCCCTCACTGATTTTTCACTCTCGTTCTTTCTTTTAAGTTTTTAAAGAGGATGTATCGTCGTTCCGTTGAGTTAAGAGATTCTGAAAGAATCCCTAAAACAAGCAAGTTCCCAATATAAGTGCATTCTTCTGCTCTTACTGTTGTACAAATAAACCGGATTCCTCCGCTGCCACAGGCAGCCTCACTCAGCCCATGCTTCTATTCTGAGGTAATCTGATAGGTCTCCTTACTGTACTGTACTGTGTGTGCAGCAAGAGCCAATCAGAAGCAAGTATGTTCCTCGCTGGATGAGTGTTGCCTGTTCCATAGGGCTTCCGCTGCACCGAGAGAACAGGGCAGCCGGGAACTGCCAGCTTAGGTAGGGCTGGCTACCTGGTAAAGCTCAAGGGCTGGCTGCCTGGTAAAGCTCAAGGGCTGGCTGCCTGGTAAAGCTCAAGGGCTGGCTGCCTGGTAAAGCTCAAGGGCTGGCTGCCTGGTAAAGCTCAAGGGCTGGCTGCCTGGTAAAGCTCAAGGGCTGGCTGCCTGGTAAAGCTCAAGACACCGAAAAAAAATATTGCATGTACATTCGAAAATTGCTCGTTTTTAGGGATTCTAATAGAATATCTTAACTTAATGTGATTGCTAGACACCCCTTTTTAAAAAAGCTTAATTGAATGGCCGTCCAAAACTCACTGCTTTTTCACGTTTTAAAATGATTGCGTTTTACTTTGACATGGGACTAAATATCATTGTATTTGGTACTTTGCCAAATACTGCTATTTCATGACTATTGCATTTATTTGCTCTTTTTATGGTAGTTCTTTACCTGTAATATTATTGGGTCTATTTTGAGAACCTGTCCTATAACCCCAACTGGTCACCAAAGTTGGCTGATCCGATTGGTCCCTGGTCCAACATTCAGATCTTAGTAAGAGCCTATACAGACCTATTTGGAGAGAACCACATTCACAGACTGGCACAGCCATTGAGGAGTAGATTTGTAAACATACCCAATAGATAACTGGTTGTTCCATGAAAGTCAAAGGGATTCTGGGAACAGATTCCTTAAGGCTCTTAGAAAAATCCCATTTCCATGGGTTTATCCTATAGGCTAATGCTTACCCACTGGGTTTTTAAAGCAAAAGACAGTATAATAGCTGATCAGATTTCCAACTACAGACCGGCTTCACCCTTCTTGGGGCTCATCAGTGTAGTGCATGAACAAATATCTGTCGGGCCAGATGTTGCCTTTTAGCCAATGTTCAAAGCAATATGTGTGAAGCAAATCGATCACCACAACTCATAATATCACCCATTAGCATAGCCAGAGCCCTGATCTCAATCCAATTTAGTATTTGTGGCATTACTGGAAACAGGTACACAAGTTGCATGTGCCACGGACATAGGTGGGAACCCTGCCTTAAGCAGCACTTTACTAAGGACAAAAATGGCCCAAGCATCAGGTAATAAAGGTAATAAAATCTGCTTGGAAGAATTAATTATTATCGTTTATATGTGCCAATACATTTAACACTTATGCAGTAATTTGCAGAGATTGCTCATGATTTATATAGCTAACCAAACAGACTCCAAACAAATTCAGCCTTCTCAGGGTGAATATCAGACACACCTCAACTATGCACCCATGCCAGAAAAATGTGGGCAGTTAATGTATGTGCAAAGCTGGTACAGGTATGGGACCCAATATCCAGAATGTTCGGGACAAAGGGTATGCCGGATAAGGGGTCTTTCTGTATTTTGGATCTCCATACCTTAAGTCTGCTAAAAAATCAGTAAAACATTAATAAACCCAAAAGGATTGTTTTGCATCCAGTCAGGATTAATTATATCTTAGTTGGGATCAAGTACAAGTTACTGTTTTATTATTACAGAGAAAAAGGAAATTGATTTAAAAAATCTGAATTATTTGATTAAAATTGAGTCTATGGGAGACAGGCTTTCCGTAATTCGGAGCTTTCTGGATAACGGGTTTCCGGATAACGGATCCCATACCTGTACAAGTAAAGGAGTTATCCAGAATTCTTGGTACACAGAATTTTTAAGATAAGAGGTCTTTCCATAATTTGGATCTTCATATATTAAGTCTACTAACAAATTATTTAAACATGACTTAAACCAAAGAGAATTATTTTGCCTCCAGTAAGGATTGATTTTATCAAGTACAAGGCACTGTTTTATTTTTACAGAGAAAAAAATAATTGCAAAAATGGCAAGTATGTGATCAAAATGGAGATTGCCTTCTTGTAACTCAGCTCTTTCTGGATAATGGGTTTCTGGATAGGGATAAGCAAATGTTTTCACCAGACAGATTCGCAGCAAAATCTCACATTTTGCTATTGGCAAATTTTTTCCTGAAACTGTCTCAAAAATTTGGCGCAACAAAAATTCAGCGAGTGAGGAAAAAGTTGTGTTCCTGTCAAAAGAGTCACGCTCGCGTCAAAAAATGTTCTGTGCGTCAAAAAAGTGAAGCAGTAGCTGCGTTTCATGAATTTTTCAGCGTTTTGCAAACGGGGCAGCGAAATGGGACAGATTCGCACATCACTATTTCACTATTAAGGCAGTTATGGCTGCAAAAAGGGGCTCCCAGAATATTAAAGTGAGGGGAATGAATACTTATGCAAACAATATGTTTCCAATGTTGTTTTTTAATGTATAATAAGTGATTATTATACACTGTAAGCCATAGGGGCTTTTCCCCTTTTGTTAAAGGAGAAGGAAAGGTAAAAACTAAGTAAGCTTTATCAGAAAGGTCTGAAGGTATGCCTGCAGCTTGAGATTAATTCTTTATTAGCCTTTCCATCTCCTTTAAGGGCACATCTGGTGCAAGGTGCTTAAAGGAAAAGGAAAGGCAAAGTCACTTGGGGGTGCCAAAATGTTAGGCACCCCCAATTGACTTAAATTGCTTACCTTGTACCCCGGGCTGGTGCCCCTGTTCGGAGAGCACAGCACCAGCCCGGGGTAGTTGCAGCGCCTCCTTCCTCCTGCTTCAGTGCGCGTGCATGCGCAGTAGAGTGAAAAGCCAAACTTTAACAGAGAAGTCGGCTTTTCACTCTACTGCACATGCGCCTGTCGTGGGGTCCCGGCAAAACGAAGGAGGAAGCACTCGCTCGCAGGCAGGGCCACCATCAGGGGGGCACAGGGGGTACATTCGTCCAGGGCCCGGACAATTTTAACCCTTAAATCAATTCCGGGCCCTGTCATTGGTGGTCAGCGGGTGATCCTATTGGTTGCGCCACGTGCGTACATTCACATCAGTACGCACGGGGCGCAACCTTATAAAAGGGCCTGTCGTCTGCTGGCACTCAGAAGTGCAGAGGCGTCGTCGAGGAACTTCCTCGCCGGAGGAGCTGCCGCTGAAGACGGCAGGAGGCCGGGGGCTGTGCTGTTCTGTTCCGTGCTGTGCTGTTCCGTGCTGTGCTGGCTACCAATGTACTGGGGTGGGGGCCCTGCTGGCTACCAATGTACTGGGGTGGGGGGCCCTGCAGGCTACAAATGTACTAGGGGGGGGCCTGCTGGCTACCAATGTACTAGGGGGGGGCTGCTGGCTACCAATGTACTAGGGGGGGGCCTGCTGGCTACCAATGTACTGGGGGGGCCCTGCTGGCTACCAATGTACTAGGGGGAGCCCTGCTGGCTACCAATGTACTAGGGGGGGCACTGCTGGCTACCAATGTACTAGGGGGGGCACTGCTGGCTACCAATGTACTAGGGGGGGCACTGCTAGCTACCAATATACTAGGGGGGGCACTGCTAGCTACCAATGTACTAGGGGGCACTGCTGGCTACCAATGTACTAGGGGGGGCACTGCTGGCTACCAATGTACTAGGGGGGCACTGCTGGCTACCAATGTACTAGGGGGGGCACTGCTGGCTACCAATGTACTAGGGGGGGCACTACTGGCTACCAATGTACTAGGGGGCACTGCTGGCTACCAATGTACTAGGGGGGGCACTGCTAGCTACCAATGTACTAGGGGGCACTGCTAGCTACCAATGTACGGGGGGGGGCCCTGCTGACTACCAATGTACTGGGGGGGGCACTGCTGGCTACCATGTATTAGGGGGGGGCCCTGCTGGCTGTGAGTCCTTTTGTACTGGTGGGAGGGGGGCCCAGAAAATTTTCTTGTGAGGGGCCCCGTGATTTCTGATGGCGGCCCTGCTCGTAGGTACCCCAGGCTGGTGCTGTTTTATACTAACAGGGGCACCAGCCCGGGGTACAAGGTAAGCAATTAAAGTCACTTGGGGGTGCCTAACATTTTGGCACCCCCAAGTGACTTAGCCTTTCCTTTTAAGACAGCACATATAGACTTGCTTTGTGCTCATTCCTTGTATGTAAGGGGTCTGCCAGGCGATGCACATGTTCCACAACTTATGTATGCAGCTCCAGTGCTTTATTCTGAGAACACAAAGGGGCTGATTTACTAAGACACTATTTCGAATCCGAATTGGAAAAATTCCGATTGGAAACGAACATTTTGCGACTTTTTCATATTTTTTGCGACTTTTTCGTATTTTTTGTGATTTTTTCGGCGTCTTTACGATTTTTGCGAAAAAACGTGAGTTTTTCGTAGCCATTACGAAAGTTGCGCAAAGTCGCGATTTTTTCGTAGCGCTAACACTTGCGCGCAAAGTCGCGCCTTTTTCGTAACGTTAAAACTTAAAAGGCGCGACGTTTCGCGCAAGTTTTAACGCTACGAAAAAATCGCGACTTTGCGCAACTTTCGTAATGGCTACGAAAAACTCGCGTTTTTTCGCAAAATTCGTTAAGACGCCGAAAAAATCGCAAAAAATACGAAAAAATCGCAAAATTACCGATCATTACGATAAAAATGCAATCGGACGCATTCGGCCCGTTCGTGGGTTAGTAAATGTGCCCCAAAGAGTTGTGCCTGTAAGTGGAAGGGCAACTTAGGGTAGGGTGCAAGTAAAAGCTGTGGCTTTGTGCCTGTTTTTTGCACTTTGTATCTTGCTTCCTAGTAGTAAATGAGCCCATTAGACTGCATATACTATATACTGAGGTTTGTATCTCTTATTTAATAAACCTATATTTCATCTTCAACATTCTAAAACAGAGTCTCCATTCTTCAATCTTGGGATATATAAATATAAACCTTGGGACAGGAGGAATTAAAGTCAGATATAGCTTTAAAACTTAAGCACTCTATCTTGCCTTATATATTATTTTTCAGGCACAAATAAAACATGGATATAGAAGACAAAATTCTGCGGAACTTTTTGCAAAGTCAAAAAGTAAATTTTTTTTCTTTAGGTCAAAAACCTGCCTGTATTTGTATAACAAATACTTGTGAAAAAATGTAGCAACTGGGCAGTAGGAAGAAGGGTGGGTGCAAAGTACTGCACAAAAATGTATTTTAGTTTGGCGGGACAGTAATCCCAAGCATGAGGCCAGACTAACAGTGGTGTGGCTCAAGGACAAAATGGTAATTGCTTGTGCTGCAATGGGGCCCAATATTAATCCAGCTGAGAATCTCTGTCACTGTTTCAAAACTGAGGTGCATAAGCAGTGCCATCCTTTTACCCAGAACAACCGTGGGGGGGGGGGGGAACAAACTGTCTAAAGCACTGGGACAACATTTTTCTCATGCATTATGGAAAGCTGGTGCAGATTAAATGCTGTTGTTTCTGCAAAAGGATTTAATGCTTTTGCAAACAGCATACTTCAGTTTTTTACTTTTCTCAAGATTTTTCCAACATAAAGCAATGTCTCTTAAAAAATGAAATAATCACAGGGAGTAACATCCAGTGTAGTGTTTGTTATTCAGTAAAACTAGGGAATTGCATTAGGGTCTGAATACTTTTGCAAGGCACTGAACATGAAGTTTTCTTTATTTTATAGCAACTAAGTTATACACAACAGGCCCTGTTATTTCACACAGTAAGTGGACTAATATCATCTGCATGCAATCCTTAGTCCTGTTGTCAGAAAGTGTTACCATGTGTTATGGTTACATCGTAGTCCTTGAAAGAACTATGTGTTGTTAAAATAAGCTTAAAAATACAGTGGCTTGTTATACAGCTGCCATTATGTTTGAAGGCTTCTTTATTCACTAGAATCCTTTCTACTGACATTATAGGTTTAGTGCAATAACAAGAAACTGTAATATGAGATTGAAGAATAAACTTCCAGCTTTCCAGGTAATGCTAAAATCAGATCCAAGCATTGCTATTTAGTGAGCGGGAGAAGAAAGTTACTTCACAAAGTAAGGTACAAGTTGATAACTCTCAGGGATTTTAGGGAAATCAAATGGAACAACAACTTAATTAAAGCCTATCTGGCAAATCCCAGAGAATGAAGCAACTAGAGTCCTAGAACTTGCTTCATCTCTAAGGCAAAAAGTATAACAGAATTAAAAACTTAAAAAAAGGCAAATAAAATCTGTAATGCTTTCATAATCATTGAAGAACTTGGAATCAGAGGTTTGTGATCTACTACAGTGCAGGGTTCCCTTAGGGGCAGATTTATACAGCTTCACCAGGTCTTGTTCAGCAAATGATTGCAGAAACTATAAGTAAGTACCTTAACTCACAGTATGAGTTTGCCTGAACATGGACGAGAAAATCTTCATAAATATGCCCTTTACTGTGAGCGTATAAGTTAGAGATGGCAAGGGTCCATCGCTTATTGGGAAGTCCTCATAGTGACATTGCAAAATATTTTCTTTGGCTTTGAAATTCTTATTTCAAAACCAAATAAGCATTGAAATACACTCTGATTGAGTGAAATGATACAGAATCAATTAAATAGCAAATGAAACCTACTCATGGTATAAATATTCACTGTACATGCTTTCCTGTACCCCATTTTAGGCTGCTTTTACTATGATTAGCAGCCTATTTTATTGTATACATTGACATGATGGAATTTATTCCAGTTCCCATGTAGATTCACAGCAGTGAAGTAACTTGGTGGTTCCATGAGATCATTTGTCTGGGTTTGATAAGCAAAGGAAAGGAAAACAACTTGAGTCCCAGGCCCATACCCCTCCTTCAATGAGACACAAGATATACTACATAAATAGTAAAGCAAATTGCAGTAGAAACTAATTAGTCTAACAGCCCAAAGTGAGCTTTCTTGCTAAAACATATTCTCAAAATGCAAGAGGGTGGTAGATCCACTGTGAATTTTGTACAAACATTTCTCCATGGTCAATAAGGACTCATGTTAGTGCTTCCAGTTACATGGCTTGCACCATTTGGTCACTAAAGTGACTTTTGGGCAGTAAAGTGGAACCATAGTAACAGTAATTTAGGCTAAAAAAGACACACATGATGGCAATTGGACCAGTCCCTGGATCAACTTTATGCTAAAGACTATTTTCGATAACCCTATATTTCCTCACTCAACCCTTTCTTGAAGCTTTCTAATATATCTGCCAGTACTACCACTTCAGAGAAAGAACTCCACAATGTCACTGTAAAAAACCCTTTTCCAATAATAAGGAAAAACATCCATTCTTTTAACATCAATGTATTTAATTGTGTCTCCACAATGTCACTGTAAAAAACCCTTTTCCAATAATAAGGAAAAACATCCATTCTTTTAATATTAATGTATTTCATTGTGTCTGTTGAAATAATTTACTGGTGAATGAAGCACAGAGAGTTTATTATATGTTCCACTTATATGCATAATTATCATATTTCCCCGTGAAACACTTCTTCTCCAGTGGAAAAAAATCCAACTTGACCTTGTCTTTCTTATAATTTATACAAAATTGCCATCTACAAATCTATACCCATTTTAAAACAGCTCAAAATCTTGTGGGCCATTGTAGCTGCTGACAGCCATTGCTTGTTATTGTCATTGTTATCCACAAGTATCCACCCCTCCATTGTGGTTTTGCCTAACTTTGTCCCATTAAGTTCCCACTCCCAAGTAATTATTAATGAAAAAATTAAGTAAATTGCACCTAATACAGAACCAAATTTTAATCCCACCAGTAAATAATTCTGTCAGTAGTTAGTTCCATTGTTTAGGGGTAACGTAATAATAGTCCCTTTTGCCCAGGTCTTGTCACCCAATAAAAAGGAAGTATTTGCTGGAAGCAGGCCACAAATGTGGTGTTCACAATGTTTGTAGACAGCCTGTTATTTTAATGATCTGTTTGGTCTTTTTATCTATAGACTGCTTCTAATAATGTCAAAATCCTGTAGCCTATGCCATATGGTGGTTACGGCACTGAGCTGTAGAAAACATATATCACTGCATGCAGATGCCATGTTATTTTAGCTGCAAATGGGGGTGGGGGGGGGGGGGTCCCAGAAGCACCTCCATTAAGGTAACACCAGCTACAGAAAATCTGTAATCTGCCGCACTGATGTTCTCCCTGCAAGAAGCCCACCTATGGTTGGACAGCTAGAGGTAATGTACTTATTGAAATATAGTTCATAATCTAAAGTCTTGATTTTGCAGAACCTTCCCCTATTGCTGTCAAGGATTAACATGCTTAAAATTATTTTTTTCCCTAATTTTTTGTATAGGTTAGATAATTCTCCTATCTATTTCCCTCTCTAATAATGTAGTGTCTGTTGAGGGATGGAACAGTTCATCTGGTCAGGAAAGAGATTTAAGAAGGCATGAAATCCCTACAGGTCTAATTAGCTTAAATCTATGTCCACTGGTGGATGTTACCTAAGCCAGATAACCAGGCCATGATAATCAAGGCTGCTATTGCAGGCTCCCTTTAATCACTTGCCAATTTATTGTAGTGGGGTTTTCCCCCTCTCTACATGACCAAGTCTTTGCTCATTATTTAAGTCCTTTTAGAATATAGCTCAGGGTAATCAGCCAGTCTGGTCAAAATGATTTTGCTAGTCATCAGGCTACCTTTCTCAATTCTGAATTATAAAGTAAGTTAGGTGAGTGATGACTGGGGAAATATCTTTAAGAAAAACACAGCAAGTCCTGTTGACTTGAGCTATTATTACAGATAACTAGAACAAGGCTTTAATAACTAATACCCCGGTTGCAAATGACAACTAATCTTTCAACTCTCTTTCAAATCCTGTCCTTTCCTGCTCAACCCTATGTTTAGTGCTACATTTTGAAAATTCAGTAAACAATGCTTGGATTTCTATGTCTCAGCAGGAAAGGTAGGAGTAAATCAATGGGGAGCACTGAGGGGGGTTCTGGGCCAAAAATTCTAACTGGATATGCAAGGCAAATTTCCACACTTATAATTAAGAACATTGTGACACTACCTGCAAGTAGCAGATACTTCAAGTAATGGTGATCAACATATACTGTGTGAAATAAGGCTTATCCTTCCAGATTTACTTCCCAGTTGTCATATTAAATTAAGCAGTTTCTCTTGCCCACAATTTGATACTGTTGCTCTGCCAATGGTTGTCGGGTGGCGCTCTTAGTAGGTTTTATTCTTAATGTGTGGCCCAGGACTTTCTGCATTGCCCTTCTTTAACCACAGCTATGCAGGTCGTTCCACTTAGCACTATTAGTTAGTGCCAGCTACAGCAGAGTTCATATTTAGCCTCAATTCCAGTGAGGAATAGACAAAATGTTTATTAGGCAGCAATTTTTTTTTTAACTTGCATGTAATTGATTTATTCACTTTATCATCTGCTTTTGATTAAAATTAAATTATATATGTTAGGATTCATTGGAAGAAGGATTCACAGGAAAAATAAGTTCATTACTGGCTTCTAAGCCTCTGGGAGTAAAAGTTACTTTTTAGAATTCAAGTTTGGAAATGGCAAGGTTAACAAGTGGAAGGGGCGAGCAGGCTGGCAGAAAGACTTTCCTACCCCCCTCATATATGTACTTGCCCTCCTCAAATGCTTGTTATGCACAGAGCTTCCCTGGGGTCTGGAAACAGCTGGAATGATGTCATGTGAGGAATGCAGGGTATGGTAACTGTTTGACTCCCTGCCTTTCTTTATAGCATGAGGTACAGTAAATGTTAAAATTTACATTATCTAAGCATATGTGCCATGTTAGGCAATCAAAATGGCAAAGATAACACTTTTGATAACATTTTTGAAAAAAAATGATATTAAGCTTGCCTTTATTGCCCATGAAAAAGGAATACAGTAATTGGTGAGGGCTTCTATTATAACATGAAGAAAATGAGGAATATCCATCACAGAAAGGGTTATAGGCAGATATTGCACACTGTATGTTTCCAAACTCCCAGTGTACTGGATCAGCTGAGCTGGTCGAGAGAATTTGGCAGATGTAGTTCTGCAATGTCAAGACAATAGTTCCCTGTGGTTGGGCTGTTGCAAAAGTCTGGCCAGTGAATCAGACACCCCGGAGCCGAGAAAATAAAAAAATACCTGCAATAGGGCATTAAACCCCAATGTCCAAGGTGCCTTTTTATATTGAATTTGGCACTGAAAGCAATGCAACATGGTAATGCCAGATATGTGATGCCTGCTCAGGCACATTAATGTAACTAAGTCTTACAATGTTGAGCTGTTTAATTTTTGCTGAGACTAAGAGACCAAACATAGGCAATCCACAGCATTTTGTAGCCTGAGGCAGAACTTTTTGGCCATAGTCTAGGGTAGAATGTGAACAAAGGTCCAAAGTACATAATTCTGCAGCGATCTGTATACAGAGAAGTTCATTGGGTGCCAGATTCACATAGCGTGACATCGTCATGAAGGAATGTAGTGTACAGTTCAGCAAATATTACTGGAAGGACTAACTGACTGTTTTCGGATTAGGCAGGATAAAGGGCTGGTTGTCAGCCAAATGGATTTATTAATATGTCTGAATCATGCAGATTCAGATTGGAATTCAGGTCATTTGGAACCTTACATAAAGACAGATGTTAGCCAGTTTGGGTTATAATGAAGTTTTTACAAAAAGAAAAAACATTTTTTAAATGTTTTGCTGCAAGAGCTTGAAATGCTTTCTTTGCTTTTGTTTTCAAATGTGAAATCTGACAAAAGGAATCTCTCACTGACAAAGTAAATCGTGTATGAATCTGCTTCATAATATTCTTCTAGGGTGATGTAAATCCTGGCTTACAAATCCATCTTAGCCAAAGGTGAAGAGACAGGGAGAAAGGTAAGCCAGGGCTGATATCAACCAACCATATGAATCTCCATTGGGGTTCTAATATCAGGAGACCTGTACTCTTTTGCCGAAGCTGTAACAAGTAGTATTCCTCTCACTTCCTGTTTCTGCCTTCTTACCCAGTCTGCCTCTCTTAAAGGTACAATATAACTTAATCATCTATGTTTCATTTTTTTTCTTTAAATGTCAATATATTCTTCATTTAATATCTATATATAATATATTCTTTATTTAATATCTATGTATCACTTTTTTATTTAAATGTCAATATATTCTTTATTCAATATAAAATATACATATTTTTTAACTAACTACAGTTCTCTTGCTTTTTTTAAAGATGCTTGCATTTGTCAAATGAACATGTGAAGAATATTGGGTTGCTAAAGAAATGTGTACCAAGATTGCTGCTGCCATTTTAGCTTGGTCTTCATAGCTTCCTGCTGTAGCTCTAGCGCTTGGTAGCTCAGATCACACATTCCTAAGGGAGGGGGGAGGGAGTTCTTAGCATTGTTATGGGAGGGGGGAGCAGGAGAGGGGAGATAGGAGAGATCTGCATAGACTCTGGCCCCGGGAATGAAGGATTTTTCTGAGAGAGGAAGTCTGATACAAGAAATCCTGTGTTTCTTTTTATAGAGGACTCAGTGCAGCGTTTCTGTGAGTGCTTATGGCTGTATTTACATAGACCTTTCTGATAAAGCTTACTTAGTTTTTATCTTTCCTTCTCCTTTGAGCTGCACTTACTGCGATTGTGTCCGATTTGGCAAAATGAAGGCAACTGCAGGTGCACTTCATCGTAAATCAGGCACAGTTGCACTAAATATTTTACAGTGCAAGAGATGTGTGTGTGCTCTATTCTATCATTACAAGTGAACTGCAGCAATTAACACAGGGAGCTGAGGGAACCCTGGAGGTACCGCCTGGTCTGGAGGTGGCGGTACCGCCATGATTCAAACAATACAGTTTTGGAGGGCACACCACAATTACTAGAACAAAATTGCTATCTTTAAGAAGAATAAAGAAATGGATGCAAATGAGAATCTGCTTAGCAAACCCGCATAGGGGCAAACAGAAAATCAGTACAAATCAATCAGTTGCTCAGTGCATAACTATTTAAACCTCAGAAAAAAAGAACAGGAAATGGTATGGATTCTGAAACGCTGGCATTTTCTCAAACCATAAGTGTCTGCTTTTTCTGTTTCATTGTATTTAGGCCAATTGGTGGTGTGTATATTATGTATTGTAATTGTGCTAATTGTTTTGTGAACATCTACTATATACAGAGCATTATATGTTAAACATACCATATGCTGTTTGTTTTTTCTGAGGTTTAAATAGGTGTACATTAAGCAATTGATTGATTTGTACCTCCAGGATTCCCCTAGGTCAGTGCTGTCCAACTGGCAGCCCGCGACCCCCCTCTGTGTGGCCCCCCACCTGTCTGGCTGCTTTGATGGTTTAACTTTGTGTAAGCTTTAAATGGTATCAGTACTGAGTTTAACTGGCCCCCTGCATGGTTCTCACCTGAGATTCAGGCTGTAATCCCTCTGTATTGTTTAAAAATGTAATCCCCTGTGTTTTTCACACCTTTTAATCTCTGCATTGTTCACACCTCAGGCTCAGGCTGTAATCACCCACATTGTTCTCCTGTTCACACCTCAGACATTGTATGTACTGCCTAGCCTATGCTGCCTGTGTGTAGGCAGCATAGGGTATGCAGAGTATGGCACATAGGCAGCATAGGGCTGGGAGGGTATGGCACACACAGGCAGGGTAGGGCAGAGTATGGCATACACAGGCAGCATAGGGCAGGGAGGGTATGGCAACCTGGGAGGATATGGCACACACAGGCAGGGTAGGGCAGGCAGAGTATGGCACACACAGGCAGCATGGGACAGACGGAGTATGGCACGTACAGGCAGCATAGGACAGACAGAGTATGGCACACACAGGCAGCATAGGACAGACAGAGTATGGCACACAGACATTGTATGTACTGCCTGACCTATGCTGCCTGTGTGTAGGCAGCATAGGGTAGGCAGAGTATGGCACATAGGCAGCATAGGGCAGGGAGGGTATGGCACCCCGGGAGGATATGGCACACACAGGCAGGGTAGGGCAGGCAGAGTATGGCACATACAGGCAGCATAGGACAGACAGAGTATGGCACACACAGGCAGCATAGGACAGACAGAGTATGGCACACAGACATTGTATGTACTACCTGACCTATGCTGCCTGTGTGTAGGCAGCATAGGGTAGGCAGAGTATGGCACATAGGCAGCATAGGGCAGGGAGGGTATGGCACACACAGGCAGCATAGGGCAGGGAGGGTATGGCACACCAGGAGGATATGGCACACACAGGCAGGGTAGGGCAGGCAGAGTATGGCACACACAGGCAGGGTAGGGCAGGCAGAGTATGGCACACACAGGCAGCATAGGACAGACAGAGTATGGCACACACAGGCAGGGTAGGGCAGAGTATGGCACACACAGGCAGCATAGGGCTGGCAGAGCATGGCACACACACAGGCAGGGTAGGGCTGAGTATGGCACACACAGGCAGCATGGGGCAGAGTATGGCACACACGGGCATCATAGGGCAGGCAGAGTATGGCACACACAGGCAGCATAGGGCTGGCAGAGCATGGCACACACAGGCAGGGTAGGGCTGAGTATGGCACACACAGGCAGCATAGGGCAGAGTATGGCACACACAGACAACATAGGGCAGCCAGAGTGCTGCCTATGTGTGCCATGCTCTGCCTGTCCTATGCTGCCTGGGGGAGGTGAACCTGGCAGGGGTTTGTTTTGGGAGTTTGTTAGCAGTTGGAAATAGCGATTAAATGGTCCCTAAGGTGTGTAATTATATGCTGGGGGTTGCTGTGCTATCCACAGGAGAGGAGGAGGCATATGGATTTAAGGGTATGTCTTAATATGACATAATATAATTTTTTCACATATGAATGATGGTTGATATCCCTGTAGTGAGGACGAAGCATTTGGGTTTTTGCTGCACTACCACCATTGTGATAAAATGGGTGTGGTTTAAAGGGGGTGTGGCTTCCATTAGCGGCCCTCCACCATGTATGCGAGAGAAATTCTGGCCCTTGGCACCGCAGAAGTTGGACAGCACTGCCCTAGGTCAATAAATTGGAAATTTGAGGCAGGAAGAACTAAGCAACTCAGAGCAAAACTATAGGAAAGTGCAAGAGCGCAAGGACCTTAAATGAAAAGGGTTTTACGTGCAACTGACTGCAGGAAATTGCTGTGACCGCAACTGTACTTGCAGATGTATACAAACCCTCATATTTTTTGCAAAAAAAAAAAATGCAGCCTTCTGGCATAGCATTCACAATTCTCTGCAATTTCTTGTGCCACCTTGACAGGCATTTTACAGTCATTAAGTAACTGTACCTTTCTATTTAAAAAAAAATGTATGTACTGTAGGAATTGATTTGGTAATGTCACGAGGGGTGTAACTGTGGAGGAATCAGACCCTTTGGCTGCTGGAGACCCCGGAGGTTTAAGGATTCTAGTTGTGGACATAAGCAATATTAATATATGTAAGAGAAATGTCTTTAAGGGGTCCTAAAATGATGTTGCTTTGAGGCCCAGTAATATTTAGTTACGGCACAGAATTCAACATTATTAGTTTTAATGAGTGCTAACTTACTGCGCAGCACTGTACAATAGCAAAACAAATACCAACAGATAAGGGGGCTACAGTGATAATGGTTGAGCAACTCTATGTAGCATGACAAAGTGACTGCTATTTCTCCTTCATACAATGATACCCAGGTATAATTTTATAATGATAAATTCAGCTCAGATGCATATAACCCCATCTACTGGTAGAAAAGGAAATATATATTTTTTGTTCAGATGCTGTACTGTATGTGTGCACAGGATGAGCTGCAGTGAAAATATTAAGTGATTGCTATTATTTGCCCTTTTCCTGGGCATGGGGTGCTGGCAGCATACACTCTAGTTTCTTGTAGTCCATGTGCAAAAAAGTATCTTTTCTGTTTCCTTTTTTAATTAATTGTAATTATTTTGTGGGCACATTGTTGGTTGATCCTAGAAACTAATTGTGTGTGAACAGCCAGCATTTTGTGTATGGTCCATAATTTGTCACATGCACTGGCACTATAAATTTTGTGCAGAGGCATATATATATATATATATTGCATTAAAATGATATCATACCTCCCAACCTTTCAAAAATGCAAAGAAGAAAAATGCAAATGCTGCACGCGTTTCGTAGCGCAGCGATTTTTGTTTACCACGCCCAATTTTGTGACCACACCCCCTAAATACCACTCCCATTTTACAAAATTTGGCAGGCTTGAACATATTTCTGGGGGTTTTGGGGTCTTGTTTTATGTGTTATTACAGCTTTGCTAAAAAGGTGAAATTGCCCTTTAAGATGTGAGTCGCAGTTACCTCAAGAGACCTGTTTATCTTATTAGATACAATTGTATCTAAGTGCAGGTGTTGAGTATTCTCCGCCAAAAGCCTACTTATTTAATTAAGTTTGAGAAACTTTGTATTTTTTTTGCATTCAGTGCAGGAGATCAAAGAGTAATGGGGGACTTTTCAATAAGAATCTGGGACTGTGGGCTGAGCTGTTAAAAATTGGGACTGTCTGGCAATACTTTTTTGTGCGACTATAGACTTGCACATGCCAGTATAGTAAATAAAGAAATATGATTATACAGGCGTGGGACCTGTTATCCAGAATGCTCAGGACCTGGGGTTTTCTCACAAGGGTTTATTCTGCAATTTTGATCTGCACACTTTAATTCTACTAAAAAATAATTTAAAAATCAAATTAATCCAGTAGGATTGTTTTGCCTCTAGTAAGGATGAATTATATCTAACGTAAAATCAAGTACACATTAAAGGGATAGTTCACATTTAAGTTAACTTTTAGTAGTTAATAGAATGGCCAATTCTAAGCAACTTTTCAATTGGTCTTCATTATTTATGCAGTACAGTTTTTTAAATTATTTGCTGTCTTCTTCTTACTCCGTGCAGCTTTCAAATGGGGGTCACTGACTCCAAACTATGTTAAGCATAAAACCAACTATTGTTGCGTGAGGCTACAGTTTTATTGTTATTGTTACTTTTTTTATTCAGGTCCTCTCCTCTTCATATACCTGTGCTCCTATTCAAACCACTCCTTGGTTGCTAAGGTAATTTGGACCCTAGCAACCAGATAGCTGCTAAAACTCCAAACTGGAGAGCTGCTAAACAATAATTAAAAAACTATAATAAAAAATGAAGACCATTTGCAAACTGTCTCAGAATATTACTCTCTACATCAGGGATCCCCAACCTTTTATACCCGTGAGCCACATTCAAATGTAAAAAGTTTGGAGAGCAACACAAGCATGAAAAAAGTTCAAATTGGCTATTTGATAGCCCCTATGTGGACTGGCAGCCTACAGAAGGCTCTGTTTGGCATTATACTGGGTTTTTATGCAACCAAAACTTGCCTCCTTATCAGAAATTCAAAAATAGGCACCTGCTTTGAGGCCACTGGGAGCAACATCCAAAGGTTTGGGGAGCCACATGTTGCTTAGGAGCCACTGGTTGGGGATCACTGCTCTACATCATACTAAAAGTTAACCTAAAAGTGAACAACCCTTTTAAGGATTAATTATATCTTAGTCAAGAGCAAGTAAAATGCACTGTTTTATTATTAAAGAGAAAAAGATTTTTTTTTTTAAAATTTGAATTATTTGATTAGAATCGATTAGAATGGAAGATGGTCATCCTGTAATTTGGAGCTTTCTGGATATTGGATTTCTGTATAAGTGATCCATTACCTGTAGTGCATATGCACAAGTCTCCAAGTCTGTATTATGTTCAAGAGAGCATTGGGTTTATTTTTAACAGAAATGTTTAAATTCCACTGAATGTTTGCTTATTTTAGTCATGTTGTTTGATATAAATATTGATGACATTTGTTCTTCAGCTCCAACCTGAAAAAATCCTATTTCTGTTTTAAAGATAACAATGGAAAATGTAAATATCCTGGACACTGAATGCCTCTATGTAATAAAGAATCTACCAACAAGATGTGTTACTCATTTGGCTCATTTGTTCCAGAGGGGGAAGGTGGAAATGCACATACGATCAGTTAGGCTACATTTAGTTGACTTTGTTCAGAATAAGAACAATTAATAATTTAAAATGGAAACCAGACAAGTAGAGACAGTTTTTTCACTAGTTTTTTTTGTTTGAGGTCAAATATTAAACTGTTTTTAAACTGTTTTAATTGCACAACATAAAACAGACCTATCTATCACTGCATAAGAGAACTCTGCAAATCCTTTCATCATGTCATGATGCTTACTAGTGCTATTCAGAGACAGTTCACCCTACCACAAGCCTCTCTGTAGGATTACTTAATGACCTCAGAGTCAGCCTGGGACCCCAGGGGCCCACCAGAAAACCTTAGAGCATAGGCCCACTCTCCAAACAAAATTCCTCCTTTCCACCCCAACCTCTTTATTCTCATTGTCTCTTTTGTTTACATGCTAGCATCTATTCTTCCATCTATTTCTACTCTTTATTCCCATTCAGAAATAGGGAATGACCATGAAGCAAGCCAAATGGTCAGGAGCAGGAGGGCCCACTGATATGTGGGCCCACCGGGAGCCTTCCTAGTATCCTGGTAGGCCAGTCTGACACTTTTACTGTTTGAACTATGGTAACAGGCACCTAGCAGAAATCAGAACCCTTTCTTCCTGTTGGGCCTAATTCTTTCATCTGACTGTACCAGGCCTGGGGATCAATTATTTATCAAGTTGGGGGAAATGCTAGCAATAATTCCACAAACAGAAACCTAATAATAAATAATATTACAGTTATCTGTCAATTAACAGGTTTTAAGTAACAGGTCCATGAGTATTTTGTATTTCCTCAGAAGTTGGATGCCTGCCAGGCATCACAGTACACAATATGAATGGCACACATTTCCATCTAAACAGATTAACCAGTCACACATATAGCACTGAATATTGTTGGAAATTAGTTTCTTCAACCTCTCTCACACTAAGTGATTTCATGCAGCAAGAGTATGACCCACATTCAAGTATGCAAATGTCTATGGCAGGGACAAAAAATAGACGCAAGTCTCCATAATCCCTTGTAATACAGTGTTATTTCTACCTACAATAGAAACTAAAAGACAGGTTTGAAAATTCCATCTGCACAATGTAAGCCAGAGCACAGTGTATCAGCAGATGAAGTTAGCAGGAGCCACACATCTTTTTACTTTCTTGAAACTGTAGAATGCTGGTCAAATCCTTCTGTCTATCAGGTACAGAATGGGCCAACTGACAGGTCATATATGACAGTAATTTCTTATTTCTTCATGCACTTGTGTCACTGAGCTACAGTATTAAGAGGCTTATTAAAGGTAAGGTGGGGGATTAGTTAGCATGATGGCAGCTCTAAGGTAAATTGATGGACATAATGTATGGTCTCTGGTGGAACAGATAGGATCATGGACACTAGAAGGGGGTGATGGCATTTGGTATGACAGGGAGATCAACTTTTTTATAAAGTCGAGGGAATGCTATCAATAAATCGAAAAACAGAAACGTAATCCTAAATAATATTGCAGTTATCTGTTAATTAACAGGGTCAAACTCCACTGACCCCCAGTTAAAAGACTGACTTTAGCTGACTGCTGACTAATTATTTGACCTCACATTGGGGAGCACAATTTCCCTTTTTTGCTGTAGTTTAGAAAGGAGCAGTGGCCAACTCCATGTTGTAGCTCACACCCTTCTCAGCTACAATCAAGTGATCCCAGTGAGGCCAATAAAAGGGCAACCATTGAAGCCATTGAACCTTGAAAGCAAGCAAGTTGCAGGTAAAACTCAGTCCCTTTGTTAAATGTATACTGAAGCAGTAGAATTCTTAATGAATCAGGTAAAAGTAAGTGTAGGACTGGCCAGACTGGGATGACTTTGATGTAGCTGGCCAGCTTGAATATATTGCAAAATATGGGCAAACTATTTCTTGGTAGCTTTTTGTCCTATATATATCGATAATGGGTAAGTGCAGAGGACCTCTTGTTGCTGATCCCACAGCAAGATCATCAGTCCTCTAAACTTATGCAGTTTATGTTACTTATGCAAAAACTTCAGTATCAAGCAATGACAGCACAGAGCAGGGGCAAGTTTAAGTTTATGGGGGTCAGTGGAGTTTGCCCTAAGTTTAACCCTTTCTGGGTTAAACTTAGGGCAAACTCCACTGACCCCAATGAACTTAATGACTTAGTAGCACATTAATCATTGGAACTCTTTATATGAACTTCTTATCATAAAGTAACATCAGCTGTTTATATTGCACAAACAATGGGCATGGGCAAACATGGTATTGCGCTCTTGTGTTCATGGAGGGCCCCATATAAATAACTTGTATGGGGCCATCCACTGCCACCCCAAGGTCAAGGTTCCTGCTCACCTCCTCATAAATGGCAATTAATTTAGTCTGGCAAGATCTGTTAAGCATAAAATCATGCTGGCACAAATTTGTAGTATTTGCAATTTAGTATCCATAATTACCCCTTCCAAAAGCTTTCCTACCACTGATGTCAGACTAACAGGCCAATAGTTTTCAGGCCAATCCCTTTATGAATAACATCAACGCATTAGCAATATCTCTCGGCACCATGCCAGACCTCAATGAATCCTGAAAAATTAAGTAAAGAGGCTTAGCAATCACATAACTAAACTCATTTAGTACCCCGGGATGAATACCTTCTGGCTCCAGACCTTTGTTTACCTTTACATGTTCAAGTCTCTTTTTAATTTCCTCCCGAGTGACCCATGTGTCAGTATTTATATTACTTGAATTTGTGTCTCTTAAGAAGGAAACCTTTATTAGCTGGCTCCTCAGTTGTGTAGACAGATAAAAAATAAGAGTTCAGAATTTTTGCATTTCCCCTGTTCTCATTATCCAAGCGACCCCCTGTGATTATAAGCGTCCCATGCCTTCTTGCTTTATTTTTTTACTATTTACATATTTAAAAAATAATTTCAGGTTCCTTTTACTTCTTGCTGAAAACCCCTTTTCTATGTCTTTTTTAGCTGACAGCTTTTTGCATGCTTTTTTGGCTTCCATGTAATATTCAGCAGTTGCAGCTAATACTGTATATACTCGAGTATAAGCCTAGTTTTTCAGCACCCAAAATGTGCTGAAAAAGTCACCCTCGGCTTATACTCGAGTCGGGTGCCATGGGTCCCTCTCGACTAGCACCCTCTGTCCTTTGTGTGCAAATTAGGCCACCTGCAACCAGACCCTCCAGTGCCCTGGCCTAGGTTCCCACTAGCAATACTTATTTCCCCTTACATCTCCTCCGGGACCAGGTCTGCTGCCAGTTTGCCGATGTGCAATGAGCATGGAGTAGTACTCATATTGTTTTTGTTGACCCTCTTCTCTGCTTACAGAGCTAGTTTACTGTTTTTCTTTGAAATAAATATTGAAGAACATATACCCAACTGATGGCTCAATTAATGTCATTTTATTGGTATTTATTTTGATTATTAAAACTTAGCAGTAGCTGCTGCATTTCCCGCCCTAGGCTTATACTTGAGTCAATAAGTTTTTCCAGTTTTCTTAGGTAAAATTAGGTACCTCGGCTTATATTCGGATCGGCTTATACTCGAGTATATACGGTATTAATGCTTTAAAAGCACATTTTTCCATACCTGATGGGCCTCCCCGACCAACATCAGGTTGGAGACCGCATTGGCTAGTTGCAAACGAAAAGCACCTATGCCAACAGTTTTAATCCAGTCGTTTGAATTATGCCAATGCTGCCTACCCATATTGGGAGAATATCTGCCCGCTTGGTAACCTTGCCAGACAAGCTGATCTTACAGTATATGGCCAACTTTAGTATATACAAAGTGCTTACATTATGGATTATTGCGGTGGAGCATGTAGTATAATGACTTGACGCAAAGGCATGAGGGGATGTAGAATGAAAGGGGGGAATTCCAAATGATGATCATGGGGATGGTGAAGCATAGATAAAAGTTCAGGGAAATGGACCCATATGAGGTTGGTGCATACATAATGAAAGATGATATAAAGAATATTGGTCAATGGAAAATAGGTAAGTACAGGTCACTATTAACACAAATGTTGGAAAAACATAGATAATGATAACCACAAGGGGGCAGAGGAGTAATGATGGCACAATCGGTAGGGAAACATTCACACTGATGAATACAAGAGAGAAGGGTTGCATATATAATGATGAGCACAATGGGGTAAAGCAGCATATTTTATGCTGGATGCAAAAAGGTAGTTGAGTATAAAAATATATACACTCTTACAAAGGGGTTAGGATAGTATACATAATGGATGCAAGATTATAGGCCAGCATACAAAATGATAATTAAAAGGGGGTAGGTAGGGTAACATACATAATGATTGGTAAAAGGGAGGAGTATGTTGAATGAAAAACAAATGTTTGGAAACATGATTGTAGTAATAATGATTGTAATTTACCTGTTATTTATATAGCGGCAACACCTTTACTCAGTGCTTCAATGATTATTTGTCATTTTCATCAGTCCCTGCCCCACAGATCTAACAATCTAAGGTTCCTCACACATTTACACATACCATTAGCAATTTGATGTTTTTAGAGCATGTGAAGAAACCACAGTACCTGGAGGAGACACAGACACAGAGAGAACATACAAAGCCTTTGCAGATGGTGCCCAAATCAGTATAGAACACACTGCAAGTCAGATGTGCGATCCGCAGAGCCACAAGCTGCCCCAATTAAGGCATGTATGTTATGTTGATTATTAGATGCTTTAACAAAGGGGCTACATGTATACTACATTTGTCTAATTGTTTGTGTATTTTTTAATTGAATATATTTGCATTAGGTGGATGTATACACATTTCAGTCCTGTAGTAATATTTGTGCTTGTAAGTGTGTTTTTATCTCTGGCTGGCAGGATGTACAGGAACCAGCAATATCTTATTGCAGCCCTACTGTGAAGTGTTTCTCACATCTATGGTAATAGGGCATAATGACCCTAAGTAACGCATTGGCTAAGCCTCTAGAGCTGTGGTACAGTAGTTATTAATGTTCTACCATCTGCACTATGTGGGTCCCAAAAATCAATGCTGAAAACTGTTTCATAGATCATTTAGGCCACACTTCCCCTTGCCATTTTGAGCCTCAGGGTTGGAAATGGATTTTTGTAAGGAGGATCTCAGCGGATATTTCTGTTTTTATATCATGGCTTATCCTTCTGGGTAGAGGGAATACATTATAAATTTGGTTGCAACATTGATGATATTGTTAATGTTTAATGAAAAATCATTCTCCTGGGAAGCTTAGACAAGTTGTTAATGAGGCTGTTTCCCCCAGAGCAATGAGAGCAAACTGCTAGCAATGAGTTACTCTGTGACCTTCCTGCTATGACAAAGGGACATTTATTATTATGTTACTGGTGCTAAAATTGTAAAAACCGACCCTTTTGGACACCAGCACATTTATAATAAGTCAGAGAGAAAGACTGCCTTTAGGGCTGAACAAAGAGGACATTTTCACTTGACCCTCAGCTTCACAGGGTTCAGGAAAAATTCTTGGTAAACAAACAAATCACATAATATCCCATCCCATATATCAAGGAAGTCATCTTTTAGCTGCTTCAGCTTTTGGTGTCCGTCAAAAATCGACTGCTCCTCAGTAATTAGGGAGGACCTCTAGAATCACACTGTCCCCTGATGGTAACCCTTCAGAATTTGATCTTTATCATGCAATGGGGATAGCTTTGATAAATGGCAGCAGGACTATCTGCTCGGGTTTGAACGTGCATCGCTTTCTAGTCTATAATTTATTATAAGATGACCTCAACTAATGCATGAGGATAGAATCCCCAGTGTGTTATTGTGAGTTTACAGAATAACACACCCTGGATCTATAGCTCTCCAGCTATTGAACTACAAGTGCAAAAGGGAGCTATAGACTAGCAACAACTTAAGGGACAAACATTCCAACTCTGTATTAGGGCTCTGGCACACGGGGAGATTAGTCGCCCGCAAAATGCCATCCCACCGGCGAAAATGTAAATCGAGGGTGGGACGGCATATGCGGCGGCGCGATTTCAGTGAAATCGTGGAAGTTGCCTTGAGAGAAAACTTCCGCAATTTCACTGAAATCGTGCCGCCGCGTATGCAGATGGCATTTTGGGGAGATTAGTCGCCCGCTAACAGGGAGATTTGTCACAGGCGACTAATCTCCCCGTGTGCTAGAGCCCTAAATAGAAGTTGAATTGCTCACATTATACTAACCTTTGATTATATTAAATCCAAAAATATATGGGGGGCTGAGGTTAAGGTACTTACATAGTTACATAGTTACATAGGGTTGAAAAAAAGACCATTGTCCATCAAGTTCAACCCATCCGAGTAAACCCAGCACACAACCTATACTAACCAATCTATACACTCACATACATAAACTATATATACAACCACTAATACTAACTGTAGATAGTAGATAGATTAGTATCACAATAGCCTTGGATAATCTGCTTGTCCAAAAACTCATCCAGGCCCCTCTTAAAGGCATTAACAGAATCTGCCATTACAACATCACTAGGAAGGGCATTCCCCAACCTCACTGCCCTCACCGTGAAAAACCACCTACGCTGCTTCAAATGGAAGCTCTGTTCCTCTAATCTAAAGGGGTGACCTCTGGTGCGTTGATTGTTTTTATGGGAAAAAAGAACATCCCCCAACTGCCTATAATCCCCTCTAATGTACTTGTAACCATTAGATTTAAATGGTTAAAAAACATAGCTGAGTTTGTTACATACGAACCTTAAATAGAACCCATGAAGATGGTACAGAGTCACAAAGTAGTTAATAGAGGGCAATTTGGGGCCCAAAAACAATACTCCTATTTTTAATATTAGGTAGGCTCTGGTTGAAGAGTGCTTAATAGTGGATCATCATATATTTATATAGCACAGGAAAGTTACACAGTACTTTATATTTATAACAAACAGGGGGTCTTACAATAATTTACAAAGGGTTACAGAGCAAAAATAGGATCAGAGTTAATGCCATTTTCTGTTGGTTTAAGTGGAGCTATGAATAAAGTAGTTTTGTGCTGCAGACTAGCAGTCAAGTGGTTAAACAGGAAATGTTTTGAACTGTTTTGTAGGCCACTAGCAAATGTAAGGGTTTTAGGAGAATTCCCTGCAGGCTTTAATGGGAAAAATCAATGTAGAGATGCTGTGCAAATCTCTGGGAGCCCTGGGTGTTTTGCAAGATGGGAGGGTTAATTGGTAATGTTGTGCAAGTCTCTAGCTCAGAGA
Source organism: Xenopus tropicalis (assembly GCF_000004195.4). NCBI lineage: Eukaryota > Metazoa > Chordata > Amphibia > Anura > Pipidae > Xenopus > Xenopus tropicalis. The sequence continues at coordinate 92,566,613 of NC_030679.2, read as the reverse complement.
ATATTAACCAACATTCAGTATCACTCCCTCCCACTTCTCCACTAACCCTCCCTCCCCTCCCCTCCCTCTTAGGCTGAGCTGGGGCACATATTCAGCTCACTGTGGTTGGCAAGGGGCGACACTGGGTGACATAGCTGTGCATCCACCTCAAGAGACATTGAAGACAAAGGGGGCGACACCTCCCATAGAACAGCTTTGAACACATAGAAGGAGAAAGGGTGAGAGAAGAAGGAATGTCGCAGAGAGCGGAAGCATCCTGCACTGAATCAACTGTGTTACAGCATCAGCACCAGAGCAGAGGCGATGAGGCCTGAACTATGTGTGTGTTCCCATCCACCTGAGGGGAGAGAGAAGCAAATGCAGAACAGAGGGGGCACAGGCCCTCTGACGCCGGCACGGTGAGGGTAAGGAAATTGGAAAGCAGACTTAAGGAATATAGAGATTAAAGGAGAGGCAAATTGGAGGAAAAAAGAAGGAAACCACAGATAAAGTAGATAGATAAAAAAATCTTTGCAAATGGTGGGGGGGATAAATATGAGCTCATGTAAAATCAGTGTAAAGTGACAAATGAAAAGGGAATAGGGAATAGAGGATAGAAGAGAACAGAAGCGATGGGGGGAATTAGTGGCTGGGGGAGGGGTAGAAATACAGGCAGTAGAGGGAGAGAGGAAGCAGGGAAAGAGAACATGAAGACATGAGGATGGACTGGAAGGAACTGAGGAAAGAGAAATGAAAGGGAGAGTTGCATAGCATGAAAACATGGGAAAGGACAGCATTTGTAATAAAAAAGAGGTAACTCACAATTTCCAATCTTTTTTTTTTTGTTACCCACTATTTTTTTCCCCGCATGATGTCTGGACCCAGTAACGCAGAGGTAGCAGCTGTTCTATTGGAGGCCCTGTGAGGAATATCTGAAAAGCCATCTCTGCCTATCTCACCCCACAGGGGTGACATGATTTCATTTACCCTTGAGGGAAAAGGAAACCAGACAAGGAGAAATTGGTATGATCCACCAAATAAACATAAAGGGATCAACGACTAATATTTCCAGGTAAGACAAAGGGGAGGTTAACCACTGAAAACTTGAACTACATGAGTCAAGGCAAAGGAAAATGGGAGGGAGACAATTCATAGATTAGTGGATATGTATGGGAGGAGAGCAGTACCTCCAACCCAAAGTACCAAGAACTAGACATCCAATCAAGCAGTGGTATATTAATGATTTCTTACCTTATTACTCACTTTACAGAATACTAATTATCTTTGCCAAAACCTGACTTTACTCTTCTCAGTAATTTGCTCCATGAACAAACTGGAGAAAAAGTACTGCATAGAAGTGCACATACATTGTGCAAGTACTTCAGCCAGAAGTGCACATACATTAAACCAAGATAGGTGAACGTATAGGCAAATATAACTTTTTTTTTTTTGTTTAGAATTATGTTTTGTCTGTCAGGGAAAGCTGCAGAATTAAGAAAATGTGGCTCTCTAAATTCTCAAATTGGAAACATTAAGTGTGTTCCCTGTTCCCTGTACCTTGTACTCTTTTTACATTGAAGAAGTCTGTTTAACTCCTCTGGGTCATTTCGTATGAGCATTCTGCTTGAACAACAAACAATGTTATATATGAATTGTAAGCTCTGGGGAGCAGGGACTCTTTTCTGCAATGGCCTAAATTCTCAACATCTACAATGTATTTTATTCTGTCATTTGTTATTTATTGAAGGAACCCTTTTGTGTAATTATATCATGTTCCCCTTACTCTATAGCACTCTACATATATAAACACATATAGATGAGGGTTCACATACACAGCATTTCAGGTGCTGTGAGCCCCTGCCCCACAGAGCACTCAATCTATTTTTTCTGTGACAGGCAGATAACTGATTGCTTTCATTCACAAAAACATACTTGCACACTAAGCTTATCCTACAACTCTGCACAACACTTCCCTATCGTTTTCCTAGCTACTCAGTCTAATATTCTTTCTGATCATTTACTCCCTCATATTTCTAGATATATTTATATTTATACCAGCGGTGTTATATATTAGTTGTGCCATACCCACATTTCGCCATATAGTGATCAATCAAAAGAATGAAAATGAATGGCTTGATAACTGGAACAAACATACATAGTCTAAAAAGCCAAGTGGCCTTTTTATGTTTTATTTTTATATTATTTGTGTACTACCTGCTGTCTTAGTTTATCTACCCTTATTCTACACAAACTCAATTTAAATATGCTGCTAGTTTATCTAGTATTTGATTATAATTATAGCCTATAATTGTTCGGTATACTCTCTATAAGGTTTGTGTTCTGTTTACTGTACTTTGCATGTCCATTACTATAAGGCCTAAGACCTATACCTGAGCTATATATATAAACACATATTCAACATCTAATATTATTATTTAACTTTTTAAAATGAGGCACATCTTACTATAAATGACTGTATGAGTGGTCACTGCAAAATGTCTCATACAATATTGAGCCTGCATTTCTGATATACTGGTCCTGTGGTTTAACAGATGTTATGTGACACCAAGGTGACATTGCACCAGGTATGACCAAACTGTTTCCCTTCAGCTGTTGATGAATTACAACTCCCATAATGGGTACAGCAGGACACAGGAACTGTTCTTGCCTTGAAGCTATATGTTCCCATTCTGCAGGTCTCATACAATATTCTTGTGTTTCCATGACCCTTTCAGTATGAAATCTGTGGCCTCCCTCATACTGAGTTTACTGCCACCTTGACCGTATTGCCAGTTATTGGACACACCTGTTAATATGAATTTGTACTGTAGATAGGGTGCATTACTCTTTATAATGCATGAGTGGCAAAACTGTAAAATAACATTGTCCTGATCTTCTAGCTGCAAAATCGTAACTGCAAGATTATACAGTTTAGAGTAAAAAGTTACTTTCATTGTAAATTATAAGCATATAAGAAGTCACCAAGGATTGCCAGTACTATATAAAGGCGCAAGGCCAATAGCCGAATACTTTTGTATAGGTCATGTAACTCTGCAGTGACTTCTGATATCTTCATAATTTACAACAGGAGATATATTTTTTAGGAGTGGGATGTGACTCAGATGTCATCTCTAAGCACCAATTATAACTGATGACACACTAAGCACCATTTATAGGAATATCATTCACAGGATGGTTCTTGTGTATTATAAATGTTTTTCACAGGACTTAACACTAACTTTATTATTTTTTATGTATAGGTTATAATCAGTATATAATCCAAGATCTGCATTACCTGCTTTTCTGCCAAACAAAGACTTTCTTCACATACATATATATATATATATATATATATATATATATATATATATAAAACAACCCACCAAAGAGACAGAGACTGTGGGATTTCAAGTTTTAAGTCCCTCTTTAAAGAGGGCTGGGACAGGTCGGCTGCAGCAGTGAACAGGGAGGGGATACAGGGGCATAGGGGGGTCAGGCGTTAAGATGCAGATCTCCCCCCAGAGGAGAGTCGCTGCAGAGGAGGCTGGAGGCCTCTCTCTGAATCATGTGCTCTCGGGGGGTGGGGAGGACAACGGAGCAAGGGGTACGCAGTGGCAGAGCTGGAGAGAGGGAAAAAATCCGAGGGAGAGTCCGTGCTGTCATTGGTCAGCTAGAAGGAATCTTACGGGACCTCAAGGAAGTGGCCAAAGAGCTGAGAGAGGTAAGAAATTGGCGCAAACCCCAGTACCCCAATAACGTGCTGTTATTCCATTCATAGCCATATGCTTATTCTACTGCCCATTCATACAGTCTCTCAGATGTTGTTAAGAAGCTAAGCTTAGGGATCATCAGAAATATTAATAATTAACAAAAAGTGAGGTTATGTCTGCCACAGAAGCTGATGCCACAGGTCTAACTATAAAGCAATTCTGATGTGGAATGCACTATTTGTTGTGGTGCTATGTAAGGTGAATAGAAAATAATTACTAATAAGCCTCATATTTTGAATTTTGTATGTACAGTATGTATATATATATATTGTATATATCTATTGTATATATCATTGGTCCCAAAGCTTTGTAACTGAGAGCGGCCCCAGAGCATGTGCTGTGAATCAGCAGATAAGAAAATGGGGAGCTACTACGGGCAACAGTTAAAGGTCTATGGTAGCCTTAGACTGGTAACGAAGCCCAAAATATGTATTTCTAACTTAATTCTTCATTGAGCCTTCACTATCCTTAAGTTGCAAACTCTCCTTCAACACCATTTTTAAGAACTGTACTATTTTAATGTTGCATCTTATCTATCTTATTTAGAGGTCACCCGTCACCCTGAAATTGTTTCCTCCACCAGAGGTGCAGCCTAATCGAGCTTGCACTCTGGTTGGGGGAAACAATAGTTTTAAAAAAAACAGCCCCCTGCCAGGTCACCTGCACCAAGAAACCAAGAAGGAGCTCCCATTGTAGGTGGCCATGTTTGGGCAGTTGGGTACACGCATGTGCATAATGACTGAGTACCACAACTTGCTCATTATACACATGCACGCTACGTGAGCTTGTGAGGTGCATCCACTGTGCCTGCCTCCGACACATGCACATAATGAGCAAGCAGGAAGATGCGCTCGTTATGCACATGTGCACAATACAACATGGCCGCCAGTATTTGGAGCTCCCTCCCGGTGCACGTGTCCTAGTGTTACTGAGGATTTTTTTAAAACAATTTTCCCCAGTTATGCGGGCTAAATGAGCCCAGCAGTCCTACTGAGCCTTAAACATGAGCAGAGAAATAAATAACCCTACAAAAAATACATTGTGTATTAACATTGTATAGCAACAAATGTTTCAACAAGGAGCTTTAATAAAGAGTGAGATTCCTTCTTTTGTGCAGTACAAGGTATGGTGTAAGCACTTTCCATATATGAGACACAAACAGTTATCTATCATAATGTGAAAAACAAGCTTCATTGAGAAAAAGATTTAAATATTTTTTAAAAATATTATTTTTTATGCTGATTTCATCATTCATCATTTCTCTTACCATCAGTTTTCCTACATGGACTAAATTTGTTTCTTGTATTTGTACCATGGCCGCCACTGGCTCGGACACCCTAATTGCTCTAACACTAGTGCTAACTTACCCTTGTCACTAGCCTGCCTTCCCTTCTATTCTCTCTTTAGCAAGTGCAGCTATGAAATAAATACTGCCAGGGTGTCTCCCTGCCACCATATTCTTTATCTTATGCTTTCACCCACGTTCACCCTTTTAGATGTCATTCTAATCCAATAGCAATAAATACAGAATCAAACCTTCTCTTCTATCTAATCTCTTCTCAGTAACAGTGCTACCCTATACACTGTCATTTAAAATCCTGCCTTAAACTGTATTGTTAGACTCACCAATGGTTATCTTTTGATTTTGTAACCCCTGACCCACAGGAGATGACATACACATTATTATTCCATTAATGCAAATGCCATCATTATTATTCCACTTGAAATCACCTTTGTCTCAGCTAGGTTCCAAAGAAATCACATAATTAGCAATACCATTTTATTATGTCATGCTTATAACATCAGCATCTGCATTCCAGTGAATGTCCAAACTCATTATCCTCACTTTCTGATTGGATGTTCTCATTATCTTCATGTTACTGACCCCATTAAATTCTCCCTATTGACCAAATCACTATCATCTGGTCTTCCTATTCGTTTCCATCCCACTTACCCTATTATTATAATCCCATTAGTTGCTCATATGTAGTAACAGTGTCCTGCTTTCCAGTCTTTTATTTCTCATCCAATGTCACTAAGCTTATGTATGCATATACATTATAATGTATTCCTATAGCAGCATCATGTTTTATACCTTATGATACAGTAACAGGACAGAAAAAGAAAGCAAGGGTTACGTATAAATGTTTTATAAAATAAAAACAAGGGCCAATTTCTAGAGATTGCCAAGTCTACTATCATATTTACATATCAGTAAACATATTAGCAGAAATGTTACAAAGCTCACTGAGTTTAGATGTGATGTCACAGCTTTAAAGATGCCAGTTTTGTGGGAATAAAATATTTAAACATTATTTTTATTTATAGTATTTCCTACACTATTAGGATACATTCAGTTACAATAATATCTCATCTTGGCAAGGTTATATCGATTTTTATAAGGGAATGGTTGTGGATGCTTATAGATCTGTGTTTGTTGTAGGTTGTGGAGCAGATAGACAGACTCACCTCGGACTTTGAATTTGAGCTGGACACTGATGATTGGACTCCTGGAACTGTAAGCAGTACATCTAGCAGTGAAAAGGGTGGTCCTCTCTGTGACCTGGGACCTCTGGACTTTCTCAGCTCAGACAGCTGGGAATTCTGCTCCTTCCTAGAAGCTTCAACACCCTCGGACTCTGGGGATGGTTCAGATCGCCCCCCTGACTTTAGACTGCTCAATGGAGGAGCCACCCCTAATGGGCCAGATTCGTCTAGTGAGGAGATTCCTATTGCACCCCAGAAACCACCTCCAGCAAAGAACGCAGGCTCCAGGGACAGAGTGAGGTTCAGCGACAAGGTTTTGTACCATGCACTTTGTTGCGATGACAGTGAAGATCCCCCTTATGGTCAGGAGACTCCACGGGATCCCCCTAGGTCAATTGCTCCTTCTGCTGTGATGAAGAGCAAACCTGGGGGACTTACTGGAGTCAGGAAGGGGACTAGAAACTGCAGTACCCAGACTGTGTGTGACAAGAGCACTCAAACCGTTCTTCCTTATGTGCCAAAAAAAGGGAAGGATAAACATTAGCAGGAGTGAAGCTGGGACTGAAAGATGCATAAGGTGGAAAGAAAACAGGCTGAAAAAATTATGAAACAGATAGAGAAATTAAGGGAGACAAATATAAAGCGTAAGAGTCAAAGTGGGAAAAAAAATTAACCAGATGAACAGATAATTAAAAAAAAAGATTTTTGAATTAAGTATTTCTATCAAGTGATAGAAAGAAATTAAATGAGCTTTAGTTACGCACTACACATGACTACTTTACAGGCAATATATGGTGCACTTTTTAACCTTTCTATTGAACTGCCAAGGGGGTGGCAGAGTGGGACCAATATTACCCCACTGTGAACTAACACCCCAGCCCCCGCTGTGACCTCACAAACCCTGCTGAGACCTCACATCTTTTTGTCCCCATGCCAGCAAAATATTCACTGCACATCTATATTAGTAAAAGATAAAAATGTAAATATTGTTCATAAATATTTACCTATATATGGGATGGTCAAGTGTCTTTACATTTACTGTTGGAAAATGTATGGCCTTTGGTAAAAAGTCCTTGCAGATCCTGGGTTCCCCATTAAGGCTGGACCTCATATGAATATTATAGGGTGCCTTTAGAGTTATATATTCTAAATAAACAAGTGAATATTATGGGGAAATAATAAATAAGGCTGTTGCTTGTATGAGGTATTCTCTGAATGGAAACGGTAATTCGAGTGCTTTCACAATGGAGTGTTATATAAACAGTTGGTAATTATAGGGTACGATCAGAACAGGTTTGTATTGATGTAAAACTTTGATCTATGGCAAATAGGTAAATACCTATGGCACAAGGGGCATATTCTCCACAAGAGTCTTTTAGTCAATGGAGATGCAGCCTGTCATTTACTAGCAATGCTGGCAAAGCCCAGGTGCAGTGTGCCTTAGGCCTTATCGTTAGCAAGCCATCAGATGGCCCTGCATCTGTAAAAACACACTGCAAAGCCCATACACAATTCTTGTTCAGGATCTTAATCCGTTTAGCTGCAGTTTGCTGATGCAGAAATTCCACTGGATTAGGTTTCTGTGGAGAGACCCCATGGTAACATTACTTAAGGGCTGAACCTTTTCTGGAGTGTATGAGTTTGTTTGAAAACGAAAAACATAACATTGTTTTTAGGGCAAGGACCCACATAGACCGTAATTGGATTAATGCCAGGTCCACACACATGTCAAATCACCAACCAATTAGATACCAGTTGGACAATAACCTTTAGAAAATTGTTAATTAAAAATACACTACTGTAGCATTTTCTGCCTCTATGTTAAGAGCTACAGTAAGAGATTTAATGGAACCCAGTAATGAGCACCAAACATGAGTGATCTTAACATCAAGTAGATAATCACAGCCCACTGAAAGTCCAGTAATATCTGAAAGGAAAATTATTCTTTTGAATATACTGCAAGTAAAAATACTGCAGCAGCATACTGGTTTTTTGGAGTACTGGTCAGTACTCCAAAGTGAGCATGAGTGGGTCTGTATTGGCCTTTGCATGCTTAAAGGGGACCTGTCACCCAGATATAAAAAGCTGTATTATAAAAAAAAGTCCTTTTCAAATTTAACATAAGACAATTTTTTTTTTATTTAAACAACCATACCTGTTATATAGCTATTTCAAAATCTCAGCTGTCAATCATATTACCTCAGGCATAGAGGCAGGGCAGGCTGCTACTTTCACTTTCCATTCAGCACTTCCTAGATGTCACTGCCCACCTCTCATTCTCCCTCCCTCCTCATCATCTATAATTGTGTAGCCTGTGTTTGGGCATGGGCATCAGGTCCCCCAAACTGGCACATAATATTTTGGGATGATGCAAAGCTTGCTTTAATAATATTGTTTACAAAATGGCAGCTGCCTGCATGGTTTAATTGTAATGCTCTAATTGTGTCCTAAAGAATGAAGGAACATGATTTAAATAATTTATATAGTGTAAATGAACACAATAGAAACAAATTTGAAATTGTTTCTTAGGGTGACAGATCCCCTTTAAAATGTCTGACCCATGTTACATCTTAGTTTAGATATACTTAATCCTCAAAAAGTAGGTATGATAAATGTGGATTTGAGAAGAAGTATTGTGATGTAAACCAGAGTTGAAATCGCCCACGCAATAGGTTAAACATCCAACACTAAGGGGCTGATTTACTAAGACACGAATTCGAATCCGAATTGGAAAAATTCCGATTGGAAAACGAACATTTTGCGACTTTTTCGGCGCCTTTACGACTTTTCGGAAATTGTCGCAACTTTTTCGTTACCAATACGATTTGCGATAAAAAACGTGAGCTTTTCGTAGCCATTACGACTTGCGCGAAAAAACGCAAGTTTTTCGTAGCCATTACGATTCGCTCGTATCTTGTCGCGACATTTTCGTATTGAGCGCTCGTAAGCGGTGGGTGAAACTTTCAGACTTAGTATGATTTTGGAAGCCTCCCATAGGACTCAATGGCGCCCTGCAGCTCCAACCTGGCCCAAGGAAAGTCTCCCATAGGGCTCAATGGTACTCTGCAGCTCCAACCTGGCACAAGGAAAGTCTCCCATAGGGCTCAATGGCACTCTGCAGCTCCAACCTGGCCCAAGGAAAGTCTCCCATAGGGCTCAATGGCACTCTGCAGCTCCAACCCGGCCCAAGGAAAGTCTCCCATAGGGCTCAATGGCACTCTGCAGCTCCAACCCGACCCAAGGAAAGTCTCCCATAGGGCTCAATGGCACTCTGCAGCTCCAACCCGGCCCAAGGAAAGTCTCCCATAGGGCTCAATGGCACTCTGCAGCTCCAACCCGGCCCAAGGAAAGTCTCCCATAGGGCTCAATGGCACCCTGCAGCTCCAACCCGGCCCAAGGAAAGTCTCCCATAGGACTCAATGGCACCCTGCAGCTCCAACCTGGCCCAAGAAAAGTCACCATACTGAAGCTTGAATGAATCCGAATGTTTCGTACTCGGCGCGAAAGCTGCGAAAAAGGCGCGAGTTTTAACGCTACGAAAAAATCGCAACATTTTGCACAACTTTCGGAATGGCTACGAAAAAGGCGCGACTTTTCGCGCAAGTTTTAACACTACGAAAAAATCGCCAGATTTTGCGCAACATTCGGAATGGCAACGAAAAAGTTGCGATAATTTTCCGAAAAATCGCCAAATACCGATCATTACGAACAAAAACGCAATCGGACGCATTCGGCCCGTTCGTGAGTAAGTAAATGTGCCCCTAAGGCTTTGCCTCAGTCAGTTACATTTAGGACTCCAAGCACATTTTCTAGTGACAATATTGTAACAATCACCTATGAAAGCATTTTTACAAGATTCTCATAGGGGCTAAGAGAGGATACATTTGTGCATTTTCACATTGCATTTTTTAGCTTTTGTAGTGTAGAGAGAACAGTTGCTCTCTCTATTCTTGTGATTCTGCCCCCACCCACCCCAGTTTGAGCACATGAGAGGGGACAGAAGGGGGGGTTGGTGAGGCAGCAGACAAAGAAGCATGCCTGCATAGGTTGCCTCACTGAGCTTTTAAAGGACAATGAAAGGTTAATATAAATTAAAAGTAAGTCTAAAGGCATTCCTTTTAAGTACTTACTGCATATCTAAATTCCCAGATCCCTGCTTGCTTCTCTGAGATATGGTGCTGGCAGCCTACAGCAGTGTGAAGACTAGTGACATCACTGAAATCTCTCTGTCCTTCCTGTAGGTGCCAGCGGCAGCCTTCCTATTCTCTGAGCATGTGTGTAACTTGATCCTGTCTCCTGTTCTGAGCTACACATGCCCACCAGCCAATCAAAAGCGGATCTGCCAGAGGGGGGGGGGTGGAGGGAATGAAACACATGTGCAGTATGAAGCAAGGAGGGAAAGGAAGGGAGAATACCTTTTTAGAGATGGCTGCCTGTTCTAGAAAATGTGAAGTAAGTGTGACTGAGTAAATATTTGATTAGGTGAGCCAAAAGTGTGGCGTTTTTACTAAACAATAGGAGGACTATTGGGCAGTATGCTTTTTAAATTTTGACTTTCATTCTCCTTTAAAGGAGCAAGGGAAACCAAAATACAACTTTCTATCTCTAATACTCTCAATTAAATTCTGTATGTAATGGGGTCAATGGTAAGACCTGTAGTTATCTGAAATAAACTGTACTCCATAACTAACTTAGATATTATTAGCTCTTCTACCAGACTCAAACTGAGCCAACTAAAATATTGTAAACATAAGCAATGGCCTTTGCCACTCAGCAGCTGAGTAGTTGACTGGTAGGTATGGAGTTGTGGAGCAGTTGGGACGACAGTAGTGTATTTTCGTAGTACTATAATCCCATTTATGGCTATTCCTCTGACTTTGTACACATTTGCACTTTAGTATACATTTCAAGATCAGCTCTTAACTTTATTTGTCTACAATACTCTACGGTAAGAGCTCTTGTAGTCATAAGTTATGTCTATTTTCCCCATTAACACCTTACAAAAATATACACTAAGTCATAGATAAATGCTATGCAAATAACAGATACAGAAATGCAGTCCCTACCTAAAAGGGCAATGCCATTTGTCATTCAGCAGCTGACTAGCCCACTGATACAGAAGAATGTGTAGAACAGTAGTGATCACACAATATATTCTTTAGTAGTACAATCATAACACGGTGGGAAGCTTGGTTACAAATGTTGTTTTCTTGTAGATCATAATGAAAGGATGATATTGGCCAGTGATGGAAAAACACAATATTGTGCTTGTGCAGATTATCAGAATTTAGCAGAAGTCTAGCTATAAGAGCCTAGATCAAGAATTGCATTGACATAGTTACATAGTTACATAGGGTTGAAAAAAGACCAGAGTCCATCAAGTTCAACCCATCCAAGTAAACCCAGCACACACAACCTATACTTACCAATCTATACACTTACATACAATAAACTATATATACAACCACTAATACTAACTGTAGATATTAGTATCACAATAGCCTTGGATATTCTGCTTGTTCAAGAACTCATCCAGGCCCCTCTTAAAGGCATTAACAGAATCTGCCATTACCACATCTCTAGGAAGGGCATTCCACAGCCTCACTGCCCTCACCGTGAAAAACCACCTACGCTGCTTCACATGGAAGCTCCGTTCCTCTAATCTAAAGGGATGACCTCTGGTGCGTTGATTGTTTTTATGGGAAAAAAGAACATCCCTATCTGCCTATAATCCCCTCTAATGTACTTGTACAGAGTAATCATGTCCCCTCGCAAGCGCCTCTTTTCCAGAGAAAACAACCTCAACCTCAACAGTCTAACCTCATAGTTTAAATCTTCCATCCCCTTAACCAGTTTAGTTGCACGTCTCTGCACTCTCTCCAGCTCATTAATATCCTTCTTAAAGGAGAAGGAAAGGGTTTTACTCATTTTTTAGTATGTAATAGAGGGGCCCTGCCCCTACCTGAACGCTGAAATCATTTCTTCTAAAAATGCTCCTTTGTCCAATACGGTCCTCCCGAAGTACACACTATTTCTCCTTGTCTGCGCAGCCATGTTTTAAACATGGCGCTCCACTAGCCTCCCCGCTTGCCTCTCCCCCCCAGCACCTGTCAGCTGTCACCATTCCTCACCGCTCCTCTCCCCTCCCTGCGTCCTCTCATCCCTGCTCCTCTTCTCGCTTGCCTCTCCGCTCCAGCACCTGTCAGCTGACACCTGTCCGTCCTCACCGCTCCCCTCCCTGCACCTGCGTCCTCTTGTCCCGCTCACCGCTCCGCCCCAGCACCGCCAGCCGACACGGTTCCTCACCCCTGCTCACCTCTCCCCCTCCCAGCACCTGCGTCCTCTGGTCCCCGCTCGCATCTCCGCCCCAGCACCGCCAGCCGACATGGTTCCTCACCCCTGCTCACCTCTCCCCCTCCCTGTACCTGCGTCCTCTCGTCTCCGCTCCTTGCTTGCCTCTCCGCCTCTGCACCTGCCGGCTGCATCCTGTAATGGCCCCAGCTGCTGGTTCTAATGGCAAATAGCGTCTCATAACCAGACGCTAGGGGGAGCGCGCCTGCTTGTGCGCATGCGTCGCCTTTAAAAGTAAGTCTTCAAGTCTTGGAAAAGAGTGATGCATTATGGGAATCTTTCTACCCAGCTCAGAGGTTTTTTTTCCTGTTTTGCTTCTGATCATCTGAACTGGAGATATATGGGGAGACTTAAGGGCACTATTGAGACAACTGAAGGTATGCCTGCATTTTGAGATTAACTCTTTATTAGCCTTTCCTTCTCCTTTAAGGACTGGAGCCCAAAACTGCACTGCATACTCAAGGTGAGGCCTTACCAGGGACCTATAAAGGGGCAAAATTATGTTCTCATCCCTTGAGTCAATGCCCTTTTTTATACAAGACAGCACTTTATTTGCTTTAGTAGCCACAGAATGACACTGCCTGGAATTAGACAACTTGTTATCAACAAAAACCCCTAGATCCTTCTCCATTAAGGATACCCCCAACACACTACCATTCAGTAGATAGTTTGCGTTTATATTATTTCTACCAAAATGCATAACTTTGCACTTATCAACATTGAACCTCATTTTCCAGTTTGCTGCCCAGTTTCCCAATTTTGTCAAATCGCTCTGCAAAGCGGCAGCATCCTGCATGGAACTTATAGTTTTGCACAATTTTGTGTCATCAGCAAAAATAGAAACAGTACTGTCTATGCCCACCTCCAGGTCATTAATAAACAAGTTAAAAAGCAAAGGCCCAAGGACTGACCCCTGCGGTACTCCACTAACCACACTGGTCCAATTAGAAAATGTTCCATTTACCACCACTCTTTGTACTCTATCCTTCAGCCAGTTCTCTATCCAATTACAAATATTATGTTCTAGGCCAATATTCCTCAATTAGATCATTAACCTTATGTGAGGTACTGTATCAAACGCTTTAGCAAAGTCCAAGTAGATGACATTAACTGCCATTCCAGCATCGAGGTTCCTGCTCACCTCCTCATAAAAGGCGACTAAATTAGTCTGCCAAGATCTGTTACGCATAAAACCATGCTGGCACAAACTAATAGTATTGTGAACTGCAATGTATTCAAGTACCCTATCCCTTATTACCCCTTCCAAAAGTTTTCCTACTACTGATGTTAGACTAACAGGCCTATAGTTTTCAGGCTGAGAACGGGATCCCTTTTTAAATAACAGCACCACATTAGCAATCCGCCAGTCTCTCGGCACCATGCCAGACCTCAACGAATCCTGAAAAAAGTGAAGAGGTTTGGCAATCACAGCGCTCAGCTCATTTAATACCCTGAGATGAATCCCATCCTGCCCTGGACCTTTGTTTACCTTTACATGTTCAAGTCTCTTTTACATTTCCTCCCGAGTGACCCATGCGTCAGTAGCTAAATTACTAGAACTGGGCATATTAAAAGGGAAGCCTTCATTAGCTGGCTCCTCAGATGTATAGACAGATGAAAAATAAGAGTTCAAAATTTCTGCTTTTTCCCCGTTCTCATCAACCAACTTACCCCCCCCCCCCCGTGATAATAAGGGTCCCACCCCTTCTTGCTTCATTTTTTTACTATTCACATAATTAAAAAATAATTTTGGATTCTTTTTACTCCTAGCTGCAATATCCCTTTCCATCTCTATTTTAGCTTGCTTGATAGCTTTTTTGCATGCTTGACGAGGTGAAGTACCATGGATATAAAACTGGGTCAGAGTCTTACATGGAAGCTGGGAAATTATTTAAAACCTAGTAATTGCTCTCTATTGGTAACATTGGGATCTCTCTCAGACAGAGAAAATACAAATTTGTTTTAAGAAGTAGGAAGAATGAACTATAGGGACAAATTTGAAGGGCAAACTTAAACCCAAGGTAGCAAGGATACTTTACCATCCAAGGAACAAGGGCTACCTGTTTGACTTTCTTAGCTGGTTAGATACCAGGGCTCCATGTGTTAAAATGATGCCAGCTATCAGTGTTGGATATGGTTGGTTTGCATTGTGTAATCTCATTAGATGCCTATTAGGCAAAGGACAGCAAGGACGTGGGTTTTTTTCAGTACCATTAATAATACTTATTTTACATTGTCAGGAAGTGGATCAGAAATCTTAAAAGTCTCTTCAAGGAAAAAGGCTAATTTCTGTGTTCTTAGCAGGAATTTTAGCCATGTAGATAGAGGTTACACTGTGTAGTCTTGAGTGTAATGGCTAGCTTGGTTCAGAATATGTTTTTTATATAATTGCATGCAATAGGGCTCATTTAAGATCTCTGGAGTAAAATGGGTGCAGAAATCTTGACATTAATGTCATACACAATGTACTGGGATCATCTATAAATGTGCTCCATGCACCTACTTTGGTGCATGAGGGGTAAGGTGCAGATAGCACAAAGGAGACTTATACCTATTGTCTGCCTTGGCCAGTACAGTAACAATAGCATTTTCCTAGTTGTTGTACCTTTAGACTCACATGCAATTGAAGGGCGAGTAAGTGCATGTTCTACATACAGTCATTCAGTGCCGGGCCAAGTCATCGGTAGCCTGCTTGGCAGGTCACCTAACCCCCCACCCCCCATGCCTGCTGGGACAAGGCCCTAGGCCAGGTGTAGGAGACAGATGAGATATGTGCCTAGTGTGCCCCACTGTTGCACCCTAGGCACATGTCTCTTCTGCCTAACCCTAGTTCCAGCCTTGCAGTCATTTGCCTTGTAAGTAACACTCATTTGTGCACAATTTACTAACTGTAGCAAATCTGTGTGCCTCTGGTATCTGGTACAAAAATCTGATTATGGAGAAAGCAACAATACAGGTATAGGATCCGTTATCCAGAATGCTCGGGACCAAAGGTATTCCGGATAAGGGGTCTTTCTGTAATTTGGATCTCCATATCTTAAGTCTGCTAAAAAATCAATAAAACAGTAATTAACCCCAATAGGATTGTTTTTCATCCAATAAGGATTATTTATATCTTAGTTGGGATCAGTTACAAGGTTTTGTTTTATTACTACAGAGAAAAAGGAAATCAATTTTAAAATTCTGAATTATTTGATTAAAATGGAGTCTATGGGATACAGGCTTTCCGTAATTCGGAGCTTTCTGGATAACGGGTTTCCGGATAAGGGGTCCAATACCTGTATTAGAATTGAGAAAACTTTAGTATGTAACCCCTTACATACATTTTTTATGTGTGAGATACAAAATTTAACAGTCTATTGCAATTTATTTCTATATTGCAATAATGATTTTATATATCTTGACAAGTTGTATTTGGGACTGTTCACCACATCCAGAGGTATTTCAGACTCTAGACCAGGGATCCCCAACCTTTGTTACTTGTGAGCCACACTTAAATGTAAAAAGACTTGGAGAGCAACACAAGCATCATTAAAGTTCATGGAGGTTCCAAATAAGTCCTAAGATTGGCTATTAGGCAGCCTCTATGCACACTCAGCTTACAGAAGGCTTTATTTGGTAGTAAATCTTTTATTCAACCAAAACTTGCCCCCAAGTCAGGAATTCAAAATAACTACCTGGTTTGGGGGCACTGAGAGCAACATCCAAGGGGTTGGTGAGCAACTGGTTGGGTATCACTGCTCTAGACTGTGACTCAGTAAGTGGCATTTCTGCCTTGCAGCTCCGGGGTCCTCAGTTCAACTCCAGCCAGGGCACAATGTGCAAGAAGTCTGTACATTCTTCCTGTGCCTGTGTGGGTTTCCTTCAGGTACTCTGGTTTTCTCCCATACTCCAAAAACATACAGGCAGGTTAATTGGGTAGTCAGAAAGAAGATATACATGTGCTTTACCCTTGCCACCAGGGGTGCTCTTGCCATGAGGCAAGGTGAGAACCTTGTCTCAACTGGCATCCCACAAGTTACTAGTGCTGGAAAAAATAAAGTTATAGAATTGAAATGTGTCTCTTCTGGAGCAAAGGACGCAATAGCGCTCTCTGCACTAGTGATGCGGGCTCCCCTAGACCCCCTCCAGCACAGGAAAGGTAAGCGCTAAGGGGGGCAGCATCGCATAAGCTGTCTTAGGGCAGCTCAGTGGCTAGAATTTAGAATTTCCCATGCCTGCCACCATTGCACCTAAGGCTCATGCCTCTTCTGCCTACCGTTAGTTCTGGCCCTAAGAGAGGCCATGTAGCTGCTGGGGGACCTAGAAAAATGTCAAAATTGTCAGCCTCCAGTGTTCATCAATATTCTATCAAAATGACAAACACAGACATCTATATATTATGTTTGTTTTCCTGGTGAGACTATAGGACAAATTTAACTATGGTTTATAATATTTTTCAGGGGTTTTAGGAGGTTGGTAGAAGTAGATTGCTGTACAGTGGCACTGTGCTGTATTGCATCATTGTTTCAATGCTTCAAGGCAATTTGAAGGATAAGGCTAATGTACCTGTAAAGATCCAGTGCCACATTCATTAACAGAAAAGGAATTATCAAAGTAAATTTGTCTCCATCTGTGCCATTTCATGTGCACATTACCGTATCATACTACACATAGAACCTGCACAAAGCAAAAAATTAGTTTTTTGTAAATGTAACAGGGACACTGTGGAACTGTATAATATTTTAATTATCATCGGAAACTTCTTGAGAACTGAGCAGTGTAAGGCTGATTTCCTACGGTGCAGTTTAATTGCCCAAGATAGATCTCTGCTGTCATGGGCGACTAACTGCTCTGAAACACCTCCTATTGTTGCTGGTGGAAAGCCCTTCGCATAGCGCAGGCGGAAACTTTGCGCGACCGAAGCAATGCAATGGCCTTTCCACCAGCGATTCCAATTGTTGCCGGTGGAAAGGCATTTGAGAGTGATTAGTCCCCTGTGATAGCAGAGTTCTGAACCGCTCCATGGGATATCAGCCTAAAGTGAAAGTTATGAGACAGTCCAGTATTTGTGCTGGTAATGTAACCTAGACAGAGGTAAACACAGTTGCTCTGCAAGGGAACAAAAACACTACAAGGCAATGCAGTGTAAGCTGGGCATTGATTTAAAGGACAATGATAGGTTAATATAAATTAAAAGTAAGTCTAAAGGCATTCTTTTAAAGTACTTACTGCATATCTAAATTCCCAGATCCTTGCTTGCTTCTCTGAGATATGGTGCTGGCAGCCTACAGCAGTGTGAAGACTACAGTGACATCACTGAAATCTCTCTCCCCTTCCTGTAGGTGCCAGCGGCAGCCTTCCTATTCTCTGAGCATGTGTGTAACTTGATCCTGTCTCCTGTTCTGAGCTACACATGCCCACCAGCCAATCAGAAGCGGATCTGGCAGAGGGGAGGGGGGGAGGGAATGAAACACATGTGCAGTATGAAGCAAAGAGGGAAAGGAAGGGAGAATACCTTTTTAGAGATGGCTGCCTGTTCTAGAAAATGTGAAGTAAGTGTGACTGAGTAAATATTTGATTAGGTGAGCCAAAAGTGTGGCGTTTTTACTAAACAATAGGAGGACTATTGGGCAGTATGCTTTTTAAATTTTGACTTGCATTCTCCTTTAAGAGAGGTTTGGTATAGGAGGTCATACAACTGGGGGTTGTACAAGCTTGAGAATATGGGTGATGAATGTTTGTGCAGTGGGGACACTAAAGGGAAAATATGGGCCTCAAAGTCAGTGGGCTATAAGCTGGCTTTGTAGAGC
This sequence comes from Xenopus tropicalis, assembly GCF_000004195.4. Classification (NCBI taxonomy): domain Eukaryota; kingdom Metazoa; phylum Chordata; class Amphibia; order Anura; family Pipidae; genus Xenopus; species Xenopus tropicalis. Next base: position 92,548,234 of record NC_030679.2, on the reverse strand, counting down.
TTGGAGGAAACCAACAAGTGTGCAATGGGGGCTGTTTATTATAATGTACATATTATTATATGTACATTATAATAAACAGCCCCCATTGCACACTTGTTGGTGTTATTAGCAAACAAAAGTTGGTTGAAGAGAACAGGGAAAAAGCAGAAATTTTGAACACTTATTTTTCATCTGTCTATACATCTGAGGAGCCAGCTAATGAAGGCTTCCCTTTTAATATGCCCAGTTCTAGTAATTTAGCTACTGACGCGTGGGTCACTTGGGAGGAAATTCAAAAGAGACTTGAACATGTAAAGGTAAACAAAGGTCCAGGACCGGATGGGATTCATCCCAGGGTATGAAATGAGCTGAGCGCTGTGATTGCCAAGCCTCTTCACCTCATTTTTCAGGATTCACTGAGGTCTGTCATGGTGCAAAGAGACTTGTGAATTGCCGTTATTTAAAAAGGGATCCCATTTTCAGCCTGAAAACTATAGGCCTGTTAGTCTGACATCAGTAGTAGGAAAGCTTTTGGAAGGGTAATAAGGGATAGGGTACTTGAATACATTGCAGTTCACAATACTATAAATTTGTTCCAGCATGGTTTTATGCAAAACAGATCTTAATGATCAAATCGAGGAATATTGGCCTAGAACATATTTGTAATTGGATAGAGAACTGGCTGAAGGATAGATTACAAAGAGTGTTGGTAAATGAAACATTTTCTAATTGGACCAGTGTTGTTAGTGGAGTACTGCAGGGGTCAGTTCTTGGTCCTTTTTAACTTGTTTATTTATGACCTGGAGGTGGGCACAGACGACACTAAATTGTGCAAAACTATAAGTTCCATGCAGGATGCTGCCACTTTACAGAGCGATTTGACAAAACTGGAAAACTGGGCAGCAAACTGGAAAATGAAGTTCAATGTGGACAAGTGCAAAGTTATGCACTTTGGTAGAAATAATATAAATGCAAGCATCTACTAAATGGTAGTTTGTTGGGGGTTTCCTTAATGGAGAAGGATCTGGGTTTTTTTGTAGATAATAAGTTGTCTAATTCCTGGCAAAGTCATTCGGTGGCTACTAAAGCAAATAAAGCAAAAGGGCATTGACTCAAGGGATGAGAACATAATTTTGCCCCTTTATAGGTCCCTGGTAAGGCCTCACCTTGAGTATGCAGTGCAGTTTGGGCTCCAGTCCTTAAGAAGGATATTAATGAGCTGGAGAGAGTGCAGAGACGTGCAACTAAACTGGTAAAGGGGATGGAAGATTTAAGCTATGAAGTTAGACTGTCAGGGTTGGGGTTGTTTCCTCTAGAAAAGAGGCGCTTGCGAGGGGACATGATTACTCTGTACAAGTACATTAGAGGGGATTATAGGCAGTTGGGGGATGTTCTTTTTTCCCATAAATACAACCAACGCACCAGAGGCCACCCCTTTGGATTAGAGGAACGGAACTATCATTTGAAGCAGCATAGATGCTTCTTCACAGTGAGGGCAGTGAGGTTGTGGAATGCCTTTCCTAGTGATGTGGTAATGGCAGATTCTGTTAATGCCTTTAAAAGGGGCCTGGATGATTTCTTGAACAAGCAGAATATCCAAGGCTATTGTGATACTAATATCTACAGTTAGTATTAATGTTTGTATTTATAGTTTATGTATGTGTTGGTATAGATTGGTAAGTATAGGTTGTGTGTGCTGGGTTTACTTGGAAGGGTTGAACTTTGTGGACTCTGGTCTTCTTTCAACTCTATGTAACTATGTAAATACAGCCACGGGCTCCAGTTATTATTTCATCACACTTACAAGGCAGACCAGCCATAAGCTCTCATAATGCCTTCGTAATGCAATGCTGTTCCTAGTACTCAGCTCTGTGTGGAGCTCCAAACTGTACTAAATTTATAACCAGCACAAAAAGGAGTTAAAATAAACCCAGGCATCTAGTGTGAAGAACAGGTAATGAGCAGAATACAGAATCCATCCCGCACTGCAGCACATCTTTATGTACCACTGCTATGTACTGTATAGTATTGTGCATATATGCAATTCCTATATAATGATACCCTCCTAGTCACTCTCTCAACACAAAAATGCAACATTTCTACCCTGTAAGGGACAACTGACTCAGCAAATTGGTTTTCCCTGTACATGTGTGCTACAGCATAAGGAGTCACAATATGACCAGCAGCTCTTAGCACTTATCACATACCTGCAAAATGATTTGGCTGATTGATGGTTTGGGTGCTATACAGTGGAGGAAATAATTATTTGACCCCTCACTGATTTTGTAAGTTTGTCCAATGACAAAGAAATGAAAAGTCTCAGAACAGTATCATTTCAATGGTAGGTTTATTTTAACAGTGGCAGATAGCACATCAAAAGGAAAATCGAAAAAATAACTTTAAATAAAAGATAGCAACTGATTTGCATTTCATTGAGTGAAATAAGTTTTTGAACCCTCTAACAAAAAAAGACTTAATACTTAGTGGAAAAACCCTTGTTTGCAAGCACAGAGGTCAAACGTTTCTTGTAATTGATGACCAAGTTTACGCACATTTTAGGAGGAATGTTGGTCCACTCCTCTTTGCAGATCATCTCTAAATCCCTAAGGTTTCGAGGGTGTCTCTGTGCAACTCTGAGCTTGAGCTCCCTCCATAGGTTTTCTATTGGATTAAGGTCCGGAGACTGACTAGGCCACTCCATGACCTTAATGTGCTTCTTCTTGAGCCACTCCTTTGTTGCCTTTGCTGTATGTTTTGGGTCATTGTCGTGCTGGAACACCCATCCACGACCCATTTTCAGTTTCCTGGCAGAGGGAAGGAGGTTGTCGTTCAGGATTTCACGATACATGGCTCCGTCCATTTTCCCGTTAATGCGAATAAGTTGTCCTGTGCCCTTAGCAGAAAAACACCCCCAAAGCAAAATGTTTCCACCCCCATGCTTGACGGTGGGGATGGTGTTTTGGGGGTCATAGGCAGCATTTTTCTTCCTCCAAACACAGCGAGTTGAGTTAATGCCAAAGAACTCTATTTTGGTCTCATCAGACCACAGCACCTTCTCCCAGTCACTCACAGAATCATTCAGGTGTTCATTGGCAAACTTCAGACGGGCCTGCACATGTGCCTTCTTGAGCAGGGGGACCTTGCGAGCCCTGCAGGATTTTAATCCATTGCGGTGTAATGTGTTTCCAATGGTTTTCTTGGTGACTGTGGTCCCTGCTAATTTGAGGTAATTACTAACTCCTCCCGTGTAGTTCTAGGATGCTTTTTCAACTTTCTCAGAATCATTGACACCCCACGAGGTGAGATCTTGCGTGGAGCCCCAGAGCGAGGTCGATTGATGGTCATTTTGTGCTCCTTCCATTTTCGAACAATCGCACCAACAGTTGTCACCTTCTCTCCCAGCTTCTTGCTAATGGTTTTGTAGCCCATTCCAGCCTTGTGCAGGTCTACAATTTTGTCTCTGACATCCTTGGACAGCTCTTTGGTCTTTCCCATGTTGGAGAGTTAGGAGTCTGCTTGATTGATTGATTCTGTGGACAGGTGTCTTTTATACAGGTGACTAGTTAAGACAGGTGTCCTTAATGAGGTTGACTAATTGAGTAGAAGTGTCTAACCACTCTGTGGGAGCCAGAACTCTTAATGGTTGGTAGGGGTTCAAAAACTTATTTCACTCAATGAAATCCAAATCAGTTGCTATCTTTTATTTAAAGTTATTTTTTCGATTTTCCTTTTGATGTGCTATCTGCCACTGTTAAAATAAACCTACCATTGAAATGATACTGTTCTGAGACTTTTCATTTCTTTGTCATTGGACAAATTTACAAAATCAGTGAGGGGTCAAATAATTATTTCCTCCACTGTATGTATTATCTTGCTTTCCAACTGAATAGTGAGATTGGTTGTATTTTACTTTTTCGGTAATATGCCTATTTTGCTTAATGTAAGGCAGTGGTCCCCAACCATCGGGTCATGGGCTGTGCCAAACCGGTCCCCCTTTGGTCCCATCTGAAGTCTATAATAGCTTCAAAGAAATGAAAATGGCCTTGAAAATGGCTAGTTTGTGCTTAATTATGTGCCTAAAATGCACCCCTGTCCCCCCGGTCCTTGAAAAAAATATCTTGCAGGTCTATTCTGCAAGAAAGGTTGGGGACCACTGAATTGTAAAGCAAAGGATTATAATCAGCCCCATGGCATGTCACAGACAGGTGCCATACCTGTGTCTTTAAGAAAGGCAAAAAAAAACAGAGAGGAACAAAGACAGACAATAACATTGTATCGCCCACTCAAGATCACGCATGCACATCCATTAAGCTCCCATACAGAGCACTGGGGACAGGAAGTGCTGAGGTTTTCTGCGTGTCCCCAGTACTCCGCATGCCGCCCCTACATTTGTGCTGCCCTAGGCCCAGGCCTTTGTGGCCTTGCCATGAATCCGGGCCTGAGTACAATTCTACTGTAACAGCAATATTTAGTGAAATATATAAGAACAGATATGACTGTTGTGTGAAAAGCAAGACAACTACTTTAAACTGGTAGCTATAGTTCTAGTTAGGGCAATGACACATGGACCTACTAAAACACATAGAGACAATTATCAGTATTGTCTATTTAGTAGCCACGAAAAAATAGCTCTGTGTCTTTGCCCTAAATAGAACTATAGCTACCAGTTTGCTCATTTCTGGTAGCTTCTGTTAGGCTTTTGATCCTTGAAAATTGTTATTACTTCATTACTATTGTTATACCCCCAGCAGGCTTCTCCCATAGGTAACCTCATAGAAAGTGGGAGCTGTGCTATCCTACTGGAATGTGGATTCTAGAGAAACTGGAATAGAAACACAGTGACACATGATCGGCTCATTGGGAGAGATAGGAGGTTGTTTTATCTCCTTGATCTCTCTTCTGTATTTGATGTCCTAGATCATAAAATATGAATCAAGCATTTAAAGGAATTTGGATGACTGATGGGCAGACTTCTTAATTGGTTGAAATCCACCCTGGTTGGCAGATCACAGAAAAAGCCATCAGTAATATAATCAAATATCTAGTGTCACAAGCATGTGAAGTAACACAGAGTTCTATTTCATCTACCTTCTTAGCATCATTAATGATTCCATGCGGTAATGCAGTCAGACAATAGGTCTAGGCTATAATCCCTATGCAAATTACTCTAAAATGCCTTTATAATAAATAATAATTGATATTCTGAACTAATAAGGGCAGGCCGGACTGGCAAATGCAAAATGGGATTCTATAATGTCATAGAGTCATAGACAGTGGGGGGTAGGGCTGTTTGGGCCTCTGTGTACTTTACATGCTGGGGCCTTTTTTTAAATTTCAGTCTTGATCTGCTGGCAGGAAAGCACTAGAGGCAAGTAAACAACTTTTGGCGGTTAAAAGGAGTAAACAGCCCACTAAGGGTCCCAAACTGGGCATCACCCCCTGTTGCCTGATTAAAAGTTATGGAAAGATTTAGAAATCATTAATTGCTATTCTGGATACTTCTGGAACAATGACATAGTCACTACTACCTGCATGTATATATAACACTACTGTTGGCTAAGGCAGCTCTTACTAAGGGGATGTATTTCTCAATCTTTTAAGTGACAGGTCACCTCACTAGAATTCTAAGCATCCTACACAAAGTAATAGAGCTTTTATGTTTTCTCCTAGCAAATTGTCTGTTCATCCTTTCATAAATTTGTTCCTATGGGGCAGGTTTATCAGGTTTATTTTAAGTTTGAATTTAGAGCTCAGCACCCTCTTTCCCATTAATATTAAGATTAAGATTTGTTATTTATCAATAAGTGAAAGTTCACTACTTGAAAAATACTCCTCTAAGGGTGAAAATGGAATGGGGGAATAATACCGCTTTGTGCTCTAATAAATCTGCCCCTTGTGATGTACCATGAAAAGAGCTTTAACCTAGAAAGTCAGAAAACGTCTGCCCCAAAGTGAGGTTGTATAGAATTATTATTTTTTTTTTTTTTTTAAATCCCAGGTATGTTTCTATTGGCCTTGTGCTGTGTGATATTTGTCAGTACAATATCCAGCAACAGGTCTTTCTGATATGCCTCAAGTAGTTTTGCACCTCATACAGTGTTATAAGTTTGCCACTTCTACTTAAAGGAACAGTAACTAAAAAAATGAAAGTGTATAAAAGTAACTAAAACATAATGTGCTGCAGCCCTACACTGGTAAAAGTTGTGTGTTTACTTCAGAAAGTCTACTATAATTTATATAAATAAGCTGCTATGTAGCCATGGAGGCAGCCATTCAAAGGAGAAAAGGCACAGACACATAGCAGATAACAGATAAAACACTATTGTATTCTACAGAACTTATCTGTTATCTGCTATGTAACCTGTGCCTTTTCTCCTTTTTTCCAGCTTGAATGGCTGCCCCCGTGGCTACACAGCAGCTTATTATATTTGTATTACTTTAAAGCTCTTTCATTTTTGGGTGTTACTGTTCCTTTAAGGTTAGCGTGTAGACAGAAGAATCCAGACCTCTTAGGTCCTTGCACTAGAGGAAGTACCCAAGAGGTCTGAAACAAGTAGTGCTAGGCATCTTAAATAAAATGGATTGTTCTGTGTCTATTAGTCAGTACAGTACAGAGGCTTTGTGCACACAAATTGCACCCTTTTAACAAAAAAAAAATGTTCTACCAATTGCATCACAGTGTCTTCTTTATGTAGAAAATTAGTAGTTGGGGAGTCTAGATCAAGATAATATCATGAGATTTACTTACAAAGTAATGTTTGCACAAAACATGACTCTTGCACAAATGGCCATGTTAATCTCACATACTTCTGCACTTTCCCAGTGTGACATTGTAATCTTCCAGTGACTCATAGTGTAAATTATATGCATTTGAAAAGTCTCCTGATGTCAGAATGTGCTGTTTATAACTTACAGAAAAATTCACACTGCTCTGCATATCTGACATTAATGAAAGCCAAGATTCCTGCTTCCAAAATGCTGAATTTCCTCCCACCTGCCATTATTTTGCATTTTGTTCCACTCCATTTTTTTTGGCCTTTTGCACACAAATCTTTGACCAGGAACAGTAACCCATAGCAACCAATCAGCAGGTAGCATTTACTAGTCACCTGTTGAAAAGTAAAATTTTATTGGTTGCTATGGGTTAGCAAACTTAGAGCATTTTATCACATATGGGGGGTATGTACTATTATTTGTTGTGTGTGGTGGCCTTAGAACATCCATACATGCTTACCAGCTCATTACTATAGGGAACATTGCTGCTATTTTTAATGCTTTACTAAATGCCCAGCTGTCTGCCTGGCTATTCAGCCGCACACCACCGCCGCTGCTGCTTTGTGCTTTTATGTGGTAATGAAACTCCTCAGTGACTTACAATACCTTGAAAATTTACAGTAGGGGGTGCCTTATCCATCACTTATAGTTAGAAGTAGTGTAGTGTTAAAGAGATAGTTCACCTTTGTTAACTTTAATATGTTATAAAATTTAGCACCTTTTAAATTGGTCTTCATTATCTATTTGTTATTTTTTTAATTATTTGCCTTCTACCTCTTTTCAGCTTTCAAATGAGGGTCATTAACTCTGGCAGCCAATAAATCTGTTGCTCTGTGAGGGGACAATTTTATGGTTAGTGTTACTTTTTATTACATATTTGCCTATTCAGCCCTGCCCCCCGCTGTACTTAGTCCAATCTCTCACTCATATCACTGGCTTGTTGCTAGGGTTTTATTGCTGAAATACCAAACTGCAATTGCAAATTATCTCAGAATATCACTGTCTGCATCAAACTAAAATTAATCTAAAGTCAAACAAACCCTTCATGGTCTCCTGCAATGTCCTACTATTTCCCGGTGTCAGGTAAAAGTTATTAGACTTTATTATACAAATGCTTAACACACACAGATTACATAAATTTGCTGGGAATATCCCTAGACCTTAACCTGTCCTTGTCTGGCAAACCAGCCAAACAGCAGTAGCCATCAAGGTACCTATATTTAAAGCTGTGGTGTTTAAAGGGAGGAATGGGCAATTCTGCTTTTTAACAAAGCAGTGAAAAAAGTTCCATCTAGAATATACAGCAGTTTTGTTTTCCCAGTACTGAAAAGGGATATTTATGAGAATGGCCAGTGAACTAGGCTAATAAAGGGAGAGTAAGTTAAGAAAGACTTGCCAAACTGGGATTGAGACTGGAAAAGATAGTTATAATTTGTCAATCCATGCTTACAGGTAATGTATGCATCCTGTAACATTAGAAGAAAGGAGGTTCCATCTTACAGTGCAAAAGGGCTTTTTACAGTCAGAGCTTACCATAATGAACCCATCCAGTGGCTGGTCCTATTGTCATTTTAGAGTTAGGAATGCACATCCTTTGCACCCCATTTTATTATTATTAACATTCATTTATAAAGCTCCAACATATTCCGCAGCGCTGTACAATAATTGGGTTTCATACATTGGACATACAGAGTAACATCAAGCAATCAATAACTGATACAAGAGGTGAAGAGCCCTGCCCAAAAGATAAACTGCAGATGATCTGCGATAGGGATTAGGTGACATGAAACTTTAAACTTCTTGGATGGTCTTTTTCTACTTTATCTACAATGTAACCATGTAACTATGATAGCACCCAGTATAGCAAAGGCAAATTGACATGAGCACTAACTAAAAAGCCGATGGTTGTGCAATCTCGAAAGGTCAGGTAAAGAAAGCTGCAATAATGAAGACATACAACAAATCTGTATCTTGATGGAATCCAGGCTAATTTTGTAGTCTGGTAATGAGTGTTTGGAAGTGATGACTTTGAAAGATAATGCACTGCACTAAATAATGGTGATAGCAGGGATGATAACACTTAGGCAGGGAGTCTGTAAGGCTGTAATGCTAATGCTGTTATTTACAGAGATTCATGCATTATGTAAGGAACCATGTTACATTAAAGTAGTAGAAGGAGCTTCCTGTTTTAAAATGCTTTTTAAAGGTTAGCCGTTATGGTATTCAGGAACATACCTTAAGCAGATAGCACATGGGTCAAAAAAAAAAAAAGTATAAATAAGTGTAGTATTAGAATTTAGTTGATGCTTGAAACCTACTGGGCAATTCTGTCCAAACTTTTCAAGCGATTAGAAAAAGTATCTAGTATGCTATGCCTCAGATTCAATATAATTAAGGCTTGGACTAGGCCTGACAAAAGTTCCAGAGCTTGTTCCAGTGGGGATTTCATCAACCTCTCATTTTCCACCATGGGCCTATAATAAAATCATGTAACACTATCTACGTCTAATTGAATAAGTCCTAAAGGGCAAGTTCTCTGCTTGGACCTCAGAAAGCCTTGTCTGACACGTGGATCCATCCTTCTTCATCTGGACTGCCCTGTTCTAAGATTTAATTGGTATAGACTATATACTACAGACAGAGAGGCTGAGGATAGAAATTTTACAGTATCATTTATATTAGATTTTTACCCCAATTCCCGTTAACTGATAAAAGAGTGATTTGCTTAGTGATCACATACATACATACACACACACACACACATAATGCAAGACTTTGTTGCTAAATGAGCTCGATAAAAAAACAGCAGTATAAAGACACAGCAGGGACACAAGGCATGACAACAAAGTAATCACAGGATAGAATAAAAACAGCAATCTTCACAGACAGCCACCCACAAGGCAAACTATAGTATTTTAGAAGGTTAAACACATATAAATATCCCCCGGCACTAGATGCATCATCGGACACATCAAGTCATCAAAGAAGGAAGTTACTCCCACTCTCCCCAGGGCTCAAACTCTCCTAAAATTTTATATTTTCAAGGTAGAAAAGCTACTGGAATTCAAGCACACAAATATATTATATAGCACAGATAGAATTTGGAATTGTTTGGATTTTTGATTTGCCATTTTAGGCCAGAGAATGTGTGCTTGCTCTGAAAGGGCTACACTACACTAGACATTTGAAGTCTTAAAGCTTCATTTGGTTTTGTAGCCCTAAGGCAAAGGGGGCACACAGTGTATATTTTTCACCAGTAGCAAATTGCCTGAATCAGCCACTGTCACATTATTAGTGGGCATTTATGGGAAGAAAAGCATCATCACAACTGTTGTCACACATTTCCGATTAATGTAAGTGGCATACTAATGGATAGTAGGTACACAATTGTTTTGGTTTTTTTTGCTGGTGTATATTCGCCACCAGAAAAGAAAACTGTGCCTTTTGCATCATTTGTATGCACACACAGAGGTGATTTTGGTGGGAAAATGCCTATTTTACAGTTAATTCAGCAAAATTGGCTGTGAGTTCTATGCCTGTCAGTACACACACTTACAAAAGACAGAAGGCAGATGATCAGGGTTTTTCTGATGATTGATGTATAAGTCAGTGGAGAAAATGACCCATGCCATTAGCCTATCGGTTTTGACCAAAGTGTCTAGGTTTCAGCCTTTACAATTGGTATAGATTTTGACAGATACTACAGCCAAACTTTTTTTTTTTTGTTTTGTTACATTGCAGTCTATGCATAATAGCTTAATGAGGAGATACAGAAGAACTGGACCCTGTATGATATGTGCTTAAAAAACAGACCTACAACATTCCCTGGGTGTATAATTCTAATTGTTTGTTTTTTGGCCAAAATCTATCATTTAGGCTGTATAACTGGTTGAAGGTACAATTTCTGGAACCATCATGCTACGCAGGCTGAAATAGCACCCATTACAAAAATTACCTCCAAGGATGGTCAGCCCCAGGCTGTGAATTGATAAGGGCATTTAGATATGCTACTGACACATTCAAGGTATATCAAGGTACCTTGAATGTGTCAGTAGCACATTTAAATGTCCTTATTAATTCACAAAAAAGGACTATAGGAATACATCATGCAATAAATAGGATAGTCTAATCTCACATTTTGTGGCAGCAGCACTGCAGTAGGTGACAAGAAACAACTCAAGAAAACAGTTAGTGACCACCTGGCCTATAAGGTCTAGACCTTACTTCAAATTAGCAGTGAATCTTGCAAAAAAAGATCTAGACTAGCCTCATTCATTTGTACATACCTTGCATAAAATATACAAAAAATGAAATTTCCCAGACCATGCAGTGAAACTTTTAAAACTTAACTTTGACTTTCTTTGGCAGCCTCATTATATTTCTATACTAGGGGTAAAGTTAACCAAATCTTACGACTCCCTATATAAATTTAACTACCCGGCAATGTTCAAATCTCTAGTGTCTCTCTTGGAGAGGTGGAACTCTCATAATATCTCCTGGATAGGTCGTATAAACTCCATTAAAATGACACTACTGCCAAAGTTGCTTTATTTATTTCGCACCCTCCCTATCTCTATACAGAACGCAGACTTGTTAAGATTTGAAGCTCAAATTATAAAGTTTATATGGAATAAGAAACCCCCAAGAGTTAATAAGAGGACACTCTATCGCCCTCGAATTAAAGGTGGTTTGGGCCTACCAAATTTATTATATTATTACAAAGCAGCGCAATTAGCCCAAATCCCCTTAATGCATGCCCCATTGGGTTTCCCTAGAGTCCCATTTTTCCTATCCCTTCTCCCCAACGGGTTTGATATGGAGTCCAAAAGCAATCAGGCCCCCTACATGTAGCCCTTGCCTTCGGGTGACCCTGAAAACCTGGGACTCGACAGTTAAAACTTTATCTCTCAGTTCACCCCGTACTCCGGCCGCTCCAATCTTGGGCAACCCTAAGTTTATCCCAGGTCTCAATTACAATCGATATACAGTGGCTTGCAAAAGTATTCTGACCCCTTGAAGTTTTCCACAATTTGTCACATTACAGCCACAAACATGAATCAATATTATTGGAATTCCACGTGAAAGACCAATACAAAGTGGTGTACACGTGAGAAGTGGAACGAAAATCATACATGATTCCAAACATTTTTTTACAAATAAATAACTGCAAAGTGGGGTGTGCGTAATTATTCAGCCCCCTTTGGTCTGAGTGCAGTCAGTTGCCCATAGACATTGCCTGATGAGTGCTAATGACTAAATAGAGTGCACCTGTGTGCAGGGCCGCCATCAGGGGGGCACAGGGGGGCCAGTCATCCCGGGCCCGGACGTTTCTATCTTTAAAGGGGGCCCGGCCATGCTAGAGTTTTCTTAGCTCGGGCCCCCTTTAATCGAGTCCGGGCCCTGTCACTACTGGCGTCCGCCGCTATGTCCCGCTGCTCTCCGCTCCATCTGCGCTTATATAAGGTTGCGCCCCGTGCGTAGTGACGTCACACGCACGGGGCACAACCTTTATAAAAGCGCAGATGCTGCAGACAGCAGCGGGACATAGCGGTGGACGTCAAGGAAGCAGGAGGAAGTAGCAGGGGAACCGGAGGAAGCAGCAGGGGGACCGGTGAGGAACTGAAGGATGCTTGGGGGAGCTGAAGGATCTTTGGGGGGGCCTGGAGGAAGCAGGAGGACACTGGGGGGGGGAACTGGAGGATGATGGGGGAGCTGAAGGATCTTTGGGGGGGGGCTGGAGGAAGCAGGAGGACACTGGGGGGAGCTGAAGGAAGCAGGAGGACACTGGGGGGGAACTGGAGGATGATGGGGGAGCTGAAGGATCTTTGGGGGGGGCTGGAGGAAGCAGGAGGACACTGGGGGGGGGGAACTGGAGGATGATGGGGGAGCTGAAGGATCTTTGGGGGGGGGCTGGAGGAAGCAGGAGGACACTGGGGGGAGCTGAAGGAAGCAGGAGGACACTGGGGGGAACTGGAGGATGATGGGGGAGCTGAAGGATCTTTGGGGGGGGCTGGAGGAAGCAGGAGGACATTGGAGGGGGGAACTGGAGGATGCTTGGGGGGGCCCTGGAGAAAGCAGCAGTATGCTTGGGGGGGCCTGGAGGAGCAGAAGGACACGGGGGGGAACTGGAGGATGCTTGGGGGGCCTGGAGAAAGCAGGACGACACTGGGGGGTGGAACTGGAGGATGCTTCTGGGGGGCCTGGAAAAAGCAGCCGTATGCTTGGGGGGCCCTGGAGGATGCTGGGGGGGAGCCGAAGGACACGGGAGGAAGCAGTAAGCAGCGGGGAGCGGGCCATAGTATGAGTAATTTGGGGGAGGACCAACAATGTTTCAGGGGGCCCGGCTACCAATGTTTTAGGGGGGCCCTGGCTACCAGTGTTTTAGGGGGCCCTGGCTACCAATGTCTGTGTGTACTTTGTATTGATGGGAGGGGTCACTAGGGGAGGGGCCATTGGGGGTGTGGGAGGGCCTAGAAAATTTAGTTGTGAGGGGCCCTGTGATTTCTGATGGCGGCCCTGCCTGTGTGTAATCTAATGTCAGTACAAATACAGCTGCTCTGTGATGGCCTCAGAGGTTGTCTAAGAGAATATTGGGAGCAACAACACCATGAAGTCCAAAGAACACACCAGACAGGTCAGGGATAAAGTTATGAGAAATTTAAAGCAGGCTTAGGCTACAAAAAGATTTCCAAAGCCTTGAACATCCCACGGAGCACTGTTCAAGCGATCATTCACAAATGGAAGGAGTATGGCACAACTGTAAACCTACCAAGACAAGGCCGTCCACCTAAACTCACAGGCCGAACAAGGAGAGCGCTGATCAGAAATGCAGCCAAGAGGCCCATGGTGACTCTGGACGAGCTGCAGAGATCTACAGCTCAGGTGGGGGAATCTGTCCATAGGACAACTATTAGTCGTGCACTGCACAAAGTTGGCCTTTATGGAAGAGTGGCAAGAAGAAAGCCATTGTTAACAGAAAACCATAAGAAGTCCCGTTTGCAGTTTGCCACAAGCCATGTGGGGGACACAGCAAACATGTGGAAGAAGGTGCTCTGGTCAGATGAGACCAAAATGGAACTTTTTGGCCAAAATGCAAAACGCTATGTGTGGCGGAAAACTAACACTGCACATCACTCTGAACACACCATCCCCACTGTCAAATATGGTGGTGGCAGCATCATGCTCTGGGGGTGCTTCTCTTCAGCAGGGACAGGGAAGCTGGTCAGAGTTGATGGGAAGATGGATGGAGCCAAATACAGGGCAATCTTGGAAGAAAACCTCTTGGAGTCTGCAAAAGACTTGAGACTGGGGCGGAGGTTCACCTTCCAGCAGGACAACGACCCTAAACATAAAGCCAGGGCAACAATGGAATGGTTTAAAACAAAACATATCCATGTGTTAGAATGGCCCAGTCAAAGTCCAGATCTAAATCCAATCGAGAATCTGTGGCAAGATCTGAAAACTGCTGTTCACAAACGCTGTCCATCTAATCTGACTGAGCTGGAGCTGTTTTGCAAAGAAGAATGGGCAAGGATTTCAGGCTCTAGATGCGCAAAGCTGGTAGAGACATACCCTAAAAGCCTGGCAGCTGTTATTGCAGCAAAAGGTGGTTCTACAAAGTATTGACTCAGGGGGCTGAATAATTACGCACACCCCACTTTGCAGTTATTTATTTGTAAAAAAATGTTTGGAATCATGTATGATTTTCGTTCCACTTCTCACGTGTACACCACTTTGTATTGGTCTTTCATGTGGAATTCCAATAAAATTGATTCATGTTTGTGGCTGTAATGTGACAAAATGTGGAAAAATTCAAGGGAGCCGAATACTTTTGCAAGCCACTGTACATGGTGGACAGCTAACAAAAAATGGACAATTGGGCATTTGTAAACCAGAACCGGCCCCTTTATATTACAAACTTTTTTAGACCCCTATAAGGTCCCCCTATCTGAATGGTTTCGCACGAGACAGGTTTTGCACTTTGTACAATCTCAATGGAGTTTATTTAACCAACATGACAAGTCAGAGACCTTTTTTGAGAAGTGGTGTCTAAAAAACCCTAAACATAGGAAATCGGTCTCCCTGTTATACAGTGGCTTTTTCCCAGACGACAAAGCTACAAGTCTTTCATACGTAACGGCATGGCAAACTGACTTACAAACCAGCCTGTAACTAGAAGACCGGGAATCTATATGGTTAACGGTTAAAAGTTTCTCACGCAATGTTTCTCTTCTGGAGGCTAATTATAAAGTGCTCTTTAGGTGGTACCTAGTCCCAGGTCGTATAGCTAAATTTTTGCCCACAGCCGACCCAAGATGTTTCCGGGGATGTGATCAGACAGGCTCGATGTTCCATATATGGTGGTCTTGCCCTAAAGCCCAGAGATTCTGGATAAGAGTTTTTACCATGGTTCATTCAATTTTTGGGACCTCGGTCCCTAAACATCTAACTATTGCCCTATTATGTCACAAACCTGATGCTCTCACAATAAAACATTTTCAACTTTTAACAGTTATCATGACGGTAGCTAAACCTATCATCGCAAAAGCATGGAAAACGAAACAAATCCCGTTTGAAGCTCTCAAAAACAAAGTTGATGGAATCATGGCCATGGAAAAAATGTCTAGTATTTTATCGGACTCGCATAAGCAATTTATTAAAATCTGGGAGCCATGGCTCGTGTATAGATATGGAGAAGCCTATCCTACTTCTCTCCTATCTCTGTAACCTTAACATAAAATAACACTATCATAGATATCGCCCACAGATATATAACGGTTTTTCTGTCTGGTCGGATCCCCAAGTAAAAATCGTAAAAATCATAGCTACTTACCCTGTCTATTGTATATAGTTCTAGTTATTCAGTTTTTAAATATAATAAAGTGAGGGATCCAGGGTGCCCCATGGAGAACCCCCTGGCCCCCGACGGAAATATTTCAGACTACTTACTAAACTATGTTTACAACCTGTATCCCATCATAAAGCTTTGGTACTTTATGACATTGTAACTATGCTTGTATATACGGTGATATTTGGAAAGTAGCCTGTATGTCTTTTGCTTTTTCAAATAAAAAACAAATTGAAATAAAAAAAAAAATATACAAAAAATGAGCATTGCAAAGTACTCCATTATATATATATATATATATATATATATATATATATATATATATATATATATATGCAATACATTTATATAAATGTACTGGAACAAGAACAGCACTCCTAGGAGTAACACTAAAAATTTTCAAGTAAAAAAATCTATTCTACCCTGCCCCAATAATTGTCCTATCCTGCAAACCATCGATAGCCGCATAGTGGATGCTTCCCCTGCATCGCCGTATCGCCTTTTTTCAAATGACCAGAAGCCAAGTTTTAACAGGTATTTTCTAATAAAGCATTCAAAATAAAAAATGGTTTGCAGCATAGGGCAATTATTGGGGCAGGGTAGAATAGATTTTTTACTTAAAAATTTTTAGTGTTACTTTTCCTTTTAAGAATTGTGAGCAAAATGTAAATGAAACTTTCGGTCTCACACAGAAACCTTCATCAGGAATGAAAAACAATCTATATATAGGAATTTGAAAGCATCTCAGTATGGATTATTTATCCATGTACTCCAGGAGAAAGCATAATGGAATATCTGTTGCACTGATTAAACATCTCAAGCTTATTATGTCATTTAAATGACTGTTCTGTGACCAGCCCTTTTACATTTTAAGCCACTATTTTGAGACACTGTGTGCACCCCCCTCAGAGATAAGCTGACAAACTAATGCAACTCTAACTGTAACTGGAATTAAAAGACAGAGCTGTCTATTGGTTATTGTGCAATCTCAGTGTCTCAAATTAGGCAGGAAGCAGACTTTATAAAAATAGGATATATTTTATAGAGACCTGCAATGTGCAGGGGTATAGTTTCTCTTGAAGACCTGGTGTTTTGACATAAAAAAAAAAACAGGAAGATGGACAGACAGACAGCCAACAAGGTATTCAAATTTACAGTCAGGTATGGGGAGGTCAGAGACACTGCTACGTTCAAAATAACAACATCAGCACGATCTAACTACCTGGTCATGCTGCAAAATAAACATTTATTTTGACCTTTTGCTTTTCCAGCTAAAAAATAAGTTTAAAAAAAAAACAACCAACCTTTTTGTGTATGCATGTGTGTACACTTCAGACACAGACAATAGACATACTGAGCAGGACCATGACTGCCAAGTAATATATTATTTGCAGGAGCTGGACACCATGACATACCTATCAGGTACAACTCAATGATCAAACACTAACTGATATCCATAGGTGGCAAGTAAGTGCTCCCAGTATAGCCTCTGAATCACTGCATGCACAGAACTTTTCTGATCATGTTTTAGCACATGTGCATAATTGCTGAGCAGTTTCAGCCATTAGCCTAAAGCTGGCTGTGCACGTTACAATTTTGATCTTTCCTGCGACCATTGGTCATTAGTACCCTCCATTAACATTCAGGGCTGAATCATCAGTTATGGAGATAGAACCAACAGGAATTCTACCCCTATCTGAGGAGTCAGCCCTAAACGCAGCTTTTGCTCATGTTGCCTTCAACGGTGCCCAATCAAAATCTGATTGAGACGACAGATATCCAAGTCTTTTGCGGATATCTGTTTGTTTGGTCAATCCACCATGCATGCACCAAATATCGTACGAAACGTTGCTTTGTACAATAATATGGGTGCATATATGTCCAGCTTAAGGACCTGCAGAGCACAGATCAGCACAGGTAAAGCTTCATTTAGGGTTTCCATTCCAGCTTCTGTTCTATACGGAGTACTAGTGACCTTTTAACGCCACTGGGTTCCAACAGCAGCCCAAGTCAAAACACACAGAGAAATCCAGACACACAAAATATTTTGAACTGGTCTATAGATACTGGACAAAATCACAATGATCAAATATTAAAGAGGTATTATATCCCCTTGGTCAACATGGTGCAATCACAGGGCTTACACTGAATTAACCACACAAGGACCAATCATAGAGTAGCTTCAGTTTTGTTTGTCCTGTTTAGCTTACAATTTTTGGGATTTAAGCAATAGGCAAAAAATAAATCCAGCACTGGCCCTATCCACTGCACTCACATTACACAAGGGGGTACTCCATTTAAGCATTAAACTGCTATTTAAACATTGTCCAGTCTTGAGCAGGTCAGCCTAGAAGTGCATATACCATATGAAAACACATAACAATGAACATTGCAATTATATCTGCTAGTATATTCAAGTATTCATGCGATATTTTAACATAATGAAAAAACAGCAAAACATTATCTGCAGCGCTTTTAATTACTTGCATTTGTCAGAAGGTAGCAGCGACCTATGTAACAATGCTATATGTAAAGGGCGAGGTGGCAGCTCGCTGTTGGCTTTACCAGTGTAAATAGAGTCTGCAGCAAAATAAATAAAACATTAAAAAAATTCTACCAATGTTAATTGTATTTTACACCATTGGTCTTGACAGGGCAGATAATGGATTGCAAAGGCACACGTATATTTTTGTATTTTCCCATTTTATCCGACCAGCAGATTTTTAGAAGGAAATAATAAAATCTTTATAGTCTCACTCTTTCATATGGATAGGTAGCACAGACATTCCCTGACTCCCTTGTCTTCCAAACAGGTCAGTGCATCCTACAAAGATCTGCTTCAAGCATTCCTCATCTTTCAGACATTTGGCAACATCAAAGAGGCTCATTTTCATCCGATGATCCACAGTCAGAATGGAAGTGGGATGCTGAGCACCTTTAAGTTATTATAGAGAAATATGCACCATTCTGCATCCTAAGCAATCAAACATTAATAGATTTTCTAACAATAAATCGTAAAGGTCTTCAGAAAATAAAGAGGGCTGCCACCTTCCACACGGTTCTTGGCATTATTTTTGATAGGAGGTGGTTGCCTGTACCATTTAGCCCTTTCCAATAAAGTGCTTTGAATTATGCTGCTCCAGAATCTGTTTCAGGTCCCTTAAAAAAAAAAAAAAAAAAAAAAGAGGGAATTTATACACTATTCCGTGAATCACCCTCCTTTAAAAAAAAAACACCATAAAATTCTTATAAAAAGCCTAAAAAAAATCCTGTAATAAATTGATTGATAAGGTATAAAAGCAGGCAACATCCTGCAAGCCTTTTATGTAGAAAATGAGTTCAGTGAAAAATCTATGCCGATTCCAGTGTGTTGTAGTTTTGAGCCCTTCGTCATTTTTGAGTAATGTGCATATGATGAATGCAACTTCACTCTGCTTCATTCTAAATATGGTGCATCATCATCTGAAAGACAGGGAAGAAAGTTAGATGTGTCCAATATGAATTCCCTTTCATTTGGCTCAGGCTAATCAAGAGTTCTGGATAATATTTCCTACACACCAGCCAAAACAGCAAAAGGCAACTGCACATTTTCTCATACAGGTATTGGACCCTTTATCTGGAAACTCATTTTCCAGAAAGTTCCGAATTATGGAAAGACCATCTCCCATAGACTCCATTTTAATCAAATAATTCACATTTTTAAAAACTATTTCCTTTTTCTCTGTAATAAAACAGTACCTTGTACTTGATCACAACAGAGATATAATTAATCCTTATTAGAGCAAAAACAGAACTACTCTTAGACTACAGCTTAGAATATTGCCTTGGATATACAGTCCCAATAGAAAAATGATGTGTTGCGTTGCATCAAGTTGAACTAGCTGCTTAATTATAGCCAAATCCATCTGCTTTTAGTATAATGTATAGCAGTTAGTCTAAGAAAAGCAGCACCTAGTCTTCAACTTTTATGTTAACGATCTCTGTATGAACAAACCCATCCCCTCACTAAGCTACTGCATGTGTCAGGCTTGGAGACAAGGAGCAGAAATTATACAGAGGGCTTATCTGTGGAGTTGAAATTGGTTTTATACAAAGAATGGTTCAGCAGAAACAGGAAGTTAGAAATAGAAAGCAGTTTCTTGTTTAGCACAAGAAATAAAAATAAATAAAACAAAAGGCAAAAGTTCAGCAAAAGCCCCATTCATTGTTGTTTGTGTTGAGGATTGGGGGGGGGGGGGGGGGGAGGGAATGACTTTTTATTGAACGCTGATAGAAAAATGTAGTTAATCTATAACATATTAAAAGTTGATACAAAGTCTGTATACACCCTTATACAATACACCCCTTAACCTGGATGGCTATCACTATTTATGTTTATACTTTGTTTTTTCCTGCTTGATTTTCAATGGGAGTGGAATCAAGTAAATGAAGTGATAAAAAGCAAAAAAATGTGCTTATACATAATTAACAAAAATGATGCTTGTATGGAAAACTATATTTATTGAAAGCCTATCTACAGGGTGGGCCATTTATATGGATACACCTTAACATAATGGGAATCCATTCCCATTATGTTAAGGTGTATCCATATAAATGGCCCACCCTGTATATCTATTTTGTTCACTTCACACGCCATCTAGTGTTACATTTTTGTAGTACTAACTGACCGAAACATTGCACTGTACTTATGACTGAATAAATAATTTTGATTTATTTACTCAAGACCCATGAGAGCAGAACTTTTTTTTTTCTTTTGCTTCTTTTTCTTTTTTGCACCCAGGCAGCTGTTTTTTTAACATTGTTTCATGTGCACCTCTGAGGTGTGTGTATATATGCAAGTATATATTGTTTTCCCTCCTTTAATAGCTTACTGAGGCTCTTTAATAGGCTCTTTAGTGAATCTAAGGAGAAATGGTAGAGTAGTCAGGCTTTTTAAACTTTTGAGAGAGTGCAGATCTTGTTAAAAAAAAAAAAAAAAAAAAAAAAAAAAAAGAAAAGGTAGGTCTAGTGGGGCAGAATGCACATATCTGTGAAGTGGAAATATTAGTAATTATATAAAGGAGGCTAATTCTGGGCTGATCCAATTCAATCAATTTGCTTTATGAACAAAGGTTCTAGGGGCAGAATGCTTTACTGCTAGAATTAGATAAAAGGGGGCCATACATGTTACGGGTGGGCGATATCAGGTGAATTCAGGCTAATTCGGTCATTTGGCCCTGGGGCCAAACAATCGAATTAGAACTCCGGTAACAGGCACAGTTGGTTCGGAGACCGCGTCAACAGCCGATGCGGTCCCTGATCTGACTTAATTTTTTAACCTGCTCGATCAATATCTGGCTGATTTCGGGCCAGATGTCGGTCGGTCAGGTCCATCATTTGTGCCCCTACATGGGCCGATAAGCTAGCAAATCAGTCAAAGGGAATAGGTTATTGCCATGATTATAACTGCCAGTAGTTTCTGTTTAAGCTCTGTGTAATAATTCAATATAATGACTTAAGATCTTGCCTAGAGTGTAAGGCATGACAGGATATTACTAGAAGCAATGCAAAAACAGATGGCACCAGTTATAGGAACAACAAGCCTTTTTTAAAAAAAATAAAATAAAAAACAGGCTGTAATATAAAAAGAACATTGGTCAGTTCTAAACAAAAAATAAACAAATAAAATATTTGAGGTTAGGTTGACTCTCTAGACTACAATCCTTATGCTACTGCTCAGTATATTTTGACCAGATTATTTTACCCTCAAAAGTGTTTGTTTTATAAGCATCTAGTATTAAACGTGGCTGCATTAAAGCTCACATCTGCATCCTGTAACATGATCTATGAACATTTGCAAGGAAGATAATTGTTTATATAATACACAGTGCCACAGGAAAGAGACAAAGATTGGACAGGAAATGCTAAGGAAGCAGACTTACCCTCTCCGGCCGAAGAGACTTTCAAAGGCTGCATAGCTGTAACACAAGTGGACAAGGATCATAAAGAGTATACATAAGAAAGATATTAAACTGTGATTGAGGAAAGGGAGAACTATGGTTTAAGTGGTCATCAGATCAAGTAGGATTACAAACTTAAGAAATGGAGACAATAAGGGCTTATGCATACATATTAATTGCTGCTAATTAGATCAGAAATTGCTTTAATTAGCCTGGGCACATTATGGCAAATAAATAAATAAATGATACAGTGAAGAAAGGGAAAAAAACGTTTTGGGAAAAAGACACAATGGGGCTGATTCACTAAAGGTCAAAAAAACGAGTGCTATTTATAACAATGGGGCTGATTCACTAAAGGTAAAAAAAAAGTGCTATTTATAGTATGCATTAAAAATATTATCACTTCTTATTTTTTGCAAGTTAACGATCCATTCACTAAAAGGACACTTGTCTGAATTAAGAAGTGATGTTCTTGGCGTTATTTATCTGGCAATGAGTGATTTTAAGCGATATTTTAACGCATGCGCGATAATATCCGCTGTGTGCGATATTTTTCGCCGCACTTGATATTAGCGCACGCTATAACGCACGTAGCAGTTACTTTCTGAAAACTACTTTTCTGAAAATTACCATTTCCCTGAAAACACAAGCATGCATCACTCTAGGAAGATCGCATACTTGAAAAAATCCAACTGCAAACTCCATCTTGTCACCACAGACAATCACCAGCTGCAATTTTGTTCAGTAATGCCTACTCCTGGGAGGCGTTAAGTTCCACAGTAATTATCGCCACATTTTACGCGTTTAACGCTTCATACGTGTTTGTGAATCATGCATTAGTATTATTGCTATGCGATAAAAATAACGCATTGCGATAATGCACTTTTTAACGCATGCGATATGAGTGTTAACGCGTGCGAAATTACGTTGATGAATTATTATTTATCACATGCTTTTTAACGCAAAAAAGTATGCGATAAGCGTTAACGACCTTTAGTGAATTGGCCCCAATGTCTTTTTGGTAAATATAGTATAGCTTTTACCTGTTTTGAGTTCTCCATTTTCCTCATGTTCTTCATTCCCTGTATAAAATGACAAACTTTTACAAAAACAGGACAATATCTGCTACAGATCACCCAATGATTTTCTCTTTTTACACTCCTATTCCCACTAAGAAATACAGAAATGATAGAAAAGAGCATGGTACCTGCATCTTCTTGTTCTTCCTCGCACGTTTGTTTCAGGTGTTTTCTGCATACGCAAGCTAGAGCAACAAGCAAACATAGTAGACAAATAGACAGCCCCACTGTCACCCAAAGGACTACTGGGGGGAAGGAAAGGTGCTGACCTATAAAAAAAAAAAAAAAAAGACATTAAAATATAATACATGGTTACAAACACAGGTCATTGCAACACAATGCATTACAGTAGCAGGGGTTCACATGACAGGGACAAGGTGTGCTGAACCAGCATGCCCTTTGATAAATGGTCTGCCACACACTTACCAGTGACAGTAAGGGATGCATGAGTCTCCTCTTGCAAGACAGGATTAAACACAAGGCAGGTGTAAGTGTCGCTTGTCTCCAGAATGACACTTAGAGAACTCTGGACATGGAATAGACCTTTCTCATTAGCCACCTGTGAAGTTGTGACATTCTCTGTCATGTTTTTTCCTTCCCCGTTTTGCCAGAGTATATCGGCCTCTGGGTATCCATCATAGGTATGACAAGTCACTGTCACTTGATCACCAGGTTTCAGTGCTTCACTAGGTTCCAAGTGCAAAGTAGGCTTGGTGAAAGAAGCTGCAATTTGGGGGGAGGAAGAGAGAAAACACACTACTTGAGACATTACAATGGTTGTTGAAAATTAACTTTCCAAAATTCTGCTACCGATAATGGAATCTGATTGAAAAGTTCTGAAAATCAGTGTAGTTTACATGATATGTCTGTACAGAATCAGTTATATGGTGCACAATTTAAATCACCGGAGGGTGCAAACACAAGGTGCCTAGGTTCAATAAATTGGCCTGACTAATGTCACTACATGATCTAATATCTACAGTGTGTAATTAGCCTTATTAAAGGGCATGTAAAGGCTGCAGCATCTCTTTAATTACATGGGATTCCTTCTCCTCCTTCAACCCACTTTAGCTCTTGGCCAACTGAGCATGCCCAGTTCTTCTCAACTCAGGTTATCAAACATGCCCTCCAGTCTAGCAGCCAATGAAGAGATGGCACTGCTGGTTTCCACAGAAACTTTGTTCTAGCTGTGCACTCTGGTGGAGAAATGTGTTTTTTTTTGTCCTACCAATCTCCTGTCCAGAGCGTTTAACGGTTAGAGGGCATAATCCAAACAGGACTTTTTTATATTAGTAAATATTAGTAAATTCTGCCTGCGTAATCCTACATCCTTCATTGCATGAACTTTAAAGCGCACATGTGCTGTCTGCAGATGTAAATGTCACTGATGATGAGAGGGAAAATGACTGCCTGGTGAAAGCTGCTATGTGTTTTAGGAAAATGTGATGGTGCTGGCGAAAGGAGAGGATATATGCAATACAAATGGTGTGGTTTGGGGGGGAGATGATGTTCCCAGCTTATATACATGGTAGGAAAATGTTGGCTTTACGTGTCCTTTAAGTTAGAGAGACAATACATATTACAATTCTTATACTCACCCCCAACCTGTAGACTCACAGAAGCATAGCTTGAGTTCTGGACATTAACGAAGCAGATATAAATGCCTTCATCAATCAGTTGGACTCGTTGGAGAAGCAGAGACATGTTGCCCTTGGACAGCTCTTCATGGAAGAGTCCAATGCGGTCCTTATATTGCGGGGGTTGGTTTTCTTGTAGATCCTCTCCCAGGACAAAGCCATAATCCTGCTGCTGGTTTGGTAACTTCCAAAACACACTAAGATTCTTGGGGGAAAAGCCCTCTGATGGAGTGAACCAGCAGGGTAAAATTACATCTTTATCCAGCAGCCCTGTGACAGGTAACTCAGGAACGCGCAGGTCAATGGCCTCTGAAGCAAATAAAAGTGATGGTTATAAGAATTTTCTTATAGCTGACACTTATGACACTGGCATATAACACTCCTTTAGATCAGCTTATGAGAGTACACGGTTGGCTGGGATAGTTTAGGCTGTTTTGTATGAAATTCTCTATGTTCAATGTATAAACCCATTTATTGTATAAATTGTATTGTATAAACACTACGGAATATGCTGGCACTTTATAAATAATAATAGTAATTATTATACTTCCATAGAACTTCTACACAGTATAAGTCGAAAGTGACATCACAACATGTCTCAATGTGTATATCACTAAAACGACAGGTACTTCATGGTGCTGGGGATGAGTGGGCTGCTTCTACCAAAGAGTATAGGGGTTAAAACATGAAGTGGTCATGCTGCTGCAAACACAAATTTCTTGTGCAGGTATAGGAACTATTATCTAGAATGCTTGAAACCTGCAGTTTTCCAGACAGATCTCTGTCATTTGTATCTCCATGCCTTAAGTCTGCTAAAATTCATTCAAACACTAAATAAACCCAATAGGCTTGTTTTGCCACCATTGTTTTGCATAGATTAATGCAGCTTAGTTACCATCAAGTACTGTACTGTTTTATTATTACAGGAAAAAGGAAATCTTTTAAAAAAGAGAAGTAAATTGATTTTGGCATTTACTGCTAATAGATTTGCCACATTAGTGCCACCTAGAACACTATATTTATTCAGCAGAAAGCTTTACTATACCCGGGTAAAGAGCCCTAAAAGCTCCCTCCGATAGCAGCTGCCATTTAAGCTTGGTCTAGGTAGCTTCCTGCTGCAGCTATAGCCATTGGAAGCTCAGATCACACACTAAGGGAGGGGGAGTGAGTTCTTATGCATTCTTATGGAAGGGGGAGAGGGTGAGAGGAGAGAACTGAGCAGACTTGTGCCCCAAACCTGAAGGAGCCCTAAAAGAGAGAAAGTCTGATACGGAAGAACATGTTTACAAAAAAAGGAGACAAAAAATCCTGTGTTTCTTTTAAAAGTTAACTCATTGCAGCATTTCTGGGAGTGCTAATGGCTTTATTTACATAGACCTTTCTAATAAAGCTTACTTCTCCTCTCCTTTCCTGTTGCCCCTCCCCCCCCCCCATTAGGAATGTGTGATCTAAGCCAATCAGCAGAAAGCTTCCTCATAGTCTTACAAACTGCACATGTACACCGGTCTTGGTGTAGGACCGTGGCATTATGGAAATTTTCTTTACAGAGCTCAGAGTTTTTTTTTTCCCTATGGCTTCTGATTATCTGAACGGGAGAAATATGGGGAGACTTAAGTTTGAGAGGACTGAAGGTATGCCTGCATCTTGAGAGTAACTCTTTATTAGCCTTTCCTTCTCCTTTAAAATGGAGTTTATGGGAAATAGCCTTTCCATAATTCAGAGCTTTCTGGATAACATGTCTCTGGATAACAGACTCCGTACCTGTACTATGAAGTACTTGGCAGACTGCCCTTTGTTACAATGTCTATTCATCCCACAGACTAGTATTTAAAAAGCCATGTCTATGTACACTTCTTATACACCTATAACAAAAAAAGTTTATTTGCTCTATAGGAAGTGCAATTTAAAACAATTGATTCAGAAATGCTGGGTTAATTATACATTTTTTGGGAGAGTGCATGGTCCTGTTCTGAATATTATGAATCACTGCAACACCAAGCCAGGTGTCTAGTGAATGCATGGACCATCTATAACTTATGTTAGTCAGTGGGGGAAAGCATACAAGACATGAGCTTTTCTGGATTATGGGAGATATTTGCTATATTTGTATGGCAATGCTAAAAGGCTTTACTGCAATGTGGGGCTAGGCTATTTAATCCTAATTAAAAGAATTATGTGTGTTAGAAGACACACAAAATATAGCTTGCTTGTGTTGCATTTTCAGTTCCTTCTTGCACTTCAGGCAGTCTTACTGGACATTATGTGTTCTTTACAGGTGCTTCCTGCCATGGTGTGAGTGCTTTGCTCTATGGGATCAAGGCAGATCAATGAGCAGTAAAACTTAATCTTTATTATTCTGTTTGATCACCCAGAGTTCATCTCTTTCAAGCAGCTGTATAGCAACTCTATATTTTCAAGCCTGTATTCATTTACTTACTATTCTAAAGGTGAACAGTAGGTGTAGTATAGAAAAAGAAATAATATATGCATCAGTATCCCCAATAAAATGTCTGTAAAATGTCAGCTAATAAATGACAACTTTAAGATACCCGCATTACACCTGTTTGGTGAGCTTAACCAGGTATTTGCTGCAATTATTCTAATAACACAAGATCAGCAAACTCTAGTAGTTCTGTAACTAAAATACAGCAGAACTAAAATGCAAGATTCTCAGGGGAGGGCCAAACCACGTGATCTGCTGTAAAACAGTCCCCCCCACCCCCACCTTCCTACCTTAAACTTCACTGCCAACTAGGT
The DNA here is from genome assembly GCF_000004195.4 of Xenopus tropicalis. Classification (NCBI taxonomy): domain Eukaryota; kingdom Metazoa; phylum Chordata; class Amphibia; order Anura; family Pipidae; genus Xenopus; species Xenopus tropicalis. The sequence continues at coordinate 92,521,221 of NC_030679.2, read as the reverse complement.
TGTAGGTGTAAGTGGGCAGAGGGGGAATGCTGTCCTCGGGTGTGCTGAGCCCCTCAAAGATTTTTTTTTGAGGATGAGGGCACATCGCTTTCTAGCTACAACACTAAACCCTATCAGGGGATTTATTGTTATGGGTAACATTTGCCAATGATGCTATATAATCATTGCTAAAAACAATATTAAAAAACAAAAAAAAAAAAAACAAACAACATTATTAGCCATGGAAGATTCAAATTAACCATTAAGAATCAAACCTTCATTTACTAATTTCAGCTATTAGTCTTTATTATTCTAAGTGCAATAAAAGCAGTAATAGCTAACTAATCAGCTGCTTTGGGTTCCAGCACCAGCAATTATTATTAGGGCTCTGGCACACGGGGAGATTAGTCGCCCAAGACAAAGCTCCCTTGTCACGGGCGACTAATCTCCCCGAACTACCAAGCCACCGGTGAAAATGTAAGTCACCGGTGGGATGGCACACGCTGCGAAGGCAATTTCTGCAAATCAACGAAATTGCATCTAAATTGTAACACATTCCGCAGCGATTTACAGAGATTATAATCAGACCTTGAGCCCCTCAGCTTACAGCCTAGGGTCTATTACACATACACACAATCATGATTTTTATTAGAAGCTAATTAACCTGCTTTTATATTTTGTGGGTGGGTGTAAATGTTAATATATGGTTTCTGATAAAAGTGAGACTTACCTGTCAAAGAAAGGAGGAGCAGCAAGCACAATGGAGCCATGTCCTGGTATCAGGTATATGATTTAGAACTGGGAAAACAAGTAAAAGGTAACATACACTTAGTAGTAACTCAACAGAAAATTTTATGCAAACAAGTAGTAAAGGTGCCATAAATGTTCCAGAGAAAAATACTGAATATTAATTTATAGTAGGCTAAATGTGAATAAAAATGCTTAATAGCATTCAAGCAATACAGTGGTCTCCATGTCTTAGTGTCCCAAAGACATTCGGCAATGGCATTCTCAAGTGAGCCCTAATTAGATGGAGAGCTCACCATAACAGGAAGCTTGTTTTTTTCTAGTTATTACCTAGTATACTGCTTCCTACTGTTTTAGTATACACTTGGTTAAACCATTCACTCAAAGGCCTTGTGCAACCTTGAGCAAAAACGTACTATCACATTCCAGCCTGCTAGGTCCCATGTACAGTGTCCCTTTTGATCACTGGCTTGTACATGTTACATGTAAAGTAGTGTTGTTCTGTAAGCAAATGTTTTACTTTACTTATCGTTGTTCTTGCATGTAAGTGAGGAATCCCTTTTCCCACTACACAGCAGCCTACTTCCATTTTTGTTTTCAGGATCAGCCACTGATCCACAAAACAATACAAGATTAAATGCCTTATCTCTGAGCATAATAAAAAAAAAAAAGAATTAAGCTTGAGAATGCACCTCTATATAAACAACCCCCTTCCCTCATTTACAGAAAAGAGGTGAAAGAGACTAGGAGTCTAAACAGACCTTAAAAGGTCTGTTCAGCAATATCAGATGGGGCAAATGATTGGATCACCGAAATGCAGGCTGTCAGGGCCAATTAGGTTCTCACCTGCGTAATCAATACCTTCCCATTTTTCAGCCAAATATTGTTTTGGCAGGCCCATCCGAGGGCCCAATCATGGGCTGATAAACTGCCGACTAGGTTTAAAGGTAAATCAGCAGCTTAAACCTGTCTGTGTATGGCCACTAATTGTTGCAATGTAAAGAAATACATGATACTGTGACAAATAAGGAGATAACGACTACACAATAGATTTGGAAGTGTGTGCGTTTTTTCCAAAAACCTTCTAAATGTCTACATTAACACTTCTCATATTCCATACTCAAGTTATTTGGCATTCAGGCGATAAAGATATCAGATTAATGAATCAACATACTGGTATTTGATGCTGAAAATGTCACCTTTCCTCAAAATGTGGGATTTTACTGCCATGTTATTTGTGCACGCCTATGCATTTTCTGGGTGTAAATACAGATGCAATGGCATAATTGGAATACACATATGGCTGGTTTCTTTTTTTACACACTGGCTAGAAAAAGGCTCAGAGGAACGCATCAAAAGGCAGAAGACAACACCACAACTATTAAACAGCAGCCAGATAACATCTCAGGGTTTGTATCTTGGCTGTACTGAAGAATAGCACGGTGTACATACAGAGCATTACTAATCTGAAGCAGCCTGTGCAGTGTGGGTGTAACAGTACCGGGTAGGACACTATATAAAGTGCAGTGTATGTGGCACACACAGGACTACACCCTGCCCACATCTGCTACCACAAAGCCACTTTTTCTTCTCACTCATGGAGCCATAAATCCAATGATTATGTACACAATAACAGCACAGAAAGTAAATCTAACCGAATGAGACTCTATACCTAATAGCTGTTTGGGGCCTGTGAGATTCTTTTGATTTTAGAGAAGTTTGCACTATTGTTCCAACGCTCCCAGATCATGTGCCCCTAGCGCCACTCACACCCTCACCGCATCCCACAAAGAAACAGTACACACATAGCCATTCGGAAGAACCTCTATTCAGCTAATAAACACATCTGGCGACGTATCTATGAGAGCATACCTGGAAAGCCTCTGGGTTCACAGCGGTAACCGGCTATTAGAACAGCAACAGAACCATCTAACAGTTTCACTTCTGTGCCCTGCGGCAGGGGCTCCCTCCCGCTCCTCACCGTCAAGGTTTTTAATGCTTGCTAGAAAATGTCCGGCACAAAGAGCAGAATTGGTCCACTCGCCACCAGACAGATCCCGAACCACAGGAAACACTCACTTCCTCCCACTCACAGGGGACTCCATGACTGCTCTTCCCCCTCCTGTAGATATCACAGCCACTGAACGCTGGAGAGGCGCGCTATTCCCATTGGCTGCTGTGAGCTCACAAAAGCAGTCAGGGTAAGGATTAGAGTTGCCGACGCTCCGGTTAATGGTTGGGGGCTATACAGATAGTGGGAATAAACCCTTTATGGAAACAGCGGAGACTGGGTGGGCCGGTGGGGATATAGATAAAAGCAAGTTAATGACTATAATTACACTCAGGCCTAGTCACTAGTCAGTAACAAAAACATGTAGCTAAATGAAATGCAAAAAATGGGGCTATGTTTGGGTTTAACCCGGCCCCTAACCCTTATGCCTAATAAAAATTCGTGATCCCCATTATCCCCTAACTCTTTATATCAACATACATACATAATTCTCATACATGATGCCAGGCAATAGTGCTTCTCAATTGCAATATGCAGTTACTGAGTCAATCCCTGTACCCTGGTCATTGTAGTAATTGCTTAAGTTATTGCTTAAAGTTATACAGTCATGATTTTTATGGTATACTTTTTATTTCTTAATTACACTATTTACTTAGCAAATAATTCACTCTACCATTCAATATGTTATTCTTGAACCAACAAATGTATCTTTTAGTTGTAATATTGGTGTGTAGGCAGCCATTTCAGTGCATTGTGCCTGAGTCTGAGCTTTCAGAAGGAGCCAGCGCTACACATTAGAACTGCTTTCAAATAAGCTATGGTTTCTCCTACACCCAAGTAAATGGAGGAGTCCCAAGCCGGACTTGGATTTCTCACTATTGAGTGCTATTCTGATATTTACTGGAAGCTGCTATCTTGCTACCTTCCTATTGATTGCAATGCAGGATTCTGCTGGAGAAGCCCTAATAAGGTATGGGTTTTGAAGAAAACATGTTTTCCCATGACAATATTCCTTTAATAACATGAAGTTTTTCAGATATACAGACCAGGGCCGCCATCAGGGGGGTACAGCCGTCCCGGGCCCAGACGATTTTAACTTCGCGCTCCTCCGGCGAGGCCCTTCCTTTATGACACCTCGGCGCTTCTGAGTGCCGAAAGAAGCCAGGCTCTTTTATAAGGTTGCGCCCCGTGCGTACTGACGTGAATGTACGCACGGGGCGCAACCAATAGGATCACCCGCTGACCACCAATGACAGGGCCCGGAATTGATTTAAGGGGGCCCGAGCTAGTAAGAAAACTTTAGCACGGCCGGGCCCCCTTAAATCAATTCCGGGCCCTGTCATTGGTGGTCAGCGGGTGATCCTATTGGTTGCACCCCGTGCGTACATTCACGTCAGTACGCACGGGGCGCAACCTTATAAAAGAGCCTGGCTTCTTTCAGCACTCAGAAGCGCCGAGGTGTCATAAAGGAAGGGCCTCGCCGGAGGAGCGCGAAGCCGCCGCCAAGGAGGAGCCGCCGCACAAGGCTCTGGCTACCAATGTACTGGGGGAAGGGGGGCACAGCTGGCTACCAATGTACTGGGGGAAGGGGGGCACAGCTGGCTACCAATGTACTGGGGGAAGGGGGGCACAGCTGGCTACCAATGTACTGGGGGAAGGGGGGCACAGCTGGCTACCAATGTACTGGGGGAAGGGGGGCACAGCTGGCTACCAATGTACTGGGGGAAGGGGGGTACAGCTGGCTACCAATGTACTGGGGGGGCACAGCTGGCTACCAATGTACTGGGGGGGGCCCTGCTGGCTACCATGTATTAGGGGGGCCCTGCTAGCTACCAATGTACTGGGGGGGGCACTGCTGGCTACCATGTATTAGGGGGGCCCTGCTGGCTACCAATGTCTCATATCTGTGAGTCCTTTGTACTGGTGGGAGGGGGGCCCAGAAATTTTTTTTGTGAGGGGCCCCGTGATTTCTGATGGCGGCCCTGATACAGACAAAACTTTTTGAAAGTGAAATCCAGGGACTCCTATAAAAATCCAGATCATGAAACACCTGCGGTCCTCAAACTACAGCCCCCCGCTGCCAGGGTCAGACTGGGCCACCTGGACTCCGCTGCATCCTCACCCCTGGCAGCGGAGAGAGGGCTCAGCGGGGAGCGGGACGGGGGAGCTGTGAGGGAGGACAGATGGCAGACTGGGGGGAACTGAAACAGTAGGAGCACTGGAGACAGGAGGGTGGACTGATGAACGGAGCGTGGGGGTGAGGGGTTGGGGGTAATGCGACCAGTTTGGGCCACAGTTTGACGATGCCGGGGGGGTTGGGTGAAATGCGACTAGATTGGGCCACAGTTTGACGACGCCGGGGGGTTGGGTGGAATGCGACCAGATTGGGCCACAGTTTGACGATGATGGGGGGAGGGGGGGGGGGTGATAGCGGTCCGGCACCCCAACAGTCTGAGGGGCCCTTGATACAGCCCCTTGGTTCAGAAGTTTGAGGACCCCTGATGTAGACCATGCCTACATTTTACCACTTTCGTTGACCAGTCCCACTCCAGGTCACAGCCACAGAGTTCCATTTAATAAAATGAGAAAAAAAATAGTAGGTCCTTCCAACGGACACGAGGGCACCCACTCCGTTTAGAAGAAGGGAGGTTCCATTTAAATATTCTGAAAGGATTTTTTACTGTGAGAGCTGTGAAGTTGTGGAATTCCCTCCCCGAATCAGTCGTGCTGGCTGATACATTATATAACTTTAAGAAGGGGCTGGATGGATTCTTAGCAAGTGAGGGAATACAGGGTTATGGGAGATAACTCTTAGTACATGTTGATCCAGGTACTGGTCCGATTGCCATCTTGGAGTCAGGAAGGAATTTTTTCCCCTCTGCAGCAAATTAGAGAGGCTTCAGATGGGGTTTTTTGCCTTCCTCTGGATCAACTAGTAGTTAGGCAGGTTAGATATAGGCGTTATGGTTGAACGAGATGGACGTATGTCTTTTTTCAACCCAACTTACTATGTTACTATGTTACTTAGCAACTTATGTCACAATGCTGCTACTACCACAGTGCTGGTGCTGGTAAAAGCAGCTCTCTTAGCGCAAGGGTTTCTCTCAGCCCTGCATTTTTCAGGCAGGCTGAGAGAAGCAGATCCGCTTGCCTACACTCCTCCATGTAGGCAAGCGGATCTGTTTCCAAACCTTTATATCAGTTTAGTTGTTTTGAGATAGTTCCCCAGAAATTACATTTTTTTTCCAGTGCTTGTCATTTTTTTCTCACCCTAGGGCAACTAATTAGGAGGGGTCACCAACTCTTTATACTATTCTAATGTGATACAATAGTTTATGCATTTCTTATATTTTGCCCTGCTAATCAGAATACCTGTGTTACATTAAAGGCAGCTGCTATAATTGATACAATAGTTGCAATTATTCCATAGATGCTGCTTAGAAATATATCAACTCATGTAGCAGATTGTAACAGTTCAGAGACTGCACCTGGATTACTGACCTGCCAGGGTGAAACACTATTATTAGAACAATCTTTGCCATATATATATAGTTAACAAAAATGTGCAGCTGAAGAGATATTCACCTCAGATTCATCCCTCTGCTGATCCTTCATATCTGCACAGACCCTGTGCTGGGGGTCAGTGACCCCTATAAAAACTACAGTTGCTTTTTTTACTTCTTTATAAGTCATGCATAGTACTGGCAGCAGCCTTAATTCCTACTGGCTGTGTCTCCTGTTAGTCTGACATTGCTTCCTATGCCTGTGACAGAAACTGGATTTTCTAACACACTGAGGGCAGTTAGTGGTTTTTTAAATCTTTGGTTATTTGTCCAATAAGCATCTTTTTAAGAGACCATGTTGTAAGCCAAAACATAAAATGTCTGTCTAATTTATTAGTTGTTCCCAAACATCCCCAACACACAGCAATGACATCAGGAAACATTAGTGGCTCAGGAAAGCTCTAATTGGCTGTCCAGGCATAATGGGCAGATCAGGGTGTGGTCATTCACATACAGGTCATTTTATTTTTCATTGGAGCCCCATTTGTTGGCATGGCCCTCCACCCTGTGGCCCAGGTGAAAAAGGGGTTAACAACTGAAGCCCCCTGGGGAATGGGACCTGTTAACTTAGTAGTAAAAGGCCCCATAATTCCTGACAGCCCTGGCACTGCTGGCAAGACAAAATTCAGATGTCACTGGAAAAAACTAAAAAATGGAGAATAGGAAAAAACAGAATATACTGGAGCGTTCCAATAAATATATAGACCCTTGTGTCACACACTCACACCATCTCAGCATTAAAGGATTCTGAAACACATTATTCCAAGATTATTCCATTATGCCACCTTTTATTGCCTGTTAAGGTAAAAGAGACCAGCAAGATTTTAAATTACAAATCCATTTCTTATGTATATGGAATACAAGTATGATCAACTATTAGTTGGTGACAAAACAGCATGGATGTCCACTACACTTTACCCTTCTCACAATCACTTATGCACACGTTTGATGAATGTGTGGCACTTTTAAACCACTTTTACGGGCTTTTATTAGGTTTGGAATAATGTGTTTGAGAATCCTTTCATGCTGACACTGTGTTAGTGTATGACACAAGGATGTACTGTATATATATTTATTTGAATGCTACACTATATTATGTTTTTTCCCTTTTCTACATTTTGAGTTTTTTCCAGTGACCTATCTGAATTTTGGAACTTTAAGAGGTTGGAGAGAGTCCAAGTGTCTGTGGAATGGGAATAACACTAAACTTGAGACTCTGTGTTCTAATTATACTGCTGGCATGACAAACAAGAATACCTGAGTCGGTGTCCAGAAGAAAGAGAGTACTAGGACACTTAAAAAAACTCCCAACAGCAGCCATCTTGGGGAGCAGTCCAGGGAAGCAACAAAAGGGGGACTAGCAGAGATCAACAGAAAGGAGAGACCTGAAAACCCAAACAAGTTACTGCTCAGAAACAAAGCCCAGGAGGATCCCAGCACCCTTGGGGAGAGCGTAAGTTCATAGTCAATGCATTTTAGATGGTTTCAAAACTCTTTTAAGCACCAAAGGTTGCTTACACACAGGACGTTGCAAATCTTTTCCGCAGGTGACAAAATTCTAGACAATACCTGCTACTTCACATTAGCTGGAATCACTACATATAAATTACATGTAGTGATTCCAGATAATTGTTTAAAAATGCCTCCTTTCTGCATTTTTGAGGGATTAAGTAATTCCAACTATATTGGAATTTTGTCAGGTGCTTTACTGCCCACAGGAAACGTGATTTTCTACCAGGCAATGAAGCACCCAGTGTAACAGGGCCCTTAATACAGCCATTTGGAGGGATCTAGGATGTAGGCTAATCACCCTTTAGCAATTATTAGAGCAACTGGTCTTATTTAGTACCTGCTAATTTAAAACAACTGTTTTACACAGAACATTTGTGCTAGGCTTGGTAATAATGTAGGCCTAATGTAACGATAAAGTAATGTAATGACTTATTTATGTCCAACTAGAGTTTTTCTCTTATTTATAATCATTGATTCCTCTTTTATTCAAAAATTCTGATAAATCCACTACACTTTATTTCCACCCCAGTAACATGCAGGCACCTGCAGGACCCCTGGGGAGAGAACCCCAGTGGGCCCTTCACCCCCCAGTCCGACCCTGTGCCCACCCGTGTACTCTTCTCCCTGCCCACAGGTAACAGAGAAGCTGGGGTGGGGAATTTATTACTTCAGAGGAATCAGACCTCGTGGTCTGGGCCACCCTGCGACTACGGGATCTGTTTCCTCTATAGTTACACGACTGCTAGTAGACCCTAGCTGGCTCTGAGATATGCTGCTGTTTAATCAGTTGTATCTCAGTAGTTACACTTCTAAAAGGACTGTGGCCTCCTACTTTAAGGGCTCCGGCACACGGGGAGATTAGTCGCCCGCGGCAAAACTCCCTGTTCGTGGGCGACTAATCTCCCCGAGTTGCCTACCCCTGCCATCCCACGGGCGAACATGTAAGTCGCCGGCGGGATGGCAGACGTGGCGGACTCGCGAGTCTTTTTCGGCGATATGCGCGAAATCGCGCCGCCGCGTCTGCCATCCCACCAGCGACTTACATGTTCACCGGTGGGATGGCAGGGGTAGGCAACTCGGGGAGATTAGTCGCCCGCGAACAGGGAGTTTTGCCCGACTAATCTCCCCGTGTGCCAGAGCCCTAAAGGGGTTGTTCACCTTTGTACAACATTCACAAATGTTGGGGGGGGGGGGTCAGTCGTTGGTCTTACAAAAACAAAGACAAAGAAATAAATTACAACAAATAAAAAAAAACTACAGGTGGCAAAAGTGTTACCACACAGGGACTGGGCCACCAGGAAAAAAATCAGACCAGGCCCAGACCTGATCCCCACAGGGCGCCGACCGTCTCCCTCCCCCAACACTCTGAAGGAAAGTTACACTTCTTTGGGGGAGGGGGGCCCTGCAGGGGCAATGTAAAGGATGCAACAGTGGCCCATTGTGGGGTGCAGGGGCCCCTGAGGCAGTAGCCCTGGTGGGCCCTGCATCCCCCAGTCCAACCCTAAACATATACTTATATATACTTAATTATAACAATGAGAAATTGAACAAAAAGAAACAAATATATTCAGCGTAGCATTGCATGGATACATTTTAGATTATATCACACAAATCGTATCACTGGGCTATAGTCAGGCCGGCTAGGCCTGGCAATCCATGGATTCTGGCAAATGCCAGAGGGCCTGCTGTAAATTGCCATAGACAGTCACTATTTAGTGGGCTGATGGGGTTGTTTGGGCCTCTGTGTACTTAGAATACCATGGCCTACTTTGATTCCTAGTCCAAACCTGGCCATAGTGAATCATACATTGTCCAGTACTGCAGTGGTTAAATATATTGGATAAGCAAATGATTCATTCAGGGTCAGACTGGGCTGCTGGGAAAAATCCTGGTGGGCCCCGGTGGCCCAGACACGACTCTTGCCGGCGCTCCCCCTGCCCGACCGTTCCTCCCCAGATGCGTTAAACTTACGAACACTCAGGGGAGGACGTTGGGGGGAGGGGTTAGGGGACGCGGCTGATGGGGCCCTGCACACCCCAGTCCGACCCTGGATCCATTCCTGCTTCTTGACACGACATAGCCAGTTCTTCAGGGTCGTAACTACAGAGGAAGCAGACCCAGCGATTGCAGGGCAGCCCAGTATTGTCCTAATTAATGAGCAACTTCAATATATGTTAGTAGAATAGGCCAACTTATCAAGGTTTTGGTGCACTAAACTGAATTTGCTAAGGGGCCCAGTAACATCTTTACGCCACTGCAGTTCTACAGCCAAGACTCTTATTCCCACAATGGTTTGATTTTTCCAGGCCAGTTAAGCAAATGCCTTTGGCTATGTTGTTTGCAGGTGGAACCAAGAGTATACTGCTTTTAATAACAATCAGATTTACAAATAACAAAACCACGTTTAAAGGAATAGTAACACCAAAAAATGAAAGTGTATAAAAATAATTACGATATTATGTACTGTTGCCCTCTGCAGGTACAGCTGGTGTGTTTGCCTCAGAAAGACTACTATAGTTTATATAAACAAAGCTGCTGTGTAGCCATGGGGGCAGCCATTCAAAGGAGAAAAGGCACAGGCACATAGCAGATAACAGATAAAGCCCCATTATATTCTACAGAGCTTATCTGTTATCTCAGGGGTCTCAAACTCGCGGCCCTCGGTACAATATTTTGTGGCCCGCACCAACGCCTTCTCAAAAGCAATCAATGGATTGCGATTTTTATTGCGATTCAAGGGATAATGCAAGGCACGGCAGGCGGGAGCTGCTGATTGCGGAAATGACGTTATGCCATCATAAGGAGCTAATTGTGCACACAGAACATCTTCCCATAATAACTGTTATGATGGCATAACGTCATTTCCGCAATCAGCAGCTCCCGCCCGCCGTGCCTTGCATTATCCCTTGAAAGACAATTTTTTGTGAAATCCCTTATGCGGCCCAGCCTCATCCTGACTTTGCCTCCTGCGGCCCCCAGGTAAATTGAGTTTGAGCCCCCTGTGTTATCTGCTATGTAACCTGTGCCTTTTCTCCTTTTTTCCAGGTTGAATGGCTGCCCCCATGGCTACACAGCAGCTTATTTATATAAACTATAGTACTGTTAGTCTAGCAAAAACACAACTTTACCTGTGCAGGGTAACAGTACATTATATTATAAATACTTTAATACACTTTAATTTTTGGTGTTACTGTTCCTTTAATGAAGATTCTTTAATTACCCAAAAACACTGATGAGGTTCACCTTTAATATATAACCCTAGACCAATTATAATATAGTTTCCACTATCGAAACACTAACATTTGTTTCAAATTTGAAAACCTTAACATGTATTGTAAATATTCTTATAAGGAAAGGCACTTCTTTGCTCAGCCCTTCATAGAACACCTTTAAATGTAGCCTTATTACTTCTTTTATGTGCCTAATGGGTATAATAAATGCTCGCATACACTCATTTCATTGCCTACTCACCCCCCAACCACAAACACACTCTGAATGCGCCCGACTACCGAGCATGGTTAAGGCGCGGACTCCCGCTTCCGGCGGACACACGCAACGGCTCCCCCCGGTTTTGCTGATCCTGCTGCAGGTGAATCTCGCGAGTTTGAGTGCTGATTGAGGGAGGAGACGAGGGGGAGCGGCGGACACCGGACTCCAGGCCAGAGAGACTAGTTACTGAGCCTCGTTGGCTGGGTCTCACACTCCGTGCGCATATGGCCCGCTCAAACCACCCTCCCCTGTCCGCCATCCTTCCCTTGGGGCTGCTCTTGGGTTACTGCGGCCTCTTCCCGGGACCGGCTTGTGCTCAGAACGGTAATGTGGGCGTGTGGGGTCGGTGTTGCTTGGGGACACAGAGGGCATTGCTGCACTGTACGGGAACTTGCGGCTTAACTCAGAGTAGGGAGGGAGGGTGCGCACGTCTCAAATTAAATGAAACCTTCTAGTCCATGATTTTTTTTTCTAAACTGCACCTCTCTATTGCTCTGCCAAGGGGATGTCGGGAAGGTACAATTATGGAGTGCTGAAGGTTGCCTATCCTCTAGCTAAGGCGATATAAGCAAGGGGAGCAGTGACACTTCAATAGGGCGGCTGTTTGGCTGGCACAGTGTTGCAATCCAGCTAATGGGCAGGGAATATTACCCGCAGGTTTGGGGGTGGGGGTACAGACGGGGATAATGCTGGCAGATGTCAGTGTAGAGAGAGGAGGAATGTACTGGCCCCGTCCATCCATATTGTGTGTGTGAGACCCTGCTTGCTGAATCCTACGTTTATGTACGGGTTTCTTTTTCGTGTTTGATGGCTGTGCGTGTGCATCATTTCACATGTACTTTACAGCCCGACTACGACCTATTGTGGGAAATGTCAGAATGATTGCTATTCGGTGTTATCACTACGCAGTGGGGCGGCTGTGCTCGTAGTGTGCACTTATACGCATCTAAAGAACTATCCCCTTTTACTGCACTAATCCCAGCCTTGCTAGCTTTCTTATCTCTCTTCCCTTTTAGTAACATCCACATTAAGGGTCATTTTTAGCAACTGGGCCAGGTGGCAACCCTGTGTGCTTCCTACTTACACAGACTGAGCTATCTGTAACCATCTGCCTCCTGCTACTATTCTGGAAACATGCTCTATTTAATGGCTTTCATTGTTTGTTTGAGGCGAGCTCTGTTTGCTTTTGGTGTATTTAAATGTAACTGTGCAGTTTGATTAAAAAATGTGTGTGTTGTTTCTAATAATCCAAAATGCTTGTGCTCTGGGATTTTCTTAAGGGCCTTTTCTATTATTTGTGGTTTAAGACCACTAAGATACATCTTAACGTTAAACTCACACACAGATATATACATTTTGTAAAATTGAAGATAAAAATGTGGCACCAACACTTAAACAAAAAATGAGTGCATGATACATTTTGTAATCAGTTTTGTAATCAACATGGCTTTATTCTTAGGCTGAAGGTGCTGTTCCATTACAGAGAAAAACAAATTGCTCAAAATTAAGAATCATTTGGTCTAAAACAGTGGTTCTCAACCTTCCTAATGTGTTGACACTAATACAGTTCCTCATGTTGGGGTGACCCCCAACCATAAAATTATTCATAAGACCATCGGAAATATGTCTTTTCCTACGGTCTTAGGCGACCCCTGTGAAAGGGTCATTTGACCCCCAAAGGGGTCCAGACCCATAGGTTGAGAACTGCTGGTCCAACAGAATTCACATTCCTGTGTTTCAGAGCTTTTTTTGGATAATGGGGTTCTGAATAATTCCATACCTATATATATTTTATATGTATATACAATCAACTGCACAACCAGGATGTAGTATATGTATTTTTATTTAATTTTTCCTGTTATTTATGTGTTTGTGTATAAAGTAAGGTGTAGTAGCTGTATTTATGTGGCATATATTAAATAGATTTTCTGCAGAGGTCAGGCACATCTTGTATTATCAGACAGTTTATATGCAGAGAAGAGTTGTGCAGAGCATTTCAAATGTCAAGAACATTGGTTTCATTGGTAGGGTACCATCGTTGGTATAAATGATTTTGCTATTTTGCAATAGAAAGTTGATGTTCTCTATAATCATACAAAAAAAGTATGACTATTATTAACTGTCTTCAATTCCAGTCTGTGTGTGTGTGTGTGTGTGTGTGTGTGTGTGTGTGTATATGTATAATTCAAATTGATTTTGCTATCATTAACAAAACTATATTTTTTCACTCACTGTTGCTCTCTCTTCATGTCAATATTTTTCTAAATGTAAAATGAGTACTGAACTGCATTGCAGTTTAAGGATATGTACAGTGTAATGTAAGGGGTCAATAATTAATTTATAAATGGATGTCCTGGCTGTTTTATATAGTCATATTACAGAAAAATTCATACAACATGTTTCCACTTTTGTTGCAAAATAAAGGATAACATTGACATTTTGCATTCGTATTTTAGCACACCAGCATGTTATATTTGGCTTTGTGTGTTTGTTTAATGTAGGTCCCAAGCAACATGACTGAAATATTAATGTGTTTGAAAACTTGATGCTAACCAGTAATTATTTATGAAACCCATACTCCTTCTAGATATAGGATAAATGTGAAACCAAGACTCCCAGCTGAGAGCAAGTGTAAGTAGAGGGGCCATTAATTAGCATTTGTAATGGAAAAATAAATGTACGCAATTGGATATTACCAGAAACTGTTCTGTTAACCATTTATAGCTGTAAATATTGCCTTTATACACAAAACCTGGGGGACAGGGGGGTTCACACTCAATGGCAAACTAAAATATATAAGTACAACCAGGGGTGCTGCTGCCATGAGGCAAAAAGCTGATCCTGGAAAGTCTGATTTTTAAATAGGAATTTTGGCTCTGCTATTGCAGAGAGCTCTATTGCACTCTGCATTAGTGATGGGGGGCTCTTGGCAAAAAAACCTAAGTGTGCAGGGGCAAGGCAGAGGTGGCACTAGGGCCCAGAACACCCCTGAGTGCAAGTGATCTGACCAAATTAGCTACAAGCATACAAAAGAGAGGCAATTGATGTATGTATATTCCCTGGTGCCCTGTCTTGCTAGTAATTTTGTATCTATGCAAGTGCATGTATTTACAAAAACAGGGTTTTTTAGTTACAAAGTTATGATTATAAAATTGACAAGCCACCATATAACTTCAAGATAAACCCTTTATGGTAGTCCTAACTATTTGATGATAGTCTGATGATTTTGACTTGTCAGATGATAGTTGCATGAAAATGTGGGAGTCTGCTTTCCATGACAGTCAGTAAGGGTGATTTCTGTTCCTTTGGCTCATAATTTTTGAGTAACTTAAATGCCTTGCTTAAAGCACCTTAAGTTAATGTAACAAGTGTTTGTTTTTGGTTTTTTTTTACACTGAAAACACCATCTGTCAAAATGCTTCTCTCTGCCTCCCACTGTTCCATACAGTAATGTTCAGGCACTGTGTTTGCCTTAGGTTTCTATGGATTATGACCCATCCCTAAAATTAGAAAAAAAAAAAAAATCAGGAATGCTCTTGAAATTGTACATGGGGCTAGCCATATTCTTTGTTTCCCAGGTCCCAGGATGCCACAGTCATGTGACTTGTGCTCTGATAAACTTCAGTCACACTTTACTGCCGAGCTGCAAGTTGTGATATCAACCCCCAGGTACTCTGCTTCAGACCTACACCTTAGGGAGGTAGTCCACACCAGTAGAAATTTCAGCATGCATACCAGGCACTGCAAAAGAAAAGTACATTTTATTTCAATCAGGGCACACCCCAGCCTTACATATTTTATGCACACAACACTTAAAGGAACAGTAACACCAAAAAATGAAAGTGTGTAAAAGTAATTACAATATAATGTACTGTTGCCCCACATTGCTACAACTGGTGTGTTTGCCTCAGAAAGACTACTATAGTTTTTAAAAGTAAGCTGCTGTGTAGCCATGGGGGCAGCCATTCAAAGGAGAAAAGGCACAGGTTACTTAGCAGATAACAAATAAACCCCCATTATATGGGGCTTATCTACTAATTATCTGCTATGTAACCTGTGCCTTTTCTCCTTTTTTCCAGCTTGAATGGCTGCCCCCATGGCTACACAGCAGCTTATTCATATAGTAGCTTTTCTGTATCAAAAACACAATTTTTTTGCAGAGCAACAGCACATTATATTTTAATTACTTTAAAACACTTAATTTTTTTTGATGTTACTGTTCCTTTAATCATAGGGCAATTGAAAATGACAAACTCAGGGGAATATAAACCCATACCTCACCAATTTGTAGAGCTCACCCATAAACCAGTGAGGTAAAAGGAAGAGGAATAATAATAATAAAGCCAATAATACTGTCTAAAAATATATTTTAAAATATTGCAATCATTCATAGTAGCAAGATACACCACAATCACATTTTAGACCTATTGGCTGTCTAATTTTCAGTTAAAAATCAATTTTACTTCGGTCTTTCTAACACTACAGTCACATGTGGCACACCATCTGCTTCTCTCGCCTGCGTTTTGTAGGCAGGCAAAAAGAAGCAGATTTGTTCTCATTGGCAGCTTACTTTGCAGCTACACAGAGCAGAAGTAGACATGAAAAACAAAAAAGCGTGCATTTTAGGGTCAATCTCAACTTTGTTTAGCTACACTCAGGCCAACACTGGTCTTGTCGGTGCAGCTGCATGGGGCTGCTGATGAGAGTGGACAGTACACCATGCATTGCTGTGGCCTTAGCATTGTAAAAAGACTACCTTCTCTACACCACGCCATAATTCTCTCTAGATTAGTGGGTGCGTTTAGCAACCCGAGTTAAGAAGAACTGAGCATGCTCAGTAAGCCAAGAGCCAAAGTCAGTTCCCAAGATGAAATCCTAATTGATTAAGGGGATGCTGCAGCCTTATTAACATTTGAACAAAAGAAGTGGCAGGTATTTAAAGAATTAAGAGGCTGTTCACTGATTACATTTTTTTGTTGGGGTTTTACATGGCTTTTACTTTGTACACAATGTATAGGTAGGGAAAAACCTTTATATCTACTGTGACAAGGCAGTACATGAATTGCAACACTTAGAATGTATCTATTAACATATACTAAGTATGATAAACAATATGTAGGTCAGACTTCTGGGTTGTTAAAAGAATTAATCCATGAACACATTCTAGGTAAAAAAAACAAAAACAAAAAAAAAAACTTTTTATTAAATTTTTGTGATTTATCCTCATTATGCCATTTCTCTTGCCTCATTAGTTATTTGATGAATTCTACTTATTGGAGGGGTGAGGTTTTATATTCCTATTGTTTGTTGTTTATAGTTAGACTGGGGTCTGTCCTACATTTGTTTTAAATCAAAATTACTTTTTTTTTTTTTTTTACACCAGTCGTAGGGTCTGTGAGTACATGTTGAAATTTCTGTTAACATGTTATTAAAGAACAAGGAAAGGGTACTAAAGAGTTAATGCTCATCTAGAGTGGTGCCCTCATGTCTCCTCATATTTAACCTGTTTTTCTGATCTGGAGCCGCAAAAAACTGCTTAATCCTTTAATGGAAATATCCATAATTCTATGCTCCTGGACCAAGACCGGTGCATGCGCAGTATAAAGTATTTGTGAGGGCGCTTCCATAGAACAAACGGAGTGCTCATCCACAAAGATCCTGCAAAGCCCTCCCACCACTGAGAGAGCACCGATAGCAACCAACAAAGTTGCTATGGTGACACGTGTAACATGGAAGAGCCACTGATCACCTATTTTCAATGCAAGCTTGGTGTGCTGGTAATGTATCAACTCGTTACAGAGCATGAGAATCTCAAACATGCGCACATCTATGCAAAGGCTGGCGTTAAGCCATTTAGGTGCACAGCGCCTGTTGAATGATCCAAAATGGCGGCCGCAACAGTGGGAACAGATGAAAGTTCAAAGGCGCACTGTGGGAGAAGGGAGCATTATTTTTAAAAAATCAAGTTGGCGATCTGCTACAGGCAAGGGAGCTCTACAATATATTTAGGGCAGTAGTGGGAACCTTTCCTTGTTCGTTAAGCATAGTATAGTGAGAGATATTCAGTTTTGAAGTTGGGGCCCTAATCAATTTAATTATCAGGGCCCATTCACCAACAGGCACATAGCAGTAGTGGGCTAATAACACAGGCCTTCTTAGGAGAGCTTAGTGTGAGGTTTTGATAGCAGCCCAGTGTAAAATGATTCATGCTAACAAAAAAAAGTGTTAGAGGGATTTAGAAAATGTTATATTTTTAAAATTCTCTCTTTAAACATGAATTACCACATTGCAGTTGCAGAAATAACCCACTGCAAAGAGTCTCTTGCACAATTTATAAAGGTGCGTATTTTATTTTTTGACATGAAAATGGTGAAAAAAAGCTGTGGCATGTGCTGGTGCTTTTTATTCACCTTTTTATTTTTCAGTCTTAACACTTCCATTTAGTGTGGGTAAAATTATTACGCAGCTTTATAAATACACAGGATTTTACACCGTGTACCGTAGCATTAAGTTGACAAGTGTGTGGTGTACTTTTTTTATTTTTTTACATTTAAATACAACTTTGTAAACTTGCACACAACCTTTTTTCATTTCTGAGGTTACTGACCCTTTATAACAATTAACTCAGCAATTTGCTACAAAAACTTGCACTTTCTATATTGTTGTACAGTTAGATTTAGTCAATTATTTTTTCTCCCACCAGATTTGAGATATCAGTGTTGGTGCAGTCCCCTATTGCCCTCAGTGACAGGACTGCAATCTTCCTGTTGCATCCCAACAAATAGCTTGTGAGGTAACCTAAGTCTCTGGTTTAGATCAGTTCTTTATCCATGCAATAGAACTGCAGAATTACACCAACATTCCAATGGGGAATTAATCCCATCCTTTTTATTGGAAGTTATACAGTGCAAAAAGTGTGTGAATGCACAAAATTTTGGAGGGCCTTCCACCTCCAAAATAGCTCTCTGGTGAAGATCAGTGTTGTCCAGCTTCTTGCACTAGCCTGCTACCTTTCCTGCACCTGGAAGCATGGTCTCCACCCAGTTGCAAACCCATCAGGAGACTGCTGCTCAAATTGGTCCTCTCTATTGAATTTTTAAGCCAGACTGATCAATATCTGGCTGAGTTTTGCTTTGGCATTTAATATCAGCCCATTTATTTCCAGCTTTAAAATGCTAGGTGATTGCTTTCTGGGCTGAGCCAATGACATGTCTAGTTAATAGTTTACTTAGCAACCAGATAGCATTTCAAGTATTAAACAGTGTAGTAGTATGTATGAAAAAATTAAAATAAATAATCAAGACCAGTTGTGAATAGATAATGGAAAACATAAATACAGGTTAATCCTGTATGTGTTGCATGCAGTATGTATAAAGTTCATGAAATAATGGTTTCACCTCATATTTTAATTGCAGTCTGTTCTGGCTGCTGTCATGGCAACTTGTTCTCATAATCTTAAAAAAGGACTAATGAAGTAAGTTTATCATTTAGATCTTTATATTGCTAGTGTGCAGAGCTGCTGGCTTGCTTTAAAATAACAAGGGGAAGAAATGGTTATGCTCCTTAAGGGCAAAGACAAACTGGAAAAATACATTTTTGTGTTATTATTGGAGATCTTCTCTCCTGCAGGCCCATTAAAATCGATGTGTGTTGAACACTTTTACACACAGTGATTTTAATACATCCGGAAGCAAAGGTATTTTGGGGGTGCTTTGACTTGAGAAGGAATTTTCAGGGGGCAACAAAACACAATCTCTCTCTTTGCCCTAAAGTGCAGTGTCTTATAAATGTAAAATGATTTAGATGGGTTGAAATGTTTCTACTGCATGGCTTAGTTTTTAATTTTATGAATTATTTTTACTTTGTTTGCAAGCTATGTAATTTGCCTTCAGTGTAAAATCATTCAGTAAATTACCTCTCTGACTACTGTCAGAATGGCTGCTTTCCAAAAGTCAATAAATATATTGCCTAGTTCATTGGTTATATAAAGGGGTCAGCTAATATGTAGGTAAGGAATCCAGATTTATAGCAACAAATTCCTTTATTGTAATTGTTGCATCAGCAATAGCATCTTTGGAGGCTTGAGTGCTGGGCCAGTCTCAACAGCTAACTGGGATATCGTCATCCGATGGTGTGATGAGGTTGCAATACATACAGATGGTTGCATTTTTTCAGTACGAGCGGGCACTCTATAGTGTTTTATACAGTATTTTCTTTATTTAAAAGTAGTTTGCAAACCAGGCTGTAGGTGATGCATAGGAACTGTAGGAAAAGCAAGTATGTGGGGTATTCTGAAATCACTCTTCGGACCAACTATATGGGATGTGCTTCTTTTTAGTATTGAATGCTAGTACTGTCTCCTGTTTGCAAGGTATGATTTCTAGATTCAGAGCATATCTTGCCCTAGTGTAAGACTGTCTGTTTTAATAAGTGTTGCAGATGAGATAAATCTTCAGTACTGCGGGCGACAAATCTCCCAAAAATGCCATCCCACTGGCAAGAATGTAAATCGCTGGTGGGGTGACATACGCCTCACTTTGATTTCAGGCAACTTTAGAAAACTGAAGAGACGCGTATACCATCCCACTGGTGACTTGCATTCTTGCCGGTGGGATGGCATTTCGGAAAGATTAGTCGCCCACGGTAGCAAAGATTTATTGCGGGCGACTAATGTTCCCGTCTGCCACCTTCTTAAAGGTGGCCAAACACTGTACACCTACGGGTGGGCGATATCAGGCTAATTTGATCATTTGGCCCTGGGGCCAAAGACGTGACTAGCAGCAGTCATGTCTACAAAGATAGAAAATGCTGATCTTTTACTGATAACTATCTCTACGTGTGTCTAGAAGAGGCAGTTCTCAGTATTGTCTATGGCAGGGTATTTTCTGGCATTTAGTAGCTGCTACTAAGTAGCCCTTGTGGCACATGGGGAGATTAGCCTCCCTCGATAAATCTTCACTATTGCGGTCGACTAATCTCCCTGACCTGCCCAGTGGGATGGCATACGCATCACTTTGGTTTTCTGAAGTCGCCAGAAGTTTCCTTGTGAGGCAACTTCAGAAAACTGAAGCGACGCATATGCCATCCCACCGGCGATTTACATTCTTGCCGGTGGGATGGTTTGTCAGGGAGATTAGTCGCCTGCAATAGTGAAGATATATAGCAGCGACTTATCTCCCCGTGTGCCACTACCCTTAGGGGACACGTCCCTTATTTAGTCTTGCTAAATAATAAGCCTAGAAAAAACTTTATAATGTATGGACTGTCAAACATGTGACCTTCACTAGCCAGCAATTTCTGTTTTCAAACCTTCATTACTGCAAGGTTGAAGAACCATATGGTTGCTCACAATGCTGCCAGGCCCTATTTCAACATGTTACAGTCTATTGATTCGTTCCATAGTGTTTTATTGCCTTTTCCCTAGAGCACTGGTCGCACATACATCATTTTTTTTCTCCTATATCTCTAAGGAATCCATTTGCAGTTATTCACTGCAAGTATAGTCTTATGTTTGGAGCTAATGGCGGCTCCAAACCTAATTATGGCAAAAGATTTTAAAAGGTATAAATTTTTAAATAGGTTGTGTAAATACCAGTGAATTACAAAAAAAGCAAATCGGTTATGTAAAATGTCTTTCTGAATGGCATCATACTTGAGTGATGTTACCAATTGTTTGTCCAAATTTATTTCTGTGTAATGAGTCACTTTTTAGCCACCTGTTGTCATGCCCAATGTTTTGGTTTTTTTTTTTACTTAAAAAAACAAAATAAAACCATGGACAGTGCGCTAGTAAGTCCACTTCAATATGCAAACAGTTTTTGGACAGAAAAGTAATCTGCCCTGAGTTTCCTATTCAAGTTAATGGGGGCCATTATGGGAATTTTCCAGCCTGTTGAAAAGCAACCTGTGATATTAGTTTGCAATATGCACATTGTTTGCATTTTCATTGCATATCAATATTAATAGGGCAAAGCATAGCTCAGTGGTGAAGTGAAATGAAATCAAATGTTGGATTTTCGGATTATGCAGCATAAGCATATATTATAGATTTTACCCTTTTTAGTCCCCTTCCCCCTCATTTCAAGGACAAGCAAGGTGCCCACCCACTGTTGATCTGGCCCAGATTCAAAATTTTACAAGTGAAATACAGCACTAATTTGATTATCCTGCTGCTGCCAGGAATCTACCATATTTTAAGGTTTTTGTAAGATTTTTTTTCTGACCTGATTTTTCAGCAGTCCACAATGCTAAAAAAAAAATATATAAATGCACTTGAAATTGATCTCATAGCTTTGCTAGCACAGTCTTACAAAAAACTAAAAAGATCATAGATTCCTGGCAGCAGATGGAGGATCACATTAATGCTTCATTTTACTTTCTAAATTCTGAATCTGGGCCAGTACCTTGGTCTCTGTGGAATGTCAGTGTGCTTTGCTTGATTAGAATTTTTTGCCTATAAATACCCGCAGCCGGTATTTTACACTAATATTGAGTGCAGCAATTACTTCTATTTTTATTTATGCAGAAAAGTATCATAGTTGAGGGGCTCGCAGACCTACTGTCTAGGTTTCCCTCTAAATATAAAAAGAGTCAAAGATCCTGTGCACCCCCAAGTATTGTAGAGCACATTATGCATAGAAAGATATTGGAATTATGAAATACTAATGGGATGGTCAGAGCAGTAACATGACTGATGCTGTTGGACAGCTCAAATATACATGTATTGCATTGAATCCTTGTTTTATTTGAAAGGGGGAAAGGATCATTGTTGAGTTTCATACAAAATTGCTTATGTCCTTTAATATATTGATGTGTGCAAAAACAGGATTTTTTTTTATTTGGTCTGTCTTAATTATGCAATAACACACATTGCACCTTCAATTTATAATTAAAGGAATAGTCCTTTTTATTTTTCCTTCCTACATGAATAAGCAAGGGCTTTGTTCTTTTCACATGGTGGCTCACAATGGCAGTTATTTCTCATTCATAATTATAGTTTGTTGCATATAATTTTCTTTAAGTACAGCCACCTTAGTAGAAATGTTTTGGTATTTTTAAGTGAAAACTTCATTAAAGAACAGCTATAATTTTGAAATAGCAATTTTTTAAAAAGAGATCACTATATTTAATTTTACTTTTTATGTAACATTAATATGTTTTTTGAATATGTGACATTGTATTATTCCAAAGAAGCTCTACAATTTTCAGATCTAAAAGCTCTCCTTCTGACATGAAAGAGCTACATATGCAGGCAGGTCTTTAACTCCCATACTTGTTCCCCTTGAATGTTCATTGCCCGGTACTCTTGCAACACAGTGGAGTATAGTCTGTTATTTTTATAGCCCTAACAATGTAATATGTAAAAGGGCAGTATTTACTGATATATATATTTTCCGGATTCTTTAATAGGCCACTTATTATGATATAAACTATCTGATGGTTAAATATTCATTCTGGGGGTATAGTTTTCCTTTAATACTAAATAAAGGTGGTACAGTGTGAACTGACAAGCTTTGAGGAAGTTTGAGGGTTTACAGTAGCTGGAGGGCCATGGTTTTGGCGCATCAGGTGCACTTAGTTCTTACCGTATGGGCTGTGTCGAAAGAGGGAGGACTTAAAAGGTTAAACTAAAATGTTTGGATGTATGGTTCCACATCCCATGGCCAGTCTCATTCGCCATCCTTTTCTCTGCTATGCATTTTTATCAGCAGTGAACTTTCAGACCTTTGTGTATTTATGCTGTGCTTTTTATGCTCTTAATATGTGTGGGGGGAGGAGGGGGAGTTTTTTTGCAATCACTTTTTAGTTAACTGATATTCCTGTTGCTGATTTATAATAGCAAAATCATTAAAATTTTACTCCACATATACACAACGGCAAATATAACAATTTGGCAAAGCTGATACTTAAAACGGTTGCTGTAGCAACCTGGCATTTTGACAAGATGATCATCTTTCATGCAGCCCACAGAAAGTTGCTAAAAATACCCAATGGGAGACATAATAAACAGGTATGGAGGAGAACATAATGAGGCAAAGGGCATCCATTTCTGCTGCAGTACCTTTCATGCTTCTCGGTTAATAGTAACAAGCTGCATTTAAGGTGGTGTTTTTTTATCCCTTTGTTAGCAAATCGCTTTGTGAGTTGAAAGGCGTAAATTAATTATGCTAGTGTTTGTACCTGCTGCATAGTTTGTCTGTCTGAATATGTTTTCGCACACCACAGCTGCCCTTTACCAAATTTTTGCGTACTGTTCATGTCTCGTAGTTTTGCAGTTTGTGTAATTGCTGGTTTTGTTTGCAAAGGGATTTGTGTTCTGTCTAATGAATGTCTTGTACGATCACTCTCACTATGCCACCCACTCATTAGCTGATTACTGCTCGGCAATCAAGGTGTCAGTCTGTATGTGCATAGAAGATGAAGTCACAGAATGTATTAGGCACTTGTAGGAGATGCTGCATTGCAGCATGAGGAAAGTAGGAGAAATGTGTCAGGGGAGGGACTAAGATGTAGGCATCAGGATGTAGGTATGTATTTCAGAATAAAAATGCTGGACTAGTATAGTCCAAACCTGACACTAATACTAAAAGTCCTGTAGTACAGCTAAAAATTAGAGGCTTCGATGGATCTGTATTCTCAGAGAAATGACGCATATTAACTTATATAAAGGGCTAGTACAACCTAATATTTGTGCAACTAAATTATATTATGTGGACTTTTCAGCTGGCCACTTTCATATAATATATATATATATATATATATATATATATATATATATATATATATATAATAGCTTACAGAGATATTATAGACTACTACATTCCCCAGAATATATTTTCACATTCCCAAGAAGCCAAAGAAAACATATAAAGCACACCTTACCAATACAAAAACAATGTTATGAGCCTGATGTGCTACCTCCCATATCCAGTTAGCAGCTGATGCAGCATTAGTGTCCTTTCTGTGTCCTTGTAAAGGGCTATTTATGGAGGTTGGCACATCTTTCAGATCTTCACATTGCAGAACTCCTAAAGATGAATTTGTGCCCATAAACTAGATTTTATTTAAACAAAATATTTATACATTAACAGTGAATCCATTTTATTTACATTTTAAACAATTCCTAGATTGCAGTATTTTAAAGAGTTACTGTGCTTGATATTTGTTAACCTTTCAATTTCTTGCTAAAATAAAGCTCTAGGTATAATTGTTCTTTTATTTTATTAAATCTTTTCTGCTATCTGCATTCTTATTTGATTTTCTTTTTCTTCCTGCACCCCTATTCTTTTCTTTTTTTTTCCCTTTGGCTTGTAACTGCTTCTTTGCTGCCCCTACTAAACATAGCTGGGTTTGTCAAGTCACCTATGTCAGAAACTAAACTAACGGGTGATGCCTTTGAGCTATACTGTGAAGTGGTCGGATATCCTACCCCTGAGATCCAGTGGTGGTATGCTGAAGTGAATCGGGCTGAATCTTTCAAACAGCTGTGGGATGGTGCCAGGAAACGTCGGGTCACCATTGGCGCAGCGTATGGAGCAAATGGGGTGAGTGTGCTGAGAATAACACGGCTGACTCTGGAGGATTCTGGAACATATGAGTGCCGGGCAAGCAACGATCCTCGGCGCAACGACCTGAGACAAAATCCAGCCATGACATGGATCCGAGCCCAGGCCACCGTAAGCGTCCTTCTGAGTGAGTCCTTCATTCTCCAGTATCGTAGTGGAATTGTAGTAACTAGATGAGCTCTGGTGAACCTGTGTGTGCCCCATCTCCCTCACAATCCAAAACCTGAGATCCTTGATAAACCATCCTGTTGTCTTGTTATTTTGACCCTTCGGTTATTCCACCATGCGTAGGCTCTAGAAGCTTCCTTCCACTGCTTTATTCTTTGTCCAGGAAATACAGAAGTAGAGGGTTTGGCCAATAACACACAAGCTCCCTCTGTTTGTGTGTACATTTTCTGTCTTCTACAGGTTCCATTCTACCCTGGTTTAATTCCTAATGTTTGTATTTTTGTCTTGACGTTTTGTTGATCTGACTCGCTTCTGGATCTAACCCATTTCTTTTCATCTTGAGATGCAGTTCTACCCTGAGATTCTGCAGTGCTGTAATCAAGCATCAACTTCCCATGTCTTGTGTTTGTAAGTGAGCAGAGTCTTTGCAGTAGTCAGGCTGCTGTGTTTGTCATTGTAAAAATGGTTCAGCTTCCCTTTGTTAAACTGAGCTTTGTTCTTTGTTAGTTTTCAGATTTTGTCTTGCTAATTTGTAGCAATCTTAAATATTCTGCCTAAACCATTGGATAACAACTATAGTAAAAGGGGTTTTCGGATAACATTTTGACTTTTTATGATCATAGTATACATTTTCGGGAGTGTTGTTTGCAGAATCTGTTAAACTTCTGTATTGTGGACTTTGTTTCAAGGGTAAATATACTTGTACTAAACCTAATTACCTGCATTATATTCATGAGACTTTTTCAAGTAATCAACTTCTTTGTGGGATGCATAGCTATGTAGGTGCTTTGATACTGTAACTTAAAAACAACATATTGTGTTTGAAGAAGGTGAGTGGCACAAGAAGTCACAATATATTTGTTGGCAAGCTGTTAAGTTGCTGGCTTTTTGACAGTTTTCCAATTTTTTTTTAATTTCCCTAACTTTTTGTCAGTAAATTCATCAAAATGTTATTTTGCCATCTCTGCATTACACTGCCCCAGGCATGTGCTGTAGAGCACCCACCATCAAAAGCAAATGGCAAGAAATGACTTGTTCATACTGGCAGCAGGATGCATGTACACCTTTCACTACTGATGTATGTTAGTAACATGTTTTCTGCTGCAGCCCAAACCCTACTGGCCTGTTTAATAATTTATTTTTGTAGATTAATATTATTCCCTGGTAAAGCAGATAACATTTGGAATCTGAAACAGAAATAGCTGGATATAGCCTGACTTTTTAAAATCATTCTGTATTTAATTGTGTCTTCTAAATAAGACCAAGTTTAGTTCAGGTTAGAATTATCAAGAGCTTGATGTACCCTTTATGGGTTAGAAAACAAAATAAGACAAACCATTGATTAACATGGCTCGGAAACTATTGGAAATGGATATCTGATCAGAGTCAATGTACAGATTGTTACATCCCTACCGAAGAAATGCCTGTGTGTGGGGGGTTGTTACTTGACAGCAGAAGTGTGAGGGTTTTTTACATGTATACCTCCCTCAAAGAGATGGTGGGTAGCAAATAACATTATATTTTAAGATGGTTTATTATAATGGTCTGCTCCCAGAAAATTTTGCTGGAAGTGCTAACTTCTCTTGACGTTCACTTGAAGAGATTGTCACCTGCAAGAACTTTGGAATGAAGCAAAAGGAACACCGTGTAGAAGCATACAGTGAATTGTAAAGGCCATTTGACTCCTACATTGGAAGAATACTGATTTTCTCTCTACTTCAGTAAACGTAAAATATTCTTTCGTAATTGAAAAGAAGGCATTCACAAAGTGAAAATTTCTCCTGCTCACAACAGTAACACATTGTGGTTAAAATGAAGTCAAGCTTTGCTTTGAAACTTCAGAGCAGAATAATAATTCTGACGAATAGCCCATTGCTTTATCTAAGCTATTGGGTTTGAATAGGTAGAAAGTTAAAGTGGATTTTCTTGAACACTGACATGCCCATTGTAGCTTCAAAACCTTCATCTAAATTCTGCTATATATTTGTGTTTTGTGAAATTTGGCCCTCACAGCCTTTACTTGGTCATGCTTTTATTACAGGCGGTGGGTAAAGGTTAACCGACCACCAAAGATATCAATAAATAGACACTGCTTAATAAAAGTTTCTGAATTTTTATTAACTGCACTTATTGAGTACTTTACATTATTCATCCCACATTACTTGCTGGCCATGGTGAGGAAAGGGACTTTAGACTCATTTAGGCACACTTATTTAATTTCATGTGCTAAAATGCCAAAACCCCTTTATTTACCTTCTGTATCCTTCCCTTATGTATCGGGCTTTAGTGTTGCTGTGTCTGTTGTGCATTTATATGTTCATTCCAGCTGTGTGTAGTTTTTCACTGTGTTCCTTGATACATCTGTTTAGTGTTCGCCAAAGCCTAATTATCTTTTACAATTCTCTTACCTTCTCCGATTTTCATCATATAAGAACAAAAAATGAATAGGATTAGTGACTTGTTCATAACATTCATTAAAATATCTTCTAAAAGGTTTTGGAACCATCAGGGTGGAATTATCGAAGCTTTATTTTTATATTTTTTTTTTGTTTTCTTTTTTTGTGTGTCTGTCTTTTTTGTGTCGGGCAGCTTGATTGTAAGACACATGCAGACTTGCTGCCATGACTCATTCCAAGACTGACAATATGCCTAGAATCGTCAACAAAAAGCATGTATTAGTGTGTACTGCGTAACTATATTATATTAAAGGCACAGTACCTTGTAGGTTAGTGCTCACAAAGTTTCAAGTGCTAAAGATTTTGATATGGTAAAAGACGATTCTCTGCATTTTGTTAGCTGTCCATATCAGCAGACCATTGTGCAATCCTGCTGAATGTCTGGATTGCGTGCAGTTTGGCCACACAGGCTTAATATAATAGCTAAAAATAATCATATCAATGGGAAATGGTGAAGTGCGTCTCTTGTAACATCCTCTTGGTGTGGTGACTTCCTATGTGTATCTGTAGAGGCCATTGCTCAGTGACTGTTTCAGATCAAATGATGATCACAAGAGTGTGTAATTTACATTTTAATTCTGTTTGTTTTGTTAGGGCAGTATTACAGCATTTAGATTGCTTGACTACTAAAGATGCACATCTCATTGATTTTCATGGCATCTCAACAGGTTTTAAATGGCTTAATTAACGCATTTTTTTGCGTTCATTTTTTGTTGAATTGCGACTTTCTGCAATTTTGTGGCTGACCACAATTTTTGATTAAAAGGCCACCACATTTAGCTATGATGTAGTCTAGAAAGCGCATCTAGCCCTATGTAGAACATTTTAATTGTAATGGGATACATTAAAAAAAATGTTGGTTTAATACATAGTTATTGAACATGTTTTACTCAGCTGTTGTTGCTTCCTAAGATGATATAATGTTAGTATTACATTGGCAAGATGCCTTCACTCATTTCCCTATTCTTTATACTTATATCTTGCTGATTTTCCTATTGCCTTATACATTTCTCCCAATGTTGTATCCTTTCTTATTCTTGCTTGCTTTTTGTTCATGCCTTTGCAGAATTACATTTCTTTTTCTTCTCAACTCCAGTTCTTTGTTGCCACCACTAGAGAAATTTGCAGATATTTTGTGTAATGAAGAAAACACTGCAATCTCTGATGACACTTAAATGGAGGCAGTACTAACAGCAGTGTTGTGGTATACAGATTACAGTGTTGTTTTTCCTGTGACCATTCTCTTACAGCAGCTCTGGATGATGCTGACCTGGTACACAGATACCAGTCCTGTCAGCAGGTTCAGTATGTTTCAGCCATTAAAACCAATAACCTACTATAACCTGACTCTTGTGTTGTGCATTTTCTGTAACCTGCTTTTCCTTTTAGTAATTTTTTTCGTCTCCATACATAGATTTTAATTTATATCTAATTTATGTTTGAATATTTATATTTTAATTTGTATTAATTTTTCCTAACATAAGTATTAATGTACACTGTCTACCTTTTTAGAGCAGTGTTTGCTAGCATGAAGTGCTAAACAGTGAGGCTTACAAATCCTGTGGCATTCAATGTTTGATCAAACTTTGCAAATATTGATACATGTAAAAGATCTTAGACCCATATCACATAGTGTGTTTTTCCTGCCTGTGTAAAAATGCGAATGAAGATCTACCTGATGCTGTGTGACACAAGCCTTTATAGCCTTTATTTATGCTAGCACAATAACCTAAAACAAAAATTATAATCAACTGACAGATTTTCAAAAACTTACCTTCAGGAGTGCACGTGTGTGTTGGTGAGGTTAAGTGAACAGATATTAAGGGACACTTCTACAGATTCCATATGGGCATATGAGGAAACTTCAGGCAGCTTTGTAAAACCGAGGCGAGGCATATGCTATCCCACAGGCAATTTGCGTTCTTGCCGGATAGAAGGCATTTTGAGGAGATTAGTCACCTACAGTAGAGAATTTTTATTCAGGGCAACTAATCTTCCCATGTGCCGGTGCCCTAAAGGTTAGTGGGAATTTTCATTTTTTGGAGACATTTTGTAAGTGATGGAGCTGTAATGGCCCTCTTAATTTTATGCTTCTTCTAATAAACTACTCAATCTTATCATTACGGAAAGAGATTTTAGGAAATTGGCACAATCGGGTGCATTCCATCAGTGAGTTAGGCTGAATGGTGGAGAACTCCCAGTTCAAAAAATCACCATTTGCAGGGTGCCGAGTATTGAAAGGGGGCGATGTTAACAACTGTATATATAGGTTCTTTTTTTTTTTTTCTTTTCCAGAGCCCAAGATCAGTGCCACTGAGGAAATAACCATAAAGAAAGATACCACACCAACACCTATTTTCTTGCAGTGTAACCTCACTGTAACTTCGAGCCAAGGTGAACTAGAAAGTGTCTACTGGACAAAAAATGGCTTGGAGGTTCAAGACACGCGCAAAAACTCTCCTGAATTTGTCATGGAGCTGAAGTAAGAGGGTTTTGGGTATATGGACATGCTATAAACAACTGAGGTCCCTCCCATTTGTTGAGAAATATGGTTTTGTAGCTACTGTGTCTAACAGCAGACAAAGGCCAAGGTCCATCAGGCAGATGACTGCCACTGTTCTATGCCAGAGAGTTTCCCCTTGTGCCGTTAGTCATAAAGTAAATTAGGTTGGAGAAGGTACTAAATAATTCTTTAGTCAATAGTTAACCTGAGACAAAGGTGGCAGTAGGGGAATGGGCAAAATAGTAAGGGTAAAAACGAAACACAGCTGCATTAGATATCTAAAATTAATAAAAAAATGTTTTGTTGCGAATAAAAATAAGTAGACATATTTTCAATACAAGCATTATTTATTTTATTAAAGGAAAAGTAACAACAAAATATGAAAGTATTTTAAAGTAAGTAAAATATTATGTACTGTTCCCTGCACTGGTAAGGCCTGTTTATAAACACAGGCCTGCCCCCTTGCCTACACAGCATCTTATTTGTATAAACTATAGGAGCATTTTACCAGTGCAGGGTAACAGTACATTATATTATAATTGCTTTTGAAATACTTTGTGTTACTGGTCATTTAAAGGGAAAGTTTACCTTCAAATGAAATTTTAGTATGCCAATATTAAAAAAAAAATAACACAAAAGACTAATTACATGTTGTCATAGAATACTACTATCTACATCATACAGGTGCCTTTAGATTGATTAGATTTCTCCTTAATCCTGGTCACATCACACCTTCTTGCTAACATAAAATCTCTGTTTTCTCAAAGGATCGCAAAGCCAAAGGCAGATGACTCTGGAGAATATATGTGTGTGTTCACCTTCAAAAACAATTCCCCACCAGCCAATGCTACTATTGAAGTGAAAGGTATACTAACATAAATCAGAGACTATATTATGTTGCTCAAAATAATAAATGCTTGGGGACAGCCATAATGTTGTCCCATATCCTGCCAAAAAGCTGCCAAGGTTAGGAGAGGTTGAGATGGCAGCTAGTGTTGGCCATGTATATCGAGCGTAAGTAAACAGAACTTTTTGTGTACAGAATGTTAGAGAGACTGACATCAGAAACAGAATATTTTTTTTACATTTATCATAACGTTGTCTTTGTCTTAAAATAATTTTCCCAGTGCCTTTACATCTTATATCACCTATCTGACCCTCCCGTGTTCCTCTGAGGCGGCTGCCATATTTGTGCAGCAGTAGTCCATAAGCGTTAGAAGCCATAACTGACAGGTTGAGAAGGTACAGTCAGGCTGGCAAAACAGTCAGGTCTAGGAACTCCAAGTAACAATTACTATCTGTGAAAAACAATCAACATGACCTATAGGTAACGTTTAATGTTAATTACATATTTTAAAGAGTATAAGCACATTTCTAAAAAGCTGGGCCACTGAGTAAAATATAATCATTAAACTTATATTTAATTGCCAGTAGTACAAAGACAACATATCTCATGTTAAAACTGAGAAATGTTATTGTTTTCTGAAAAATCTATACTTGTTTTGAATTTGATGCCAGTAACACATTTTCAAATTGTGAAAGGGGCTTGTTTACTGCTGTGTTGCATCACCTCTTCTTTTAACAACATTTGTAAATGCTTGGAAACTAAGGAAGGCCAATTGCTGTAGTTTTGAAAGTAAAATGCTGCTTACATTTCAGGGTCTCCTTTTTCACATTTTTCATTTTATAAGTCAGCAAACATTTTTAATGGGTGAGAGGTCTGGAGTGCGCAGGCCAGTTTAGCACAGACTTAACTATTATGGCGCCATACTGTTACAATACATGCAAAATACAGTCTGGCATTTTCTTGCTGAATTAAGTAGGGCCTTCCCTAAAAAAAACATCTGGTTGGCAGCGTATGTTGCTCCAAAACCTGTAGTTATCAGTCAGCATTAATTATGCCATGTGCACTAATTCATACCATAATGCAGGGGTCCCCAACCTTTTTTACCTGTGAGCCACATTCAAATGTAAAAAGACTTGGGGAGCAACACAAGCATAAAACTTGTTCCTGGGGTGCCAAATAAGGGTTGTGATTGGGTATTTGGTAGCCCCTATTTGTACTGGAAGACTACAGGATAGTCTGTTTGGCAGTACAGCTGTTTTTTATGCAACCAAAACTTGCCTCCAAGCCAGGAATTCAAAAATAAGCCCCTACTTTGAGGCCACTGGGAGCAACATCCAAGGGGTTGGAGAGCAACATGTTGCTCACGAGCCACTGGTTGGGGATCACTGCCATAATGGATGCTGGCTTTTGAACAGGGTGCTCATAAAGTGCGGCATCCATGATTTCCCCAAAAAATGTTCAAATTTTGATTCATCAGACCACAGGGCAGTTTTCTACTTCAATTTGGTTTTCTGAAGTATTCTTGAGCCCATGCAGCAATTTTGAGAACAATGTCTGTTTTTAATGCAGTTCTGCCTGAGGGCATGAAGATCACAGCCATCCTGTATTGGTGTTGGCCTTGTTCCTTGGGAACAGACATTTTTCTGGGTTCTTTTGAACCTTGTTGCATTCTGTTTTTATATTTTACAGTGTACACTTAATGGATCTTTCTATTATTAGGATCACAATACCTTAAGTTTGCTAAAGAACATTTAAACATGAAATTAAGCCAATAGGATTGTTTTGCCACTAATATGGATTCATGCAGCTTAGTTGCCATATAGTACAAGATACAGGTATGGGACCTGGGGGGATGTTTTTGTAATTTGGATCTCCATACCTTAAGTCTGCTAAAAAATAATTTAAAACCCAGCAGGTTTGTTTTGCCACCAATAAGGATTAATTATATCTTAGTTGGGATCAAGTATCGGGTATTGCTTAAATATTATGAAGAAAAAGGGAATATTTTTTTTAAAAATGTGAATTATTAATTTAAATTACAGGTTTCTGGATTAGGGATCCCATACCTGTAATACCTGTACCATACTTTTGGTATTAAAAGATTATTAGTTCATCAGGTTTAAAGGCATTATGTATTTTGATGTTCTTATTTCCTATGTGGGGATTCCATGGTCTTTGCTAATAGTAGAGAACATGTAACACTGGTGCCAGATAAGGTGATGGAAATAACTCTGAGGATTACAAATAAATTTAGCCAAGAAGAAATGCCAAAGGTTAAGTTCTGTTTAGCTCTCAGCGCCATCTGTTAGTTGAGGCAAGACAGGAAAGCATAAAGAATGGATGTCTGCTTGTGTGTTACGAAAGGCAGGATGCCTTCATGAAATGTGTATAAATGTATGTATATCTTTATGAACTATTTTGTTAAAAGAAAACTATTAAAAATATATATTTGATATTTCTTACATTTTAAAACCACCCTTCACAAATGCTAAAGATGAACATTACACCAAACAGTCTTATCAGTCTGGCTTTGTGAGAGAACTTCTGGGAAAGTCAGGGAGTAATTCTTAGGTTTAAAGGAGTGGTCCATCTTTCAGGAACTGTTCCTTTTGTATTCTTCTCAAATATATATCTCCTCAAACCGATTGCAAATTAATATTAAAGTGATACAAATGTATCTGGTTTGGTCTGCACATGGAGCCAACTCATGAAAAACAAATCTAGATTCAGTTGCAAAAAAAACTTAAATCTCAAACTTGCTTAAATAAAAGCTTAAAAATTGCATTTTTATAATGACATTTTTTTAAATTAATGTCAAAACTTTGAGTTATGTCATAATTCTAATTTGGGATTTTTAGCACAAAAAAAGTTGAACATTGACAGACCTGCCCCTTCATTTTCATGGTTGGTGATTTAGCTAGTGGGTGAGATGACAGTCAGGCTTTTTGAAACCATTTATTAGCAAAGTGGAGCAAAAAAAATAATAAAAACTTATTGAAAAAGTGCTTATATGCCTTTTATGAAAAAAAAAAAAATCCTTAAAGGTTAACCACCCATTTAATCTTAATTATTATATTTTGCAAACATATCTTCAGCAGTGAGCTGTGTGGAGCAAGTTTGGCACACAGATATTTATTAAAATGTCTTGCCACTTTTTGTTGCTGCCAGATCAGA
This sequence comes from Xenopus tropicalis, assembly GCF_000004195.4. NCBI lineage: Eukaryota > Metazoa > Chordata > Amphibia > Anura > Pipidae > Xenopus > Xenopus tropicalis. Next base: position 92,487,207 of record NC_030679.2, on the reverse strand, counting down.
CTATAAAACAAGCACAAATAGTGAATGATATTAGCTCCAAGAATGAATTTATCATTATTTGGGGTTAAAAACTCCTAAAACACGTACAATCGGATCAGTCATTCGGATCAGATTACAGCAGAAAGGAATTGGGGCTGCCTGTGGCAGCAGGGAAACCTGGATTGATTATTTCAACAACAGTAAGAAAAATTATATTGGAAACTTGTTTATTTTTAGGGATTGGACAATGACAGGGTATTGTATCACATTGGCAAAGCACCCAAAATGTCTTCCTTCTTTGTTTTAATATAACCTTGAGCACATTTGATGTTCAGTATTTGCAAACAAGCAGAGCAAAGACCTACACTAGCACAAACTCAATCTTTGACCGATCATAGGGTTTATGTCATGGAAGCTAAATAGAGAATGAGAAATGCAAATGACTGAATTTTATGTATGTATTTATTTATTTTAGCTGTTCCAGAAATTAGTGGTCATAAAAAAAGTGAAAACAAAAATGAAGGACAAGAGGCTATACTCTACTGCAAATGTGTTGGATACCCACCTCCAGATTGGACGTGGTATAAGATAACTGATGGAGGTCTAACGGTAAGTATGCAGTAACTGAAATTCTGGATATATATTTTTTCTTCTGGGGTACCCAAAAAATTATTGCAAATTCTTTTATATTAGTCATCCTAATTTAGAGAATAATCCAAAGGGAAAAAAGAATTATTAGGGAACTTTTAGCCAATGGCAAATAGCACCTCTTAAAATCTACTAAGATATTGACTTAACTGGTTTCACTTTCTATAGAAGCTTTGGCACGGCATTGTCAATACCCTTCTGGAACTGTAGTAAAGACTTTCTGTTCCTTTTTATACACAATTTTTTTTTTTTGTTTTTTTTTTCTTTAAAAAAGTCCTAAAGAAGAGAAAAGCTTTGCCATATGTTTATGTGCTTAGGTAGCACTTTTCTTTAAATGATTTTTACAGTGCAAAATTAAAATGTTTTATACTTTTCCCAAAATAGACCTCTTATAAGAGACCATACATGCAGTGGAATAACTTATATCTTTCTAGGCTCCCTCTTCTTGTTTGTTATTACAAAAGCGTATCGTTAGTAAAATAAAGTCAGGTAGCTGATCTCTGAACTTGGGTCAACATCCATAAGTGTTTTGTTTTTTTTTTTATTGGGCAAAACAACAAATAGGTCACTGTCTGGCAAAGATCCTTTTATGTTTTTTTGTCTACTAATTATCTTTTGTGTGCACATTTTTTTCATGGGGCAAAGGTCACTCCTCCACGGTCCCCACTCCCGGCCCTCTCGCACTACACTTCCAGCCCACGCCATGCCACTATGTGGGGTCTGCTGTATAGTTACGCTACTGAAACTAAGTATATTCTCTTTGCATAACAATATGTTGTGTGCACTGGCACACGCAAAATTTGTGTGTGTGCATACGCACATACTAATTAGGTCAGTGTTGTATGCAGTCAGGTTTATCTCATAATATTCAGCTAGAAAGGTCCTGGCCAAAAGAAAATGAAGAAGGCATTGCTTTTGCAGAGGGCCCCTTTGGGAACTAAACCCACTTGTACCTTTTTCTCCCCCCAAATATTCCCAGTTTGTCATTGTCTTAAGACTTTAGTTTAGCATTGTCCATAATTAAATCAATTTTGTATTTGAATTTAAAAAAGAAGGCACAGTTAAGATTAAGTAAGCTTTATCAGAAAGGTCTATGTAAATATACCAATAAACACTCACAGTAATGCTGCTCTGAGTTTCAATAGAAACATGGCATTCCTTTACTTCAATTCTGTACACATCGACTTCTATATCAGACTTCTTTCTCTCACCTCCCGGGCATGGGCATGAACCTATGCAACTTGCTTCTCTCTCGCTCTCCCCCTCCTTATTCCCTCCTCCATGTAATCTGAGCCCAAAGTTACCAGTGAACAGGGAAAGATAACTGGCAGCAGGAGAAGGAAGTCACACAAAGCTAAACTATTGGGAGAAAACAGTGTCCGTAGCTTTCCTTCCCTTTTAACCAGATATTGTGTTGCTTGATTGATTTTTTTTTAAGGTCCTACTGATGGTAATCAGCTGTTTCTCCTACTGTAAAACTTCTTTGTGTCAGTTCCTGCCACCTTTGTAGTTGAAATTGCTATCTGCCCTGGCACAGGGGACACTAGTATGGACTTGGTTTCTCTAAGTAACTGCACTGCTTTGTAAATTAGCCCAGTATTTGAAACTAAGATCAACAGCAAACAGGGAAATTTGGGAGCATTTTATTGTTTCATGGGCGGGGGTAAAGTGATCACATTGGCCTCCATTCACTTTAATTAACAATTGTAACCAACCAATGCAGTTTAATTAAAGTGATTATCACTCAAAAGTGCTTAAAGGACATGTAAACCCCACACACAAAAATGTAATCGGTAAATAGCCTCTTTGAAATCTTTCAATACCTGCCACACTGGCTGTCCAGAGATTAATATTAAGGCTGCAACATGTCTCCTCCTCTAACCCACTCAGCCCCCTCCCTTGGGAATTTGCTTTGGCTGTTGGCTTGTGGGCATGCTCAGTTGTTCTAAGCTCAGATTACTAAACATGCCCCCAGTCTAGCAGCCAGTGAAGAGATGGCATTGCTGGTTCCCATAGAAACTCAGCTCTAGCTGTCTGCTTCAATTTTTTTCTCCCAGCCAACTCTGAGCTCAGCTCAAACAAAGCAGAACTTTTATCAGAGGCAGTTGTGCCTGTGTGAGCCTGTATTCTTGATGAAATGTATGCTGAATAAGGGTCTGTATGTGTGTATGCTGTTTGCAGATTTAAATGCATCCAATTATGTATCAGAGGAAAAATGGCCACCGGGTGAAAGCTGCTATTTGCTTTAGGAAAATGTGATGGTGCTAGCAAACGGAGGGGATATATGCAGTACAAATGATGCCATTTGGGTGGGTTAGACGTGCCCAACTGATATACATTGTAGGCAAATGTAGGCTTTACATGTCCTTTAAATGTGATGTAAACCCTGCTGCACCGCACTGCTCAGCTTTTCTCATTTGTTACTGGATTACAAATTCCAGAATAATGTTACATATTATGAAAGTGGTGGAATGCTGGGATCTGTAGTCCAGCAACAGCAGGGTTGTATTCTCAAAGCAATATTGCACAATTAAACTTCCTAAACTTTTCCTCAAATCTTCACTGCTTTAAAATGTGAAAAATCCTCCAATGAGAATCCCAGCTGATCTGTGTAAATCTAGCTCCCTGTTCTTTGTTCCTGCAATCTGCATTCTCACTTGTCAATTCTTTTTAATTTATAATAAAGTTATTAGTAGAATTTCCATTGGTGAATTTTCAAGCATCTATAATTTTTTTTTTGGTAACTTTTATAGCAAAACTAGGGGGTGCAGTGGAACAGCATCATGGCTGGGTTTACAACCCCTTTAAACATGCTTACTGCAACAAAATGCTGTGTGCAACTATCTTAAAGGAAAATAAAAAGGAATACCCCCAGAATAAATAACTTATACTTAACCAGATGGTTTGTCACATTAAGTGGCCTATTAAAGAATCTCGCCAAACTGGAATATATATCAGTAAATATTGCCCATTTAGATTGTTTACCTTGAGCCACAATTTAGTGATGGGCTGTGTGCTCCCTCGGAGTCACCTGGCTAGAAATAATGCAGCTCTAACTGTAACAGGAAGTAGTGAAGGAGCAAAAGACTTTGTCTATTCATTGGCTGATGTGGCCTTGCATGTATGTATGTGGGCCCTTGGTTTGTGTGTGTGCACTGTGAATCATATAATCCAGAGAGTGGTCCTTAGTACTAAAAATGGTAGTTTTCTATTTAGGATTTCCCAATGGCACAATCTACTAAAAAAAAAAATATATATATATATATATATATATATATATATATATATATAATTATTTTTTTTTAATTTTTTTTTATGAAAATAGTTTATTTAGATGAATAAGGGATTTACACCTGAGCTGCTTTATGCAATATTTTTTTTTTATAGAGACCTACATTGTTTGGGGATATCAAGAATCAGATCTATGTATGTATCCTTTCTTACAGTAATAATAAAACATTAGTATAGTCCATTTTCTGGTTGAATAGAATCCAGACATTTTCTTTTTGTTCATAGGCTTTTTGGCAGATGTATAGATTAGATATTGTTGATGGTGCTTATTTTTCTCCTATTATTTTACAGGAGGTCAACAATGCAAGTGGACGCATCTTTATTACCAACAAAGATAACAATACAGAGCTGAGAATCATTAACCTGGATATCAATAATGACCCTGGCACTTACCTTTGTAATGCCTCCAACACTGTTGGCTCAGACAACACCACCACCATCTTGCGTGTACGCAGTAATTTAGCACCTCTGTGGCCCTTCTTGGGTATTGTTGCAGAGATTGTTATCCTGGCTGTCGTTATTGTGGTGTATGAAAAGCGCAAGAGGCCGGACGAGGTGCCAGACGGTAAGAGTTGGGAAAAGGGATGTTTGTAATTGTAAATTATTAGCTTCTAAAACTGAAAAAATAAATTGGGATAAAGAGAGTGGTCCCCTGTTTAATTGAAAACATTTTTCTCATGTTATTTTTCTCCTGGCACAAAAATCTGGATATATTGTGCAAAATCCAGAGCATCACAAACCATTGTGAAGCCACTAGATTTTGAAGTAAGCTTGTGCATGGAGACCAACCTAAAAGGTTGCTGTTTGCCTTAAGATTTATTGCTTATGCAGGGGTAAAATTCATCAAATTAAAGATGTCTTGTAGGCAAAAATGTGTATTTTATTTAGTTTTTATGTATTTACATTCAGAATAGACATTTTGCGCTTCAGGAAAATGTAAACAAAAGCTGGCTAGATATTCATAAAGCATAATGTTAAGGCAGATAAATCCCTTGCAGATGTCTTTATTACACCAAAGAAAATGAAAAATACAGATCCTCACAAAAAAAACTGGGGAAGAAGTGATTCATAACTTTCAACAAAAATATGACTAAGCAGGAAAACAGCAACAGCGAGCCAAAAATCCATAGCTACTTTTGTTCTGAATTGTTGATCTTCAGATGGGTTTTATTCACACGCATGTTAAAATGCCTTTCTCTGCCCTTACTTTTTCACACACGCAAACACTCTGCAAGTTGTTCCCATAGTGTATCTGTGTCCAAACTGTACAGTGTTGTGTGTTTTGTTTTGGTTTTTTTAAAGAATTCCAAAAAAATGATGGAAAGCAACTACATTTCTGATAAAACCAAAGTTGAATTAGCCAAAATTGGGATAACCGAGGACCATATTTTGTACACGGTAAAACTGTGGAGTTGCTTTCAGTCCTGTGTGACTATTACCTATTTTAGGCAAATTGTTTTGTATAATAAGTTCTGAGTAATATATTGGTGAAATAGAGCTACCTATATGTGAGCGCTTAAAGGAACAGTAACATCAAAAAATTAGTGTTTTAAAGTAATTAAAATATAATTTGCTGTTGCTCTGCAAAAAAACTGGTGTTTTTGTTACAGAAAAGCTACTATATAAATAAGCTGCTGTGTAGCCATGGGGGCAGCCATTCAAGCTGGAAAAAAGGAGAAAAGGCACAGGTTACATAGCAGATAACTAGTAGATAAGCCCCATATAATGGGGGTTTATCTGTTATCTGCTAAGTAACCTGTGCCTTTTCTCCTTTGAATGGCTGCCCCCATGGCTACACAGCAGCTTATTTATATAAACTATAGTAGTCTTTCTGAGGCAAACACACCAGTTGTGGCAACGCAGGGCAACAGTACATTATATTGGTGTTACTTATATACACTTTCATTTTTTGGTGTTACTGTTCCTTTAATACAGTCCTTCCTGTGTTGTGACATGGGACATTGGTAGTTACAGGTGTTACATATTCCAATTGAATGACATATATTATGTACACAAATGCATTTCCCTTTTATTTTCAGGGTACATTTGTTTACAGATGGCACACTGATTCCAGGCAGGTTTCCATGCAACAGCTTTCAGATGCATAGGGTGCATCTGTAATTGCTTGTCCAATGAATAGGGAATAATTTCCAGTTTGCTACCCACCCACAGAGCTTCAAATCTGGGCAATAAAAAAAAAAAAAAAAATCAAGCACCCAGAGTTGCCATTGCCCTGAAGCTGGCTTGTGGCTGTAATACACCTATAGAAAGTACCATTTGTGCTGGTCTGCCCCATGTTGCACCATCACTGGCATAGCATCCTCCTGTCAGTGGTCACATTGGGTGGATTTCGGCACAAAAATGCCAAACGCTGTAATTTCATGCATATCCAACAGGCAGAGTTATACATACATGCACACACATGCAACGTTTTGTTATTTACCCCCCCCCCCCCCCCCCCCCCAGATAAGAGAGAGCCTGTTAAATAGCCTGTAATTTCCATTTGAGCAAGTTCTCATTTTTAATTTTAGTGTTTGTGATCCAGGGCAACATATGTACTCGGTCACCTCCTTTGATTTTGTATTTTTAAACTGTACTGTAATTTGATTTATTAATTTATAGAATCAACATTTTATGTTCTGTCAAGTAAGAGCTAGCTTTTAAAGTAGCCTTTTTAAGATCATTTCTATTTTACCGTAAGAAATAATTTGTTTGTTGGGCTTAACACATCCCTCTCAAGTTTCTTCCCTTCCTATGTATGTAAGGTAAGTGCTAGTCCTGAATGCTCTGCTTCTCGATAATATTGTGTCCGAAAGTAACGTCACCCAGATGTTCATGTTTTCATGCTTTTGTTTCTAACTACTAGGCCTGTGTACAATCCCATTCAGTCTGATATATGAATGCCGCCTTGCTGTTGGCATGGAACACACTGCTGAAATGTTTGCCTGTGTTTTCATTATGGTTTATTATTAAAGCTTTTAACCATTTTGGATTCTTAGTGAAAAAAATTATTGAAATTTGAATTGTAATGGAATACAGGTATTCATATGTTCTTCTGTGAATGCTACTCATTTTGAAGGATTAGCAAAGCACTTTGAAATATGAGGGTTCTCATCAAATTCCTCCCTCCATCATTTAAGCCTTTTAAGCTTTACTAATGGCAGAAGAGTTAGTCTCTTAGGTATAATTGCTCAAAATCCTTCAGTTCAGCAGTGCATTTCAAACCAACCAGCATGACTAAGGTTTGTTCCTGCTGGCTATGACTTGCTGCTTCTCTAGTTACCCCTATGCATCTTTAATAGGCTTTAGTTGACCTGCAACCCATTTCTTTCAATCTAAGATGCTTTGTTTCGAAAAGCATTGCTGTTAGCCCAAGACCTTGACCGTAAGGTGCAGTGAGCACTACTGATTCAAGTGGCTCAACGTGGCTTTACAGCAGCCAGTTCTACAGAGTGCACGGCTCACTAAAAGCATGCTAACGGCAGATGTTTTTACTGCTATCAATGTAGTTTCTGTTGCTATAGTGGTACTAGTTACATGAATTCCAAGACAAAAATTCGCCTTGGATGACTTTCTAGAGAGCCCTTTTCTCAAAGGTTGTTTGTTAAAACTTGATATGATGGTAGTTACCTCCATAATGTGCGTTGAGCATGAAGCTGTTAAGGTCTGGCTTAAATTTCATCCCATCTACTGTTTGAACAAAAAGGGCTTGACTTTATATGACCAGTAACATTTCTATGCATTATAGCACATGGGATTGCAAGGTAATTTATTGCAACTTATATTGTTTTACTTAAGATGGCAACAGTGTGGTGAATTTGTTATTTATTTTATTTTTTTTGTTTTATAACATATATAATAACTTATTTTGCGTCTCTTTATTTTTTTTCTAAGTTTGTATCCGCTAACCATATGGAAGATGTATGCGTGTGTGTGTTGGAAATCCTCAAAATAAAAAAAAATAACATGTAGTTAGTTTTTCAAAGTATGCAATACACCGCTCACTGGCAATAGAAAGATTCCTCAGTAGTAGGTTGTGTCTATCCTGCTCTATTCAGAGTTAGAACTGCCTCCGTATTCTGCTCTTCCTTGCACCATTTTCTCCTCTTCTCCTCACATTTTGCTTGTCTTCTTTCTTAGCAGCTCAGATTGGATCACTTTGCCTGCTTCTTTCCTCCCAAGGGTTTTATTTATTTATTTTTTTGTCTATTTTAAATTTTGTTTTTAGGGAGGGGGGGGATCCAGGGCAGCATCTTCTCTAATGATATTTGTCGGTTACTGTGACTTCTTTTTTTTTTTCCCCCTTCAATTGCATCAATCCCTAAATATTATGGTGGTAAGTGCGAGTTCTGCATGCTTTTCCAGTTTGTCTAATCTCGCTTCCGTTGTTGGGGTTGCTCAAGCCCGTGATGTTAACACTCGGAAATTTCCCTCATCAACTCTTCACAACTAATTTTTTAGTTTGCTATTTTTTTCTGCCACTTATAAATTAAATTTGTTTCTTTATCAATGTTCCTCTAACGCTTTCACCCTGCTTCCTCTATCTTATCTTTCCTTTTCACGTAACGCAGGATCTTGGCCTTTATATTCTATTGTAGCTGACAATAATAGGCCTAGAGTTGACACGTAGGCATTGGGCTTGATTAGATAAAGAAAGAATAGTCCAAATTAATATTGCTGAAGGTTAATAATTTTAGCCACTCAATAAACATTTAGATTTTTTTGATGCATATTTGCAACTGCCTGTTTTCCTAAAACCTTGAATTGTTAATAATAATTAAAGTTCATTGCTGCATGCTATTTAACATTTGTTCTGAAAGGGTACTTGTGAAACTTTTTTAATTTATAGCTATCTTACAAACCTCCAATACTTTTAGGGCTCTGGCACACAGGGAGATTAGTTGCCTGCGTCAAATCTCCCATGTCTCGGGCGACTAATCTCCCCGATATGACATCCTACCAGTGAAAATGCAAATCGCCAGTGGGGTGGCATATGCGGCACCGCGTTCGCGGAAGTTGCCTCTCGAGGCAACTTCAGCAAATCGCCGGCGCCGCGTGTGCCATCCCACCGGCGATTTGCATTCTCACCGGTGGGATGTCATGTCAGGGAGATTTGTCGCGGGCGACTAAAAGATCTTAGGAAGGAGGAATAAGTAAGCTGTGTTATCTGAATGGAGCAAAGGCTGCACTGGCATTGTCCCTATTTTCATTTGTTTTGCCTCAAATCTCTTCCTAGTAATGTATAATATATGGGCATAATAAAGTATACATATTTGCTTCTGCTGCATACAATTTTCCTTTTTTGTGATAATGCAGATTAATTGCACATTAACATGAAGTATTACTCAATACAATTATTTATTTCAAAAGCAATGTAGGGTATAGTGTCAGCCAAACATGGATGTGTCAATCGCAGTGAAAATCAAATTATGTGAAGTGCAGAAAGAAGAATTCATCCCATATTTTGAGTAGTCAAAATGCAGCTAAATAAAATCTACTTTCTAAAGGAAATTTACAATAAAACCAAAAAATCCCTGTGTCCAGGATTGCACCATGTTAGAGGGAAACCATAGCTCCTAGTAAAGTCTTCCCTTCAGTCTTTTTCTGTGGGCCAGTGATCTGGACAGCCAGATGGTATTTTAACGTGCAGGTTGGAAATAAGAATAATAGGAAAAATAATTAAAAGAAAAAAGCTATTAAAATGAATTTCCAAGATCAGATAAAAAGCTGATCATGTAGTGGGCTGATTATTTCTCATATAGCAAATTGGAGGGCCAGATTAAATTAAAATGACAATGTCATACAGAGAAGTCTATGGAGCATTTGAGGGCAACCTCCCCCCCATGGATCTCTAGTTGGATAGCCCTGCCCTAGATCTTAAGCCTCAGTCTGTTACCCTACTTGTGCCTACATGTACCATATTTGATTCTATGATGACTGTTTTAATTTACATGAATAAAATTTTAAAATATAACTAAATGAACTGCAGAGGTCCAACCGGTAAAGTCATAAACAGTCTTTTCTGGTTACGTTCTTGTTTTCTGCACCTTAGATATTCTTGTTTTTCCCGATGAGAATTATAATGCAGATGGATCAGAACCTAACGCAGCTTCAGTACCAGGCACACCTACTCTTCATTTCCATGGGAAGGATTAGTACTTTCAGTCTGTACATAGATTGTAGCCTGGGATATCTAGTCAATACCTTTTTAAATTGATGTTGAAGAGGGTTAGTAATTGTACCTTTTCCATGTATTTTTTGAACCACATTTTTAATTGAGCCCCCCCCATTAACAACTCAAAAAGGGGATAAACATACTTCCTGTTTACTTGTAGATCGCAGAGCGCTCATGGAACTCATGTCATATATCATGTGTATGATATATAGATAAACATATATAGATAGATATACATATTATAGATATACTTATGGCTTATCATTTTAGAGGAATGATTGTTTTAAGAAATTTGCTTTGATATCTACTCCTGTACATTATTGATACAGTTTAGAATTATAAAGGGCAGGGGACGTAACTACAGAGGAAGCTGACCTAGTGGCTGCAGGGGTCCCAGGAGTGCAGAGGGCCCAGTGATTCCCTAATTAATCCACAGTTTTAATATATCTTGGCAGAATATTTCAACTTACCAATAGTTTGGGGTGGTAAATTGAATTTGCTTTGGAACCCAGTAAAATCCAGTTACACCATTGATAAAAGGGAAGTAATTGATTTTATATGAGTAGTTGTGTAAAGGTTAGGCAACTAAAAATGCTGTAATCCATATGCTGGCATTACAGTACCAATGGCAAGCTATCCTGTCATGTGTGTTAAGTTCAGACCCTGTGCAAACTTTTAACACCTTCCAGCAGTGATGTTTTTCTTCCAGTGAATGGTTTGGATTTTGCCTGTTTGTGTGTATGTGTGTACAGGGAACTGCTTGTTGTCATTTTAGGCCCTGTGTTTACCTGTAATTTTCCTATGCATTAATACGGCACGCAGAAGCCACCTACCTGCATCCTCAGTCTGATTTTTCTGTCTCATTTCAAAATGCATTTTCCCAGCTGTGGAGAACAGTTGATATTTTGTGAATCTTTTTTTCAATGTTTTTTGTTTTATTACGAGACTGTATTTTTGTTTGCTACCTGTTGGCTTTGCCAATGCATTGTCAGCAGGTAGAGAGGAAGTAATAGAGATCCTGTGATCATATTACTCCATGTTTGTGCTCATGCAGGTGCTAATGATCGTTTCAGAGAGTGTTACTTCTTTCCATCTTTTTGCTTCATGTGCACTAGTCTTCTTGTGGAATCCTGCTGTAAGTTTCTTCAAGACTTCAGTGAATACTAGAACACAATTAGCATTAAAAAACAAACAAAAAACAGCAGCCAGCAGGGGATGCACATGTTAGGTACAACTAGACATAATGATTGTATTCATAATCTTAATGTTTTCAGTCAGATGCAAAGGCATTATTTGCAGTCAGCTGATTTAACTGATAACATAAGTTCAACCTGAATGCCAGAAATCAGCACTATCTGCTTTTTGCGTCTAATTGGCCCAGTGTTGATATACCAAATGTTTGCGTCCACTTGGATAGCACTGGTCCTAATGACATGTTCTTTGAGTAGCTGAAGTCTGACGGGGAAGAGCTTGTGGGATGTTTCATGCCAGTAGTTCCTTTTGCGTCTGCTTACCCCCCTCTGAAGGTGGTATTTTTTTAGGCAAATATAGCTTTTTTTCCTAGAGAAGTTTAGTTGTCTGCGCAGTAACTGTAGATTGAGTACAGGAGTAGAAATATATATGAAGGGCATATTCCACAATTGCTATAACCCCACTGCAAGAAAACAACCAGCAGGATTTTACAACTGAAATGTTGGGTTTGTCTTGTCATTAATTTTTTTGAGAGTGAACTACTGGAACTAAGGGGACATGATGGTTTAAATAAACCAAAGGATTCTGTCCACTACAGTTGCAGTCCTTCATGGCCAATACAACTTAAAACATCATTTTGAGTGACATAAGCAGCCATTTAATAAGGTGCTCTCCACTTCTTGTGGCTGTGATGCCTCCATGATTTACTGAGTGCATTCCAATTGCACCAGTATAAGCCTTTTTGTAATAATGGCAGTACTGACTCTCTTCCAAATTTTTTTTCTCCTCATTTGTGTCTTCTTGGATTGGTTGGCTGCAGATGACGAACCAGCTGGACCAATGTAAGTAAACCATTTATCTTATGTTTTGAGTTTTACATTGTAACATAGTAACTTAGGTTAAAAATACCTTTCCCAATATTAAGATGGAACTTCCTTTTTTCTAATTGAATGGATGACCTTGTGTCTTCTGGGAGGTCCTACTGGTGAATTAAGCATTAGAGAGTTTATTGTATGTGTTGCCCTTATAAATTTATATATAGTTATCATATTTCATATAAGTGCATTTTCTTCAGTGTAAACAGCCCCAACTTGGCCAGTCTTTCTTCATAACTGAGACTTTCCATACCCTTTACCAGCTTAGTTGCCCTTCTCTGGACCCTCTCTAACTCAATAATGTCCCATTTGAGCACTGGAGACCAAAACTGAACAGCATATTCTAGATGTTCTGTAAAGTAGAAAAATTACCCCCTCCTCCCCCGAAAACATTGCCTCCTTTAATACAAATGAAAATCTTGTTTGCCCTTGCAGCTGCTGCCTGACATTGCTTGGCTACAGCCAAGGTAATTATCTACAAGGACTCCAAGGTCCTTCTCCGTTATGGAGTAGCATAGTGCTGTCCCGTTTAGTGTATAAGTGGCTTCAATAGATTTAGATAACTACTGAACTGCTCCTCATTCTCAAACATAATTTTGAATGTGATCCTTTACCAAAGCCTTCATTTAACTTGCCCACCGCAAATGTCAATCTTACTGGCCTATCATTGCCAGGCTGAGATCGTAATGCCCTTTTAATTATAGGAATTATATTCCCTTTCCTCCAATCCATGATACCATACCAGATGAAAGGGAGTCTGAAAAAATCTAAAATAGGGGACTGGCTTAGACTGATCTAAGATCCCTAAATATCCTAGGATGTTTTTCATCTGGCCCTGGTGCCTTGTTCACATTTATTTTGAGTACATCATATGTACTATATCCTACATCAGCCACTGACTAGACTGAGCTCAGCAACCTGTGCCCTTATCTGGTGGGACTGGAAACTCTAACTCCTCAATTGTATGCACTGAAGAATAAAACTGATTAAGCACATTTGCTTTTAACATGTTAATCGATTTCTGTACAGTTAAGGTGCCCATACACTATAAGATCCGCTCGCTTGGCGATGTCGCCAAGCGAGTGGATCTTCACCCGATATCCCCACCTACGGGTGGGCGATATCGGGTAGCAAGTAACTTTAAAAAAAAAATAACACATTACATTTGTGGTTATGGGGCAGTCGGTTTGGGGACCACATCAACGAGCCGATGCGGTCTCCGATCCGACTGGATTCAGGTCAGATATTGGTTGGCCAGGCCGCTCTGCTCTGCCCATACACGGGCCGATTAGCTGCCGAATCAGTCCAAGGGACCAATATCGGCAGCTATAGTTGGCCCGTGTATGGGGACCTTTAGTTCAGTTTAGTCGGTAACCTGACCAAAAGGAGACCTTTGTGTGTTTTGTATCTTTTATAGATTATGAAATCATGCATCATTACGCTCATCTTATTTTATCATCAGTGTCTTTATCATATGTCATTTTGTTTCCTATTGATGCCCATATTCCCCATAGGCCAATGCTAAGCTGTACATGTAATTCATTTTTCCATCACCTTCAGCAGCAACTTCCCTACTCACACATGCATCACACATCAACTGTATTCTCCTTTGGTTTTGGCTAGTGCCTTGTGCTAGTGAGGTCACTGCATGCGTGTACAGTTCTCAGGTATGGGAATGGGTGTGTTTGGAGGGGTCCCGTACAGTTCTCCTGTGGGTTCTCCATATCTGTGTAGCACAATAAGTTGTGCTTTGGTCTCTTTCTTACATTTTTAACTCTGTTGCTTTGCCTGCTGCCATGGTTTTTTTGGCTTGTCAATCTGGATGTGAGTAGATTATTCTATTTTTACCGTGGAAAAGGAGCAACATGCATCTCCTGATCACAAAGCAACATAACTGACCAGCTCAGCCAACTTGCAGTGGTGAACAGATTGTGGTTGCAAGACTTCAAAGGTGTTTTCACCCTGTGTTCTGCTTATCTCCCCTAGGATTCTATTATGTAGGCAGAAACATCAGCACTCTAAATCAGCACAATATATATTTATATAGTCATGGCCAAAAATATTGTAGTAATAGTGCACCAGTCCTGCCAAAAATAGTTGAAACCAACAATGCTGTGTGTGTTCACATTTTGTATTTCTCATTTTGGGACTGGTACAGCACTAAACATTCTGCAAAGGGTGCCTGCAATATAATAATAAAATCATTTGTCTTTCCATTCCACTAGCTAAGTACTGCTAGGCTGGCTTAGTGGAAAGTTTGCTATATGAAAATATGGTGCAGTGCCACATGACGTAGTTATTTTTGAATTCCTGACTTGGTGGCAAGTTTTTGTTGAATAAAAACAAGAGTTACTACCAAATAAAGCCTCCTATAAGCTGATAGTGTGCATAGAGGCCCCTAATAGCCAATCTTAGCCCTTATTTGGCACCTCCATGAACCTTTATGATGCTTGTGTTGCTCTCCTCCGTGTGGCTCACGAGTAAGAAAGGTTGGGGATCCCTGGTCTAAGGCCACTGTTATACTGAAGGAGAATACACTGATCTGCAGGCCTGAAACAAAAGCTAGACCCTTCTTACGTATCTCTGTGCTATCAATGTAGTGCAGAACACCTATTTCCATGTTTAATAGGTCTGTCAATAAATGTAAATGTAATCTGTAAAATGTACCATCAATGAATTATCAATATATGTTATGTAATGGGTAGTAATGAGTATTTAGCTCTACGTCTCTTAAACCACTACCCCCCTACCTTGATGTCATTTTCATGTTTTAGGGCAGGTAGTAGGTCAGGTCATAGATTGGCGGTATATATGTGGTTGCATGTCTCTCTACCTTTGATATCTTACTTCATTATATCTCATAAGAAACATTTTCAAAGACATATTTCTCCTGGTCTCCTTTGGTTTTATTTGACAATTTTTAAATACTAACTATCTTTCCTTTTTAAGGAAAAGCAACTCTACAAACAACCACAAAGACAAGAACCTGAGGCAAAGGAATACAAATTAGAAAACCCTGTAAGTAAGCTTTAGTCTTTAACATTCTTACTGCAACATCCTTGTGGCTTCAGTCACAACCTAATCACGCATAATGTTGGCTAGCAGAGGTTATGCAGGCTTAGTTTCTGGCATTTGGTTTCAACACTGTAATCTTCTGGTTGATATTCTGTGATCTCATAGCCCAAAAAAAAATCTTTATTTCAAAGCAAGAATTGCCATTTGGAATATAGTGCTATCTTGGAATAATCCAGCTCTGCTGTATGGCCCCATATCCCACAAGGTTTTAAGACTGACAAGAGTCTGTATGGCTTTAAATTTAAAATTGGCTGTACACTGGCAGTAACTGGTTTGTGGACCAAACAGCCATATGTGGTACAAGCGGACATACACGGTACTACTGTTTTTTATTTGTTCAGACAAACAGCCCAAAAGATCATGACAGCAGGGAGCAAAGAAGATTCATGGCAACTCTTGCAGGCTTTGATCTAAAGAGGAGGTTGCTCTTAGTTCATATATCAAAACCTGAAGGAATTGCCGGTGCCCACAGAGGGGCAATTTGACAAATAAATATATGGCACCTGTGTGCTATAGAATACAGCTTCAAATAGCACTCCCAAAATAGCATTCTCAAACTAGCACTGACCAAGTTGATAAAAAAAAAAAAAAATACATAATTGAGTGGTGGTTGTTTGCCTTTTAAGCTGATGGTACATGTAATGTTTTCTCCACTGGTGTATTTCATTTGATGGAGAAACATTCTAAACCATGTGCGCCACATCCTGTTGAGTTAATTGGTAAGTGCCTTATACTGTTAGTACAAGCTAGTCTCGCTTCTTGGTCTGAATATACTCCAATGCGCACTTTCAGGCCAAGAGCTAACTCCACTCCCGTATTTTTTCTCCTTTGCATCTCTTCAACTCCTCTCTGCATCCATCTTTTCTTCAGTCCTTTGATATCGGCAGTGTCATATGGGTTGTGCTACTGCAGATGTACAAGGATAATGAGAGAAGTGAAGAGATTATTTGTCTTTCTACTGATTTGCTTCACTTTCTCTTGCTTAGCATATGTCACTATTGCCATACAATAGTGAGTGCTAAGCAAGATATTCTGGTGTATATCGGCAGATGTCACTTTTGCCATACAATTGTGAGTGTACTTCTGCTGAATATACACCAGTTTGGATTTATCTTGTACTGTAATATATCGGCAGTGATAGCTTCTGTGTACAAGTATGTATGTAGTGTATGTTTTTATTAGTTTTGTTGTCCAAGGATGTTCCTTCAGTAAGCTACATGTCTTGTCTGTTTGTTGGCTTTTTAGAGGTGCACCATCAGATTTGAATTAGTCTTTACCTACCTGCGTTCTTTGATCCCATGAAACAAGAGAGGGATTTAAAGACTACTCAAAACAGTCTGTGGAGGTTTCTATATTAATGTGCCTGGGTTCGCTAACAGAAGAACTTTGCTCTACAATTTAATCTGCTTGTTCCTCTATGGGTCTGCTCCTTTAATGCTGCTTCCCTCCTAATATTCAGAGCTTTATGGATTTGGCCACACTTCAACTGAACATCCATCTGAAGAGCTGATTCTGAAGTCAAACTTTAGATTTCTTCAGTATCCCTTTTTGTATATGTTGTATCGCAACTGAAGTTACCAAACCATTTCTTAAGCATGCCTTATACCGCCTCTGAGATGACAGAATGGATGAAGCGTTGAAGATCTGCAGTTTAAGAGTGCGTACAGCTATGTGCTGAATCTAAATATTCCACTACAACTTGATAGACCTTAATGAGCCTTCCAAACATGTGGTTGAGGACAACTGAGATGTTCTGCATGCAGCATTAGTTATGTTTGTATGATTTTGTCTGCATTTTTAATGTTTTTAATGTAGTTGTGCTGAATTTCCAAAACCCTTAATGTATACTGATGCTTTATCCCAATCACCCATTTCAGTGCACAAATTCCTCAAGTGCATGCACAGATTGTGCTTATAGCAGCTTTTACTACTGATAGACAAAAGTTTATATAGGGTAGCTCATAATGCTCCATGTATGTGGCACCAAATAGAACCACATGCTTTTTAGTACTTCACATTTAGGTTGTTATGAATGATATTCCTTGCCCCAGTATCACACTTCCCTTTTCCAAATTTCCAGCACTTTCGCACAGCAAGGGATTAACAATCGCACCCTTTCTGAGAACCTAGGCTTATGCCCCCAAACTGCAGGTTGCAGTCACCCATTTTCCTACCCAGAAACGTTCAGCATCTTTGGTTAGTATATCTAGGCAGATAAACCATTCCTTTTATTGAGGTTTAGTCGAAAGCTTTTGCTTGTTTTGTTGGTGATCTTAATATAATTCCCGCAGCTAGTTAAGAAAAGTCAGCGACTATATTAGGCAGGGTGCTTTAGAACTGGTCTTATAGTTGAATCATGTATATTCTGAAATCCTTTTTGCACTGTTATGCCCAACATGTACATTCATGCAGAAAAACTTTTTATAATTTATATATATATATATTTTTCTTCTCAACAGGGTTTGTGTTTTAATTTGGATTGTTTTAAAGATTATTTTGCTTTTTTGGTCATAGCATGTTTATATTCTATGCAACTAGATTTATATATGTGTGTATATCAAAGCTGTAATATCTTTAAGGGGCAGAGGGAGCTCTTCTAGTTGCATGATCCTGTGGATTATTCTGTATTTGCAGTGTGATAATGTGTGCAGTAAATACACCTGTTAAACATAACATCAATAAAACCAATAATAAATAATTATTTGCATCTTATTCTTCTCTGACTGTATGAACTCTGTTTTGTGCCACTTTGTGCAGCTCTTTTTCTACTGACTCAACAAATACAGGAAAGTGCTCATCCAAAAGGCACAGTTTGATGAACATCCCTAACTCTTCTGAGCCTGCGACAGGATTCTCAGAAGTGTCCAGCCCCTTGCTCTGTTGATTCATAACACACTGGAAATAAAAAGAGCGATATTTAAGAATGATTTACATTGCCCAGTGGTAGCATCTTTTAGCTTGCAAGAAATACATTTAAACTAAACAGAAGTGGGATCAAAGCCAAGTTGGAATCATAAGTAACTGGAGCGCAAATCGGGATGAGTAAAATGGGTTCTTAGTATTTTCTCTGCATGAATAATTTGCTTTCACTTAAAATTTTTCAAAATTTGTTGTTTTTACCAGGATTTCCTAATTGTACTTACATTTTTTTTAAATGTAGGCAAAGTGTTTTGTTAGCCTATTATGAACATGATTTTTAGTTGGCCTTTTGCTATGTTCATAGAAATTTTGAGCCAAACAGTATGGGTTAATGCCTTTACAGCATCGAGCTGGAGCAGGGATCCCCAACCTTTTTTACCCTTGAGCCACACTCAAATGTAAAGTGAGTTGGGGAGTAACACAAGCATGAAAAATGTTAATGAGTATGCCAAATAAGGGCTGTGATTGGCTATGTGGTAGGCCCTATGTGGACTGGCAGCCTACAGGAGGCTGTGTTTGGCAGTACAACTGGTTTTTATGCAACCAAAACTTGCTTCCAATCCAGGAATTAAAAAAAAAAAAAAAAAAACACAACTGCTTTGAGGCCACTGGAAGCAACATCCAAGGGGTTGGGAAGTAACATGGTGCTCACGAACCACTGGTTGGGGATAATGGGCTGGAGCGTGGGGCCCCTGGGGTGGTACACTGCCATCAGCTTACAGCCCCCCCTGAATGCTTGTACCTTATACTTTTCTGCAACTGGGGGAGCGCCAGCTTTTCAGACTGGGTCGGTGTTGTCAGGGCTCACCAGGTTTTTTCCCAGTGCCATGCCAGCCCATTGTGACCCTTATTAACCTCTTCTTGTTTCCATACACTATTGTTTTATGTCCCTATTAAGATTTTATTTTAACTTCCCTTTATGAATATAATTTTTAGGAGGTTTTTTTTTCCCCCCACTGGCCAGTACAGTTTTTTTTTTAATAATAGGAGCACTTGGGCCTGGGGGAAAATTTAGGGATGTTATTTAAGCATGTTTAGTTTAATATTTACGCACCTCCTGGTAAAATACCCTTCACATGTCCTTTATATTGTTTTTAACATTGCCCATTGATATTTATTAAAACAAGAACACAGGCTTTTCCAGTCATTTCATAACAGTTCTGTGCTGATTGAATTACTGGAAATAAGTATTTACTTCATAATTTGATAAAACATGCCCAAAGAATTTTATTGAGACATACAGTACTTGCCACTACCTGTGTGATCTGCTTGATTGGCACACTCCCATCTGTAGGTCTGTAATGTGATGACTCCATCAGAAAACAATTCTGTAAGAAAAGGAAATAATGTATTTTTATCTATATTATCTTAGAATAAAGCTATGTTGGCCAGTGAGGATGCAGCTTAAGGGGACACTATACCCCCTTGTTTCACAAGAGTGCAGGGCTTGACATTTTTGTCTATAGTTTTAATCATGAAAATTCTATGGTTTTTGTAATTTCTTGAATTAAAAGGGACAAATGGAATAATTAAAGCAACTCTGGTTATTGTGTGGTAGATAATTAGATAATCGGTTTATGATTCCCTTCCTTCCCCCTTTATTGTGACTGTTTTGGCTTACAAATAAGAAGGATCTCCTTGGACATGGTGTTTTGGCAGATTTAATTTCCGAACCTGCTTAGTTAATGAACCAACTAATGATATATTAGTTATATGATATATTATGATATATTATATGATATATTATGATATATTATATTATTTATTACAATAAATAAAAATATATACAAAAAGATTATTGCAAGACTGGCACACCCTATAAAAACAATCACAACTTTATTGTGAACACATTGCACAGAATTTATACAACGTTTCATTCACAATAGAGGAATAGGACCAAAACGTCAGATAAATTCTGTGCAATATGAATATATATATATATATCCTGGTTCCAAAATAAAAAATAAGGGTAAATTGTACTGCAGCTGATGCTGAATTACAATTGCATGTATGTATGATGCTGGGAGTTTAATGATCAAGTCAGGGGCTGCATGTTTTTAGTGGTGGTTGCTTTATATTGTTTTAATTGTTGCTTACCTGGAGATCTATGAACACCTGTAACTTCTGTAAGCAGCTATGACAGTTTTCCATGCGTTTCTCCTCTGATTCCCCAGTGAACTGGACCTTGAAAATACGGGACTTTTGCTATAAGGGTAAGGAAGAAATGTTTACAGTATGCACTCTTAAAAAAACAGCTTGTTATTTAGCAGCTTAAAATCAAAACTGCTATGGAATTCTTCTGCAAAACACTCGTGCAAGCTGTGTTTGAGTGAGAATCCTCTGACAACCGATTGCAATAGCCCTTTCTGTAAAAAATAAAGGCAATTTGGTAAATTGCCCCGTTTGCATGATATTTTTATTTTTTCAGTGATATTCTCCTGCATCACGGACCCACATGAATAAAAATAGACGTACTGTGGCAAGTTAAGCTACACCAAGCTTCCAGCATAGAACCCATCACTAAGGACAATTGCTGACAAGGCTTTAAGGAGAAAGAAAGGTAAAAACTAAGTAAGCTTTATCAGAAAGGTCTATGTAAATACAGCCATAAGCACTCACAGAAACGCTGCACTTTCTGAAAAAAAGATTAATTGTGTCTGTAATTCCTATGCCAGAGACACGCAGCTCTCTGTTCTCTGCTCTTTCCTGCTCCCCCCTCCCTCAAGAATGCTAAGAACTCACTCCCCCCCTTAGGAATGTGGATCTGAGCCAATCAGCAGGAAGCTGACTCATAGTCTTACTAACTGAGCATGTACACTTGGAGTGTTGGAGTTGGCGTCTGTCCTTACTTTCAGGCACGGCCCATGGTTTGATATTTTGTCAGTGTAAATGTTGGCAGCGGGAAATGTCCTTGCAAAGAAGACTTTGAATCACCTCGCGACTAAGACATTAGTTGTGTCTAATGTGTTCTAATGGCATGACTGCGGAAAACACCATTACTTGAAATATCCACCATTTAGAATGTCTACAGCAGACTTGAATGTATCCATATATATATATCAGGCTCCTATATGTCCATATAGTGCAGAACTACTGTGTATGTATGTATGTATGTGTGTGTGTATATATATATATATATATATATATATATATATATATATATAGCAGACTTAAATATACCTATATATAGGATGATCATTTACAGCAGAAATATATACATCATATATAGAATCATTTATAGCAGACTCCTATATACACATATATAGCAGGATCCTATATTACAGAATTATACTGTATATAGCAGACCCAGAAGCAAATTATCCTTTGAACTGAGACAGATCTACTTGGTGAGAATGTAACCCAGCTCTGTATCTTCTAGGCCATCAATTAATTTAATTTATCTCTATTTGTGATGTACCAGAGTTTAGGAGGGCCTTGAAGCAGATACTCTCTTTTCTTATTGGGTACACATTTATTTCCACTTACACCCATCAATCAGAAAAGAAGTTCATTTCCTCTTTAGAAAACCACAGAGAATATCTGTGGCACAGATTATCCAGCTTCTATGTAAGTGCAGCTATTGTGCAGTCCACTAGATGGACCTCTACACACATGCATTTGGCACAGTTTACTTAATTGATTAATTATAAATGACGAAGACACACCAGAGCTTCCTACCATTGGCCTTGTTTTTCTATTACCAAACGTCACTGGAATAACAAAAGGCCTGTATGTGTTTCTGGCGCATTGTAAAATATCATTTGTTAATCATATCATTTCTATCACTAGCAAAAAGGCTTAGCTATCAGTGTCTGTGACACAATCCCAGTGGCCCCAGGCCTCTCAGTAGTGTGGAATGTCACACAAATGCTAAAAAGGAACCCCGATTGTCTTGAACCTGCTCCCTGTCAGTATCGCTTACAACCATTTGGCTGCCATATTATGCAAAGGTTATAAGAGGGCTTTGAAAAAATGTTAATGGAATCCTTAATCCTTGATATCAGTAATGGAACTTGTCATTGTTATATCACTGTTCTGGGACAGAAAGTTTGCTTCGTAAATCAGAGATTAACCTCCCAAGTGAACTTTGTCACACTGTCGTGTGTGTGTGTGTGTGTGTGTGTATATATATATATATATATATATATGTGTGTATATATATATATATATATATGTGTGTATATATATATATATATATATAATATAGCCACATAACGATCCGCACTCCAAACTCTCCATATATATATATATATAAATTTTGGCATTTTTTCAATAAAACCACTTTTTCTTTTGTATCAAGTCCCTGTGTGTGCGGCACTCTTTCTACTATATTTCTACTATATTTTTGTTTTAGTATTTAAAGTTATATATATATATATATTTACAGTGTGTGACATGAATCCACTGGGCAGGATAGCCCTTTCCCTCTTTTATGTTGCAACAAATAAACCTCAAATAATGTGACAATTCTACCAATAGCACAAAATAAAAATGTATTTCCCAGTGTTGAGAAAAATACCATTAATTGACCTGTATCATATGTGACATGCTGAATGCCTGTACACGCAATTTTGGGGGAATTAGCAATGGTAGGCAGGCAGGCACGCAGAGGATCTGGAGCATAGAGACAGGGACACCACGTCTTCAGGCAAAACTCAGGTTTATTTAGGGCCAATTCTTCCCAACAGAAACATAAGACATAAGTTCATAAACAGTTCAGGGTTGTGATATGTCCCTCCTTCAGGGCTCTCGCCTTCCAGGGTTACTTCCACACTCTGGAACACTCAGGTGCCACATTAAGCCTTGCTGACTCCTCTCAGCACTCAACCATCTGGTCATAACTCCCTCTGCTCCCTGCAGTGGCAGGTGGCACCCCCAGCTCCTCTGGGAGTTCCTAACACAGGCAGCCCTCCTGCCCTGTGCCCTGCTCTGAGAGTGACCTTCACTCAGTCAAGGTTCAATTCCAACTCTGTAAATCATACAGCCCTTTTATTGGCTGCTCACCTGCAGCCTAATCAGGCAGCTCCCTACAGCTGGCCAAAACAAAACCTTAAAGGGAGTTTGGAATGGAGGACCTAACCCAGGGATCCCCAACCTTTCTTACTCGTGAGCCACAGTCAAATGTAAAAAGACTTGGAGAGCAACACAAGCATTATAAAAGTTCATGGAGGTGCCAAATAAGGGCTGTGATTGGCTATTAGGCAGCCTCTATGCACAATATCAGCTTACAGGGGCTTTATTTGGTAGGAAATCTTGTTTTATTCAACCAAAACTTGCCCCCAAGTCAGGAATTCAACAATAACTACCTGGTTTGGGGGCACTGGGAGCAACATCCAAGGGGTTGGGGGGCAACATGTTGCCCCTGAGCCACTGGTTGGGGATCACTGACCTAACCCATTAACCCTCCCTTTACTCCAGGGACCTATTCATTTGGCTTTTCCTAAGCCATTAAACACTGGTGGAAATACACCAAACAATGACCTTTTCCATTGCATCTCTCACACATACCACAACTAATTGGCCAGTCTACTAATTGAAATCTCACAATAATCAAACGTGATATCAACATGTTAACAGCCTGTGTGTTATGGGCACCACCCTCCTGGCTAGGTATGTCCAGTACGCAAAATGCAGTTTGGGAATGCAAATTACTGCTTTCCTCCACAATGCAGAATTTGTTCCCACAATTCCATTGTCGTATCCACGTGCCAAGTTACATCCACATCAATTGTGCTAGATGTGTAAAAACAAATGCTATTGCATGGGTGCAATTTCATTAACCTAGAGCAGCTGCAGATGCATTTTCAGAGTGGTTATTGCGTCACTTCAAGCTCACATCAATAACAGCATTAGCATCCAATTTATTGTGTGCAAGTCTGCAGCGCTTATTGACACAACCCACGGTGGGAAGCCTGGAATTCCTGCCAAGTCCAGGCTGGCGGTAATTATTACCAGGGTTCAGTGATTGCACTGCACATTATTAATCAGAAGAGGCAGGTACAGATGCATTGGGGGTTAACACCAGTATGCAAACGTACAAGGATTGTTCTTTATGTGCAAATACCTTTAATTAATAACATTTGGCTTTGCATCCATCTTAGTGCACTTGCAGTTTTAAATAAGCCTTTAATATTTTCTGGAATTTGGTAAAGGTTGGGTAAAGGGATCAAAGGTCTGGAAATAATAAGGGTCATCTTGTCTGCAAAAAGATTAAGCTTACTATGCTCCCCTGTCCGTAAAATGACAATATTAGATTTAGAGCTAATTATAAAGTGCTAACAAACCTATGGCTAAATATAACAGTATGGGGGGCAGGAAACACAACTGTCTTATGCTTTAGTAGTTAAGGATAGGATCACAATATTTTAATTCCTTTTCTTATATGTGTTCTATTGTATACTTGACCATGGGTGCATTTCTCACATATGTTTGGTAGTACTACTAATCTTGATATGGTGGCACTAAGATTTACATGTTTTAAACACACATTGGTAGAGGTATGCAGTAAATTAGTTACTGTTGGCACCTTGTACCACATTATTACTGTAGCATTGTAAGCCACTCATATCACTCACTGATTTAACATTTTCATTGGCCAGACTATATTAAAATGATGATGATAGTTGACACACTAAGAAAAAGAATTATTAGTTTCTGTAAGGTCAATAATAATTATGTGTTACTGTTTTATATGGTATAGTTAAGTAAAACATACCTTTGAATTTGACCCAAACAGAAGCCAGTCAGATTTTCTTAACACCTTTAGCCATGTTTGTGCTGAAATTAGGGAAAAACCTTCCTGGAAAAAATACACTGTCTGCATTAGAAGCATAGGTACATAGTTAAGTTGGGTTATAAAAAGACCAAAGTCCATCAAGTTCAACCCTTCCAAGCAAACCCCAGAGCACACACAAACCTATACTGACCTATCCAGGGCCGCCATCAGAAATCACGGGGCCCCTCCCAGCAGTACAAAGGACTCACAGACATGAGACATTGGTAGCCAGCAGTGCCCCCCTAGTACATTGGTAGCCAGCTGTGCCCCCCCAGTACATTGGTAGCCAGCAGGCCCCCCCTAATGCATTGGTAGCCAGCAGTGCCCCCCTAGTACATTGGTAGCCAGCAGGGCCCCCCGTAGTACATTGGTAGCCAGCAGGCCCCCCCCAGTACATTGGTAGCCAGCAGGGCCCCCCCTAGTACATTGGTAGCCAGCAGCCCCCCCCCTAGTACATTGGGAGCCAGCAGTGCCCCCATAATGCATTGGTAGCCAGCTGTACCCCCCCAGTACATTGGTAGCCAGCACAGCACGGCTCCTCCGGCATCATCTTCTTCAGCGGCGGCGGACTGCCCCGGCGAGGTCCTTCTTGGACGACACCTCTGCACTTCTGAGTGCCGAAAGAAGACAGGCCCTTTTATAAGGTTGCGCCCCGTGCGTACTGACGTACATGTACGCACGGGGCGCAACCAACCAATAGGATCACCCGCTGACCACCAATGACAGGGCCCAGAACTGATTAAAGGGGGCCCGAGCTAATAAGAAAACTTTAGCATGGCTGGGCCCCCTTTTAAAGTTAAAATCGTCCGGGCCCAGGACGATTGTACCCCCTGTACCCCCCTGATGGCGGCCCTGGACCTATCTTTACGCTCACATACATAAACCATATATACCAACATTAATACTTACTGTAGATATTAGTATCTCAATAGCCTTGGATACTATGCTTGTTCAAGAACTCATCCAGGCCCCTCTTAAAGATTAACAGAATCTGCCATTACCACATCTCTAGGAAGGGCATTCCCCAACCTCACTGCCCTCACCGTGAAAAACCACTTACTGTACACTGCTTCAAATGGAAGCTCCGTTCCTCTAATCTAAAGGGGTGACCTCTGGTGCGTTGATTGTTTTTATGGGAAAAAAGAACACCCCCCATCTGCCTATAATCCCCTCTAATGTACTTGTACAGAGTAATCATGTCCCCTCGCAAGCGCCTCTTTTCCAGAGAAAACAACCTCAACCCTGACAGTCTCACCTCATAGTTTAAATCTTCCAGAAACAGCTTAATCTAAGCAAATGGGGATTTGTTTTCTTCTTATGGATCCACTTGTTGAGAGCTTAGGAACTGGGATAATCTTACATTTAGTACCAGTGTAAATAAAAATGCCCTAAAGGCTCCTAATTTTCTCTTAATATGTTAGTGCTCTATAAATAAAGGATAATAATAAAGCTGGATCTACGTCTGCAATGAACACAAATACAAATAAAGGATGACACTGCAGAGTAGGTAGAAAACTCACTGCAATTATTATTATTATTTTTTTTGCAAATATTCATGTGTTTTTTTGTTTTGCAAAAGGCCACTATGAGCAAGGTGACCATACAATGAAATGAAGAGATTCTGGAGAATTCAAAATATGTTAATACATTCTTTAACATTTACATCATCCTTTTGGATGCTCAAAAATGCATTGGCACAGGCACAGGATCTTTACTGCACTGTATGTCCTGAATAATAAGAATAAGGTCCCTCTTAGGAGCACATTCAAGAAAACTACCTGGCATTTGTAGTCTTGTATTTTCGTAAGAAAATAGGGACTAAAATATACTGATGAATGACTAAAATATACTGGGAAAAGCTATATTATGGGTTATAATTGGATCAGTTCTAGAAATTTGAAATGTCTTGCATTCTCAGGTTACATATCCCCGATGGATCTATCAGGTCAAAGGTTCCTTTGTTTAGCTGTGCTTTGACTGGTAGTGGCAATGATCCCAGTCAAGAGAAATATGGACAACTAAGTGCTTTCTATGCAATGTCTTAACGTAGTAGCATAATATTATTTACTGTTTCTTAAGATGGAACTGGATATTGTTATTGGTCAACTTTACTTTCCATTTGCTTCTTCAGTGTGTTTGCAAGACTTCAGCGTGCAACCAAGAATTATGTACAAGTGGGATCTGCTCTAAATGTGATTAAACTATAAACATAAAGATAGGGTAGGGCGTATTTCACTGATGGGGAGGAGGGCTCGCTCAGAAAATCAATCCGTTTTACTAAATTTAAAACGTGACATGAAAAAACAAAAACTGTTTGTCCAAATGTATATATAAATTTGAGAAATTAACTGACGTAAAACATTGTGTCTTGTTACAAGACTAGTCATTTCTGAGCTGATCTTGCAAACGTAGGCAATGTCCAACGCAAGGAGACATTTTTGAAGCTATACTAATTCTGCCAACCAGGCTTGTTATCTTGAATAAGTTGTCAGTGACTTTTGCTTGCTGGAAAACATCTCTAATGAAGTGTTATTGACAGAGTCAAGGTTTAGGATGTGAGCTAGGATTGCATGGATTATGACAATCTCAGAACTTTCTGTCCCTCTACATGACATATTCTGCTTGAGGTGTGCACAGCCACTGACCCTCCACATTATATTCTATCATTATCATGCTCTGGTTGTGAGATTAATGGGTAGATTATTTTCACAGTGATCATGTCTAGGCCTGCTTTTCCTAAGCATCCTGTGTCATTTCCTCATCTGGAATTCCAATGAGAAACTAAGTTTGGCTATTGCTGTCAATAAAATGTTAGTAATTATCACCTTCACTTTTAGAAGGCACAACTCAATGAGTGAAATACCGGTAATTTTTTTCTTTTGCTATATTCATAAGCTGGTAATGATCTAGCAAAAAATCTAGAGCCAATTCCGAAACAGTATTATTATTTGCAATTTTTGTTGGAATTAAGCCAGTGCTCAAAGGAATCCCACAAAAGGAGGCAACATAAGAGCAGAAGTGTTATTAACTCAATGCAAGGTACTCTCTATACAGTCTTACACGCTTAAAGAAAGGATAACCAATCAGAAAGTAAGAGCAATTAACCTTTTTTTCAAAAAGGAAAAATAAAAATAATTGATGTTCATAATAGGTTACCATAAATTCTCAATTTAAAGAAGGAAAGGCATTTTGGCATGTTACTGCCAATAGATTCGCCACATTAGCACCACCAAGAACACTAGATTTATTCTGCAGAAAGCAGAGATTCCTGTTGGGATAGTGTGCTTCTTAACAGCTTGATGTCAGTATTAGTCTATAGTTATTACATGCCAAGTGATCTTAATGCAGTTTGTTTATTTACAATATATATGAGTTATGTTTGCATAGGTAATATAGTAAACTGTGTGCCAAAATGGGTATATCAATTATGACTATAATGTTGGAATTCAGTAATATGAAACAAATGTACAAAATGCAAAATAGAAAATAATAAACATATATATATATATATATATATATATATATAACAGCTATATATTTCTGCAACCCTGACAACTATATCAGTGATGCTCGCGGAGAGGACAAGCAATAATAAGAGTATATCGTTAGCAGTAAAGTAAAGCCACCACAACCACTCAGCACTAAGCTTTTGGCAGTCTGCTGCAGGTAGAATACTAAAAGCAAATATATGATTGTTATGGGTTGCTACATTATGGCAATTTTGGGTACATAAGCCCTAAATAACCACAATCTCCAAAACTGAGAATTTTGGAACATAAAAGTTACTTTTTATTCTAAATTCCAGAAACCTCAAACAAGAAAATGTCTGCATCATACTAAAAGTTAAATTTAAGGTGAACTACCCCTTTAAAGACACTGCATTTTAAAGTTATTGCCAACCAAAAAAGGAACAAGGTAATGTACCTGCAAGGCTTTACTTCCTGCTACGTTACTTACATTAATGTATATATCATATTGGTTATAGTGTAATTAGAAATCACTTGTTTGTGATAGTCTTAAAGGCTACTAATTAACAAAGGGTTATATACCCAATTATCATGATCATGTGTATGCCTACATTGTAAATAGAGACCAGAAATGCAATTATTTAGTGTTAGGAGCTGCTCACATCAGTTCATGTAGGGACAACAGAAAGTGACAGGGGACATTGCACAAAGTTTTACTCAAGTTTTAATATTTCCCATTTTTTTGTTTGAATCTGTTGCTGCTAAATGGTACTTGTAATGGTACTTGTTTATCTATCAACAAAGTAGCTTTTTCATTATATATTGTAATAGCAACTAGATGTCACTAGGTGATGCTGTTTAATTACCTTTGCAAACCAAATAATTCCTTTGTTTGCTTGGAGAAAAAGGTTAATAGTTTGACACAAAACTTCAGAGCTAAAGAGAAACTATTTAATGTAAACCATAGGATGCAGGGTGTGACCACATAATACATACAAACAATAAATTGATGCTTTGCACTCACCAATATCAATATATTAAAGGACATTTTGTGCCTACTAAGAAAATGCACTCCTTTTAAAACAGAACAGAGATTGTTTGTACATGTATTGAAATATATAAGTGGGCAACTAAATCAAGGTCACTCCTGGTTTGGATTGTCGTACACTCACTTTCAACTAGGGATGTGCCAAATCAAAAATTTTCAGATGCAGAATAAACAAATGCTCTGCAAGAGGATTAAAAGGGGCAGTATCGTCCCTTGTTCAGCTGAGGGCAATGATTAGGGCTGGTGCTGTACATACATTTTGCCTATTGTTTTAATCATAACAAATCTGTGGTTTTTGTCATTTCTTGAGCTAAGCAGAACAAACAGGGGAACTGAAGCTACTACATGTTTGGTCCTTGTGAGGTACACAATTAGATTTCCAGTGCACAGATAATCCCCCTGCATAAGGAAACAGTCACAAAGGAGAGGGTTTTATGCTGCTTATCTAATTATCTACCTCACAAGGACTAAATGTAGAATAGCTTCAGTTTCCCTGTTTGTCCTACTAAGCTCAAGAAATAACAATAACCATAGATGTTTTCATAATAAAGCAATAGGCAAAATTATATTTAGCAGAAACCACAATAAGCTATGAAAAATGGCCTCATCGGTGAAGAAAATGTTCTTAGTTACACGTCTCAGGGTTTGGATTCCAAGGGTTTGTCCAAATCTGTTCTTGGAAAAAAGTGTTTGGATGTGGCTTAGTTCCAAACCAAATCCTGGACTTGGTGCACCCCCACTTTCATCTGATTCATTAAGAAATGCAGCATTTAATTATACATTTTTTAAGGGTCTATGGTATACCTTAACACCACAGCCACACCTGACAGAAGTTCGTGACCTCGCAGAAACCTTTAATCAAACTAGTCTGAATCTTATCCATTAACAAATAAAACTAGTTGTAGACACAACAACCAGCAGTTGTTTCACTCAGAAAACCTTTGCACGCATTAGTTAACATGCACTGCAAGGAGATGCCTAGCCAATTTTAACGCCATAAGGTTGGTTGGCTGGCTTCCTCCAACAAAGACTCCCAGCTCCAATCATCTTCATTGTAATAGTTAGCACAAAGTAATACTTTAAGCGTATCACCCTGTGAGCTAAACTACTATCCTCTGTATCCTATTCTCCCCCTCACAAGCAGTGGGGATTTCATTTAAGATTTGGCTTAATTCTAAGATTTTGACTCAGTACTGGATATTTCACAAAAGATTTTGTCATATACCAACCAAAACTGAACCCTATATTTATATATAAAATCAAAATAATATCAACAAACTGGTATAATACGTAAACAAATGAAATTGCCACTGCTTGTTATCCAGGGCTTGAAAATCATATGACATTAAAGGCTTGGTATTTGGTTCACCTAGCCACAAAGCTTAAAGAATTGCTTGCATTTGGTATAAATCTAGAAAATAGGACGTCAAGCACTCCGGACTCGAAGGGATCTGTTAAAACTCGAACTTTATTCCAACATGTTTAAAAGCAAAAAATGCAGCTGCGGGTTCGGGGCTTCAGCACCCGGACCACTACGGAATTCTGGTGAGCTTTTTGATTTCTCTGCTTCTGGACCACCTGAGACAAATATTTGAACCTTAAGCGACTGACTCGGGGTTTGCACACCCGAGTCATACTTAATAATTTGGTATTTATTTTACCTCCTTATACTTTAACATAATTAGGTGGTCAGATTATTTACTTAGCAGTCAATTTTCATTGTCTATTTGGCTAGCTATTAATTCAGTTATTACACCACTTATATTTATTCTTAATTTTATTTAATTTATTTCCTTTGAGAAATCCATTACAGTCACGCTCGTTGAGCGTCTTTATTTTCTGCATTTGGTATAACCTTAACCTTAGCTACCTGAAGTTTAATGAAATAGTTAAATGAAATAATAACGTATGTTTCTTACCAGCATCATATGCTCCTGAGAAATGAAAAAATGACCTGTGTTTAGGATCGTCAATATAAGTTTACCAGATTTTGTACTGGTGTTAAAGATCTAAAATAAAATAAAACAATATATAAATAGCACCAAACAATCTATTTGAACCATACATTTTATTTTGTCTTTTATTTAGAAGTGAATGAAATGCTTCAAATAGTGTAAACATATAGAGGGTAAAGCATACGTCCCAATATCTGAATTATCAAATGCAGGACAAATTATGACTTATAGCTGTCCCATAGCACACCTCATATGCCCAAGACCCTGCCTATTTCTCAAGATACCCCATCCCTTTTTTGAGTCCATGATTTAATACTATTCAGTGAAAACGAGGACCGGCTATAACAGAGATCTACAGTATATCACAACAAAGTAGTAGACAAGAATGGAATTATAAATCTCAGTTGAGGGCCACTTCAGCACCTGGCTAAACAATTCTTCCCTGGCCCTTAGTACATGCCCACTATAATTCTTAGGCCAGTGGAGCAAAGATGCTTTAAATTGATGAGGTCCCTGGAGTTTTGTTTGTTAAATAGCAAACACAGTGCCTGTGGAGGTCAAATTTCTTGTTACTACAGTGCAGGGCATTTTGATTTCCATGGATTGCCCTGTGGGATCACCTTGTTGATCAAAAATGCCCATATTTCTGTTCCATAACTATCTTAAACAGATACAAGTTAAATGCTTAATAGTTTATATGGGTACTGGACCAGGGTATGTTTTTGACCCATCTTTTCTACTTAAGTTGTGTCATATAGAGATATGTTTTCTTATTAAAGTTCTTTTTGCAGTTAAAGTTGCTGATGTTAATCCTAGTTATACATCAAAATGCTAGTATTAGGTTGGTTTAAGACCCTTTGAATTCAGGTTGATTACATGGAAGTACTCACATTCTCCTACTACTTGTGAACAATGATTCTATAAATCTGCCTGTCTTTACACGAACTAGTACCCATACTAATGCTCTTCAGTCCTTAGCTCTCTATTATCAAAGCTGCTGTTTTAGTTAAATTTGCTCTTCAAGTTGTGATTATAGACACTAAATATTTAAAAGAAAAAAGAAGCTGATTGACAAAGCCACTAAAACAGGCAGGCATGGGCAGTATAATCCCACTATTATTATTGCCAGAGAATTTAACTAGAATACCAAAAATCTACCAGGATTATCAAATCATTGGGGATTAGTTTTGCACAAATGTATTTTAGTTTTAGCTACATTAAAAAAGCTGAGCAATTCAGAAATTTGTGCAGCAGATAATCTCAGGGCAACCAGCAGATGAGTACAAGGGGATCAGAAGTAGGGGCTTTAAAATTAACCCCACAAAATCAGTCGCTCCCAATTTATCTTTGCCCAAAGGTGAACAACAAGGACTTGCTAGAATATGAATATACTTGGTCCAATAAATCTATCCAATACCTTGGAGTACTAAAGACTAAAGTCCTTAACAACTGGATACAGATAAACACAAAAAGATCTCAGCAGATCTGTCTAGATGGGCTGACAATCCGATTCTGTGGCTCACGAACAATATAATGAACAATATAATATACTGTATAAATGAATATCCTGCCCAGACTACTTTACATTTTTCTAGCCTTACCATAGCAGATCCCTTCTAAATATTTTCTCAAACTAACTTTAGGCTGTTTGTTTGGAATGACAAACATCCTAATATTACGTTTTCTATGCTGAGAATGGACAAGGCAGAGGGAGACCTAGCCCTTTCTGATTTTGATAACTATTACCACACCACTATACTAAAGAGAATGGTAGATTAGTCTTATCACATCCATATCAAGAACTGGATAGCACTAAAACAACAAGCATGCTATTTATACATCATTCTTACAGTTCACCAACTCTTTCAGCAAGTGTAACCAGTGCTAAAAATAGGGTCAAACACCACAAGGAAATAAAAGAAAGAATAATCCTAAACAGAAGAAGGTTGCTTTGCTGAAACAACAGAAATAGCTGCTTTAAATAATTATATAATTTAAAAGGACCGTCAGACTCCTGAAAATGCAACAGAAACCTACATCCTAGGGTGCTGACATTTAAAACATTCTCCAGTCCCTTCTAAAGAAAATCTAAAGGCTCTAGGGAGGTTTAAGAAATACCTGGAGTAGGGAATCCTTCACATGGGCTGGACCAACAGCCTGAGCAGAGTTGGGAACCAAGGACACCACAGCCAGGCTGGAGCTATGCAAAACAACTTGACCTCCACTAACTTCCTTAGGACACTTGGAATCAGAGGGAGCTAGATATTACATAGACTCACTGGCTGTGGTTAGACCAAGGCATCCACTGCCAGGGACTGCAGCACCATTACCTGAATATGCATTTTGGAAAGGTAATCCCTCCTGCTTTAATCAGTAACCACTGGAGAAAACTCATGTGCCAAGGAGCCCATGCTACCAGACTTTGTCCCTAAAGCCCTTTAAAACAAAATAGCTGGAACAAAAAAATTATCTTATCTGCATCACCAAGGCGACCAGATCTTGCTGTCTTTGCTCTAAAAGAGCAAGAAATTTGTCACCCATAATATTTCTTGAGTCAGTTCTAGCGAGCGACACTTGGGGACCATTCATGAAAGCACAAATTATGCGTGGTTAAAAGCATGATTGGAAAAAATTCGGAGTAACCACGATAATTTCTCATGTCCGAAAATGTCACGAAAATTATTTTCCTAGTCATACGAAAATATTGTGGTTGCGATCCAAAAGTCACAAAATTTTCAGATCCGAACGATCGTAAACAACTGGTAAACCTTTCTTGGTTTAAAACTTCAATGCATGATTTTGGAAGCCTTCCATTGGACTCAATGGAACTCTACAGATCCAACCTGGCCAAAAGATAGGCACGATACCAAAGCTTGAATGAATTACGAAATGGTCGTAGTCTTCGCGAAAAATACAACTTTTTTGCAGAAGTTAACAAAAACCACGAAAAAGTTGTGCAATTTTAATGATATTATCACGGTCAATACGAAAAGTTCTATAAATTAGAAAAAATATGATTTTTTCTGAAAAAAATGTGGTTTAATGAATCGACCCCTCAGTTTTGCACCACCTGATATCTGTGACTTCCCTCGAGGGTAAAATGAGATTATCCTAGTAATGGAACCATCTTCTTTCTATCACAGGAGGCCTACAATCATCACTGGAATCCTGGAAAAAAATCTTGAGGCAATGCTTAGTTGAATAGAAGGACCCTGAATTGGAAATGGTGTCCCATCACCTTGACTCTCAAATAACTTTGATGGTAACTTACAATGGTAATGTAATGATATTTGTTTCATTGTCCAACAGGCACATAAAGTTTCCTGCACAAATCTCTGCCCTCACAGGCTCCAAGGACTCCATTCTGAACTGTTGAATATGAAGGAACTAATTCACTGGTTTTAAATTCAGAATTGTACGCCATGTTTTATACTGCTACTGAGTCAGAAAAAAGTGGGAATATACCTTTTCCTATTTCCATATATGGAGCTGTTAAAATAAGTCTCTGAGACCAGTTTCCGAAGCCTGTCTCTTTACCAAAGATCCTAGAAGTTACAACAAAGTTAGTCTTGATAGAGGAAGAAAATGTTTCTGATGTTTAGCACTCACAGATCCTCCAAGCATTTTTTCTACTTCAGTTGTCTGGGGACCACTATTTTCAGAAGGGCTTATGATAGGATTTGAAACTGAACTGACATAAGGATCTAGATTGGCCTCTAGACCATTTAAAATATTTAGCAGATTCCTTTCTGCTTCAAAAAGATCTATCCTCTGAACCTGAGAAAACTCAAAACTTGTAGTAAGATCTTTTTTGTAAGTACTGCTTTGTTTGCTGTTTACACTTCTTTTACATTAAAAATTGATTCATGCCACCAGACGACTTAGAAATTATTTCCACCCAGTTTCTTACCAAAAAGCAACTACAACTGAATTAGAAGGTGTTGGCTACCCATGATCTCAACCATAAGGCCCTTCTAGACAGAATTTGCTAAAGATATAAAGGCCAGGAGTGTGATGTAAAAAGAGGCATTTACCAAAAAAGATGACACCACCCTTTAGTTCAGACAGACCTTCCAAAAGATTACATTTTAGTTAACAGTTGACTCCAGATACACCAGCCACAGAAATTATCACAGAAATGCTAGTATCTACAGAAATACTAGTAACTGCCAGCTTTACACAACACCAGCCACATCAAAACTATTGTCAGGGACAATTTCTTTCAATACAAACACACCACAAACAATTACTGGGGCCCCCTTGTTGTCACATGTAATCCACACCTAAAGCCCTTTGACAAAATGATGGGCTGCAAAATATATTCCCAGAACCTCCCCTACTGTAATGAATACATCCTCCAAACCTTAAACAACGGTGTATGAAGCTCCACAAATGACCCAGCAAAAGGGGCACGTTAGCTTCCCTGCATGCAAGATGTAAAACCTGCATCCACGTTTACACTACAAGCCAGGTAACTATACCACATAGCCAACAGGAACACATAGCAAATTAAGCATTCTCCTGTAAGTTATACAATGCAGTCTACTTTATCCTGTGTGTAAAAAGCCTAACTACAGGGCTATGCATGGGTAAAACTGGACAAACGCTACGCCAGTGGATGTCCTCCCACAGATCTAATATCAATTGCAAGAAAACCAATCTCCCAGAAGCAGCACATTTCTGCAGGATCAGAGGGCACTTTTGACAGGACAAAGAAAGGAGTCTGAGGCTTCCTGCTGAATTCTGTGAGGGTACCCTCTTTCCACAATGAAACAGACCCTTTAAAGCAATATTTTTCATGCCCTGCAAATCTTGAAAGATGAGCACCTACTCCTTGGGGGTGAGCAGGGTGAATCTCAAAAAAACTGTGCATTGGTCACCCTTCCATGCCTTTCATCTTCCAAACTCTCTACCTGGCCTGACTTTCTTTTGGTCTGTAGCAAATTTCAATGCTTCCCTGATTGTTCTGATTAGGGAATTTACCATTTCCCTAGGAAAACCAATAACTATTCTTCTCCTGTCTCCATGAGCTGGAGAGAGTGCAGAGACGTGCAACTAAACTGGTAAAGGGGATGGAAGATTTAAACTATGAGGTTAGACTGTCAGGGTTGGGGTTGTTTTCTCTGGAAAAAAGGCGCTTGTGAGGGGACATGATTACTCTGTACAAGTATGGCAGGGGCAGTGTGGTTGTGATAGCAGATTCTGTTAATGCTTTTTAGAATGCCTTGAATGATTTCTTGAACAAGCAGAATATCCAAGGCTATTGTGATGCCAAAATATACAATTAGTATTTATGTTGGTATATATGGTTTATGTATGTGAGTGTTTGGGCCTATGTGTGTGCACTGGGGTTTGTTTGGAAGGGTTGAACTTGATGGACTTTTCTCAACCTAACTTAACTATGTATGCTACAAATACACATTGGATTAGGGTTAAACTACTTCTGTTACTGCAGTTGGTGTAAAACTGAAATTCCCCGCATTCTCGGTGAGGTAAGTTGGTGGGTGGTGCAGTTGTTGTTCAGAAATATTGCCTGACAGAGATTACTAGTCAATGAGTAATTAAATGTTCAGAGTATTTTACTGTATTTTTATTATATAAAGTGCATGTTCTTTTATACATGTGTTTATACATGTGATGCTTTGCTTCCTCTCTAATGTCTCCTATTTCTGACTGCCCGCAAAACTGCCTCACATATTTTGTCAGGGCATTTAGACATTTTGCTGTGGCAGTTTTCATGTATACTCTGCAGGGCCGGAGCTAGGGGTTGGCAGAAGAGGCACCTGCCTATGGTGCAACAGTGAGGGGTGCTAGACAGGTATCTCTGTTGCCAACCCCTGCATGGAGTCTGAGCCATGCCGCGCTCCCCCCTCTACCAGGTCCCTGCTTGTGTGTGCGGGGGGTAGAGGGAGAAGCAGTGGGGGCGAGGTGGCCGGCCGGGTTGCCTAGGGCCCAGCTGACTTGGCCCGCCTCTGGTACTCTGTAACAGAACATTTCTGTGGTTAAGGAAATGACCACAAGAATATGAACAGACAGACCCTCCCAGACAGCCCATATACCATGCCTCATCTCTTTCTATGGAAAAGTCAGTATTCACATATGAACATATTGTCTCACTTTCCAAGATGTAGTTTCTTCACTCTGTCCTGCTCCCTTAAGTCTCCCATATTGCTTTAATTCCCATTCTCCTCCATTTAGAACTGTTTCCATCTTTCAAAACTGCACAATTTGTACCTCAGCCATGAAAAATTCTAGTGTGCATTGCCTGTGAGTATGCAGCAATGTCACAGTCATGTGACCAACATACAGGTGGGAGGTTGTGATGTCACAGGAGAGAGTGTTTTTCCAATAACCTGCTCACAGAACCATGTGACAAGGAGCTGCTGCCCTGCATCCATAGAATGTAACAGCATAGAGTAAAATACCAGAGAATGTGCAGCACTCTTCAAACAAGAGTTGCTGCAATGTATTCCTTATTGTCTCTATCACATTGCTTTTGTTTATAATAATGCTGGCTTCAAGTATCATTTTTACCAGCTATTGAGGCAAAATAGGCTGCAAAGGCACTGTAAGGGAACTGTATTTGGGTGACATAAGGGCTGCCGGGGGCACTGCAAGGTTTCAAGTTTTAGTGTCATATACAAATAACAATGAAGCATCATTACCATAATTAATTTTTTGACCCGTGTTCCTCCCAACTTTACATAGACAAAAAAAAAATACAAATATTAAATATAATAAAGGTGTGCAATAAAGTATTTACAATAAAAAAATGCAATGAAATATTTGGAATTGTGCAGTGAGGATTTAAAGTGGCTTTGCTTAAAGTGACACTGCGAAGAGTCCAGTAGTTATGGGGAGTGTGTGTTGGTGTGGGCAGAATGTCAGCAGTTCAGAAGCCTGATGGCTTGTGGGTAAAAACTGTCTCTGTATCTGCTGGTGCGGGACTGGATGCTCCTGCAAGTGGATTAGCAATCTCTTTGTAGAGGAATGCTGAGTAGCTGGAGAAGGGCAGTATGATTTGTATAGAAATCCTGGGAAGTGAGATCTGTTTAGGGCTTTCTGAAGCCTGTAGTGTGATATGTACAGGTGTAGGATCTATTATCTGGAATGCTTTGGACCTGGGTTTTCCCAGATGTGGGATCTTTCTGTAATTCTGCTCCTAGGGCCAATTGATTGAATAATACCAACAGGTATAGGAGCCGCTGGAGTGAGGACCACATCAACAAGCTAATGAAGCCCCCAATCTGCCAGATATTGGTTGGAGAGGCCCGGCAGGGGTCCCGATGCATGGGCAGATAAGCAGCACCTTTAGAGAGGCATTACAAATATGCTCTTAAAGGAGACATATATAAAAATTAAGAATGTACCAGTGAATTATACTCCTCTAGATTTAGAAGGATTGTGCCTAAAAAAGTTCTGTTTCAGACTGATTTATTTAGAATTTCTACCAAAACCCCACTAGTCCCGCCCATCAGCTAGACTGACCTGATAGGGTACTGAAGCCTGTCTTTGCTTGAGTGCAAGGCTGTGATTGGCTATCCCTCTCCTACTGTGCTTCTGGCAGGGACATTTGCCCTCATTTGAAACATGGACAGAGAACGAATAGGATCTATAGGGAGCTCCAATAAAGAGGCCATTGTTACAGAGAGGATTAATGTTTAGCCCAAAGTGAAACCAGCACCATATATTATTCATAATTGCCTACAGGATTAGGGGTTTTCCAGTTATCTAATATGTCAATAAGATACCAACTAGGTCTGGAAGAAGAAAGCAAGCAGCTATTATCAGCCCATGTATGGCCAACTTTAGGGATATTTTCCTATTCTAGAATATAAAAAGAGCTGGTATCTAAAGAAGAAAAAGATACCAACTCATGTTGTCCTTTCAACATGAGTGCATTTACCCAAAAGACCATGGCGACTGCAGAGGCAGGTTTTGCACCAGCATTATGTAAGTGACTTCCATATTTTATTACCTGTAAGTATATTCTACAATATACCTATATAAAAAAATATTTTTGGCATTGTTTGGCCTGGCATTTCCCCCAAGCCATTATGTTGCACTTAGGAAGTCAAACTTTTAAATGGATTTTTCTATGAGTTCCCCCACTGTATGTTACACTATTACATAGAATATTGGAGATTAGAAACTGGCAATTTAGCAAGACACGAAGGCATTCATTTAGAATGATTATAGGAAAGGAGTTCCATCCTAAGATTTGAAAAGGGCATTTACAGTGAGAGCTGTGAAGTTGTGGAATTCTCTCCCTGAATCCTTCATACTGGCAGATAAATTAGTAAGTTTCAAGAGGGGGTTGGA
This sequence comes from Xenopus tropicalis, assembly GCF_000004195.4. Taxonomy (NCBI): domain Eukaryota; kingdom Metazoa; phylum Chordata; class Amphibia; order Anura; family Pipidae; genus Xenopus; species Xenopus tropicalis. The sequence continues at coordinate 92,447,487 of NC_030679.2, read as the reverse complement.
TGGCTTTTTAGCAAGTAAGAAAGGTTACTGAAATTAGCCTGTAGCATAAAATTGATCCTGGGCTTTGTCCAGTTACCATCTTGGAGTCAAAGAGGAACACATTTTTTCCCCTCTGAGGCAAATTGAAGAGGCTTCAGAAGGTCACTCTCAGAGCGGTCCACAGGGCAGGAGGGCTGCCTGTGTTAGGAACTCCCAAAGTAGCTAGGAGTGCCTCCTGCCACTGCGAGGAGCAGAGGGAGTCCTGACCAGGCAAATGAGTGCTGAGAGGAGTCAGCAAGGCTTAATGTGAAGCCTGAGTGTTCCAGAGTGTGGAGGTAACCCTGGAAGGTGAGAGCCCTGAAGAAGGGACAAATCATAACCCTGAACTGTTTATGAACTGTCTTATGTTGATGTTGGGTAGCAACATCTCTGCTAGCAAGATTTAAATAATATCTGACTAGTCTCAGAAAGCGGAATCCCACTAGAGAACAATGTTATTCATTAGTTGTGGCATTTTTCAGACTCAGACTCAAAGGTCAGAAAGAATGGTAAAAATCCACCTCATTTAAATTAACTTTCACTTAGGTATACTATTAGGTATATTATCCTACCTGTCTTTGCATAGAGTATGATGGCCATGGAGTCATAGATTAGATGGAGCACATTCTGGTACTATGAAAACTACAGCAACTTCTCAACTTTTATAAAGGGGCAGACATCTATAAATTACATCTACAATAATTCTGCTTTAGCAAAAGTTCAGGTTAAAGGAGAAGGAAAGGTAGAATCACTGGGGGGGGGGGGGAGATGGTTGTCAAATGTTAGGCACCCTCTCAGTGATTGTAACCAGTTACCTGGTACCCTGGGCTTACGGGGTACATGCAATCGAGTGATCCTCTTCCTTCCATCTTCTTTCTTTGCGATTTTGGGGCCGAAGGATGCGCAGTAGAATAGCAGGAGCACCGGCCGGGGAATCAGGTAAGTGATTATAATCACGAGAAGGGTGCCTAACATTTTACTTCTTTTAATCATATAATTCAAACAAGAGAACCATCGTCATCATCATGCCACAGTGCTGTGGATTTACTAAGCCACAGTGGACCACAACCCCTTAGAAACACTAAGGGGATAATTTATCAATGTCATAGTAACATAGTAAGTTGGGTTGAAAAAAGACATACGTCCATCACGTTCAACCATAATGACTATAACATAGTAACATAGTAAGTTGGGTTGAAAAAAGACATACGTCCTTCACGTTCAACCATAATGACTATATGGTTGAACGTGATGGACGTATGTCTTTTTTCAACCTAACTTACTATGTTACTATGACATAATTATGATGATGATAAATTATCCCCTTAGTGTTTCTAAGGGGTTGTGGTCCACTGTGGCTTGGTAAATCCACAGCACTGTGGTATGATGATGGTTCTCTTGTTTGAATTGTATGATTAAAAGAAGTAAAATGTCTGAATTCAAAACTTTGCCACAATTCAAATTTTTTGTGTACTCACGAATTCGTCAGGGCTTACAAAATTCAAATATTCAATATTTATTAAGCACAAAAAAGTAAAAAAACTTGAATATAAAAGCTTGTGAGTAGTGATGAGTGCATTTTTTCAGCAGGCATGGATTTGCAGCAAAATTCCGCATTTCACCATTGCCGAATTTTTTCACCAAACTTTAGCCAAATAAATTCATGGTTTCAAGTCATGTGGTACCACCACTCCACTAATTTTTCACCGTTTGAATTCAAGTCAGGGCTTACAAAATTCAAATATTAAATATTTATTAAGCACAAAAAAGTAAAAAACTTGAATATAAAAGCTTGTGAGTAGTGATGAGTGCATTTTTTCAGCAGGCATGGATTTGCAGCAAAATTCCGCATTTCACCATTGCCGAATTTTTTCACCAAACTTTAGCCAAATAACTTCATGGTTTCAAGTCATGTGGTACCACCACTCCACTAATTTTTCACCCATAGACCCATTGAAAATGATGAATAGGATACAGATTATATTAATTTATGTGTTTTCATGGTTTTATTTGATCAATTCAGATTTTTTAATAAGTAAGCAAACATTTGTGTCTGGTAAAATTTGATTTGAATTAAAAAAAACTATAAAATTCACAAATTTGAAATTTGATAAATTAGCCTCCAATGGGTTGATTTATTAAAACCCATAAAAAATACTTTTTGAATCACAACCCTTTTCTTGTGTTGCTGCTGGGAAGAAAAAAAATTGTATTAAAAATCTTATTAACCTTGGACAATATACTCTTAAGACATTATTTGTTAATTGGAAATCAGTTCAAATCATGCATTAGTTTTATAGTCTATACCATTAGAGGCATTCTGTTCATGCGTGAAGCTGTTTCTGAGCATTGCAGGCAAGATCAACACATGCTTAGGGCTCGTACCAATGAGCATTTGGTTGTACGCTCCCCTGCCATAGCATTCCCCTGCATTCCACCATAGAGGATCACAGGAACAAACACACCACATTCTTCATTATGGGGCTGTACTCACACAGACGCATGTAAGTGCCGAATGCAGGAGAACGCCACCGCAGGGGAGCGCAGGACCAAACGCTTGTCAGTACAAGCCCTTACAATGAAGCCTTCATTCATTTTTTTTCAAAACAGTTAATGATCCAATTACTCAGCCTGCATCTGATGCCTGTTTGCCAAGTTTCTGTGAAGTTTCAGACACGTTTGAAAACAGTGTCACTTTTTTCTATCACTTCCTTTTATCCCTTTGGAATCATTTTAATTAAAGACAGCACGCATGAACTTGACAAGGAAGAGGTGTAATTAGAAAGTTGGCTGGTTGAGGGGAGCTGTTTGGGTGCGGGGGAAGCAGTGCTGTTAAATATTCATGCTACTGCTGTTCCCTACACGCTCAAAGCACCTGCACAAATTCTGCCATTTCCACACTTACCTTTAAAACAGTCCACTTTTGCCTCCTTTACAAGAGAGTGGGCAGGTGTTAGATATAAGAACTTCAGCTCTTTCAATTAAATCATTAGTACAAGTCTTTAATATAATATATATGTAAGGGCTTAACAGAATGCAGTGTGTATATATTGTTACTGCCTGCATTTAAATGTTTAAAGGACAATGAAAGGTTAATATAAATTAAAAGTAAATCTAAAGGCATTATTTTTAAGTACTTACTGCATATCTAAATTCCCAGATCCCTGCTTGCTTCTCTGAGATATGGTGCTGGCAGCCTACAGCAGTGTGAAAACTACAGTGACATCACTGAAATCTCTCTCCCCTTCCTGTAGCTGCCAGCGGCAGCCTTCCTATTCTCTGAGCATGTGTGTAACTTGATCCTGTCTCCTGTTCTGAGCTACACATGCCCACCAGCCAATCAGAAGTGGATTTGCCAGAAGGGGGGGGGGGGGGGGAGAGGGAATGAAACACATGTGCAGTATGAAGCAAGGAGGGAAAGGAAGAGAGAATACCTTTTTAAAGATGGCTGCCTGTTCTAGAAAATGTGAAGTAAGTGTGACTGAGTAAATATTTGATTAGGTGAGCCAAAAGTGTGGCATTTTTACTAAACAATAGGAGGACTATTGGGCAGTATGTTTTTTAAATTTTGACTTGAATTCTCCTTTAAAAGTTACGTTTTTTGGCTAAAAGTCTTAATGATTTCGATTTAGGTCTATGGAATCAACTCTGATCTGAATTAAAATATAATGTACTGTTGCCCTGCACTGGTAAAAGTTGTGTTTTTGCTACAGAAACACTATTATAGTTTAAATAAATAACCCAATGTGTAGCTATGGGAGCAGCCATTCAAGCTGGAATAAAAGAGAAAAGGCACAGGTGACATAGCGGATAACAGATAAAACACCATTGTATTCTACAGAATTTATATGTTATCTGCCATGTTACCTGTGCCTTTTCTCCTTTTCTTCAGCTTAAATGGCTGCCCCCATGGCTACTATAAATTATAGTAGGGTTTCTGAAGCAAACATACCAGTGTTACTAGTGCAGGGAAGCAGTGACTTATATTGTAATTACTTTAAAACAGTTTCATTTTTTTTAATCCCCCATCCTTTGAGGGGGCAGTCTGGGAAAGGAGGCAGCAGGAAGTGCTGTTCATCGGCACAATATTGCTTTTCACACAATATGTCCCCTTAGATTGGGCTCATGACCACAATATATGTATACTATTGGAATTTTCACATGAAGTAACTTAAACCCATCTCTATAAAATACCTGCACACCCCATACAACTACCCCAGCACTAAAAGAAATAAAACATATCATTGGTTTACAAGTATGCCTACCAGTAGATGCTATACTGAAATTAATTCCCCATTTTTCCACTTTTGACATTCAGAATGAAAATATATGTTGCAGTTGAAAATTGAACATGAAATAAAGCATAGAAATGGAAACAAAAATCATATACAGGATTGATGCTGCCAGGTCTCTAAACACAATAAACATAGAGAAATTTTTATTGAAAAATGAATTTGGGTTCATTTTGAAGAAAGTTGAAAATATGAAATTTGTACTTTTTGATTAAAAATCTGGAATATCTAAAACTTACGTAATGATGTAAAAACATAGAAAAAAAATTAAGCACAACAAATGAAATCCTGAAAACATGAATTGAAAAATAGTTTAAAGTGACAAGGTCCATTGACTTCTACATGAACTTGCCAGCTTTTTGAGTTGTTTGCATGTAATAAACCTTGAAAATTCAAGTTTCACAAAATACTTAAATTACTCAAATTTGTAAAAAGTTGATTTTGAATATTTGAATTTTCGATTAATTGAATGCTCACCTTTAGTAGAGGGTTTTAGGGAAATTAAATATTCAACTGGGTGTTACATGGGTAGTTCACCTTTAAATTAACTTTTAGTATGACATACAATGATATACATTGATATTCTGAGACAATTCGCAATTGATCTTCATTTTTTATTTTTTGCGGTTTTTCAGTTATGTAACATCTCTCCAGTTTGAAATTTCAGCAGCTGTTTAGTTGCTGGGGTTTTGTATACCTTAGAAACCAGGTAATTGCTTGAATGAGAGACTGAGATATGAATAGGAGAGGGACTGAATAGAAAGACAAGAAATACAAAGTACAGAATTAAAAAAAACTCACAAAGCAATAGGTTTTTAACTGACAAGGTCAGTGAACCCTATTTGAAAGCAAAAAAAGAGGAAAAGAGGAAAGAAAATAATTTAAAAACTATTAAAAATTAAAAATGAATACCAATTGAAAAGTTGCTAGGATACTTTAATTAAATGGAATGTTCCGCTAAATGGAATGTTTAGTGAAACTGAATGCTTAATTCTTCAGAATGTTTAAAGGAATACTGTCATGGGAGAACATGTTTTTTCAAAAGAACATCAGCTAATAGAGCTTCTCCAGCAGAATCCTGCATTGAAATCTGTTTCTCATAAACACAAACTGATTGTTTTTTTAATTTTAAAAATTTCACATGAGGCTAGCCATATTCTTCATTTCCCAGGGTGCCACAACCATGTGACCTGTGCTCTGATAAACTTCAGTCACATTTTACTACTGTGCTGCAAGTTGGAGTGATATCTACCCCCCCCCCCGTAGAACCCCCCCCAACCAATCCCCCAATCAGCAGAACAATGGGAAGGTAGCAAGATAGCAGCTCCCAGTAGAATAGCACTCAATAGTAAGAAATCCAAGTCCGGCTTGTGACTCCTCCAGTTACATGGGAGTAGGAGAAACAATAGGTTACCTGAAAGCAGTTCTAGCGCTGGCTCCTTCTGAATACTCAGGCACAATGCACTGAGATGGCTGGCTACACACCAATATTACAGCTAAAAAAATACATTTGCTGGTTCAAGAATAAAATTGTAAATGGTAGAGTGAATTATTTAATATGTAAACAATGTAATTTAGACATAAATATACATGACAGTATCCCTTTAATTTATTGATCTGTTTAGATTAATGCAGGGGCACTGCTGCCATGAGGTGACCAGGGACAGCAAAAAGCTGCCAAAATTTAGATTTTTAAATTGGAATTTGAGCTCTTCTAGCACTGCAAGCTCTTTCCAGTAGTAACACAGCCCCCTCTGACACAAAAAACAAACATAATGAAATATTGGTAAAAACAGAAAGTTCAGGTGAATCGAAAAATTTTTTGAAATGGAAAGTTTAGTTACATTGATTACTAAAATCAAATGTTTAGGGAAATATAATTTTCATGTAAGTAAATGTTTATAGAAATGGTACTTTTGTGAAAATGCAAAGCTCAGGTAAACTATATGTTCATCTAAACAGAAAGTTTTATTCATCTTAATGGAATTTCAAAATAAAATGCTGTGTTAAATGGTATTTTCCAGTAAACTGATTGTTTTGTAAAATGCAATGTTCTGTTACAAGGCACTGTTAAGAGAAATGATATGCTCATGTTTAGCTAAATGCAGTATTTGATAAAACACAGGATGTGGAAATGGAATTTTGAAAGTTTGACCTAAATGGAAAGTAAACTAATACAATAGAAAGTTTACCAAAAAAAATTTCATACAATAGAATGGTCAGATAAACAGAATGGTCTCTAAAATGGAATGTTCTATGTAAACAGAATGTTCGACCATATGAAATTTTCAGCTTAAATAAATGTTTATTGCAATGGAAGGCTGAGATACTTTGAATTTTTCGTAAAAATGGAATCTTTAGCTAAATGGAATGTATGCTGAAATGGGATGGTCAGCTTTAAAGAATGATTACTGAAAAGAAATCTAAAGCTAATTAAATATATTGTGAAATAACATAATAACATAGTCATTTAGGTTGAAAAAAGACATGCGTCCAATGAGTTCTACCTTTTTGTTTAAATGAAACCTACCTAATTGTTAGTCAATCCAGAGGAAGCTGAAAACGCCATCAGAAGCCTCTTTATTTTGCCTTATGGGAGCAAAAATCCTTCCTAAGTGCAAGATGGCAATCAGACCAATACTGGCATTAACCTTCTGCTAACAGATAATATCAGTAACCCTGCTTCTTCTTCCTTGATAACAAAAAACTGCCAACGCCTTATTAAAGCTACCTAATATCTATCTAATCTGCCGGTACAATAGATCAGGGTGGGAATTACACGACTTCACAGCTCTCACTGTAAAAAAAACGTTTTCTTAACATCTTAACATGGAACATTCATTCTTCTAATCTAAATGAATCCCCTTGTATCTGCTGAAGGACCAACTGGTGAATAAAGCATCAGAAAATTAATTATTTGATCCCCTTATAAATTTATATGTAGTGATCATATTGTCCATTGAGAACCTCTTTTCAAGTGTTAACAATCCT